>NW_026043735.1:310479-620959 GCF_937001465.1 Orcinus orca
GTGTTGCGGCCAGCTCACAAGAAAACGAGTTGAAGAAAGGAGCTCAGGGGCACTGTAATTCACAAACCTGCAGAGTTATAAATGACAGCTATCGTCCAAAAATATACTGAAGTAAGGCTGCCAAGAGGACTTGAAAGTGGGGCAGAATTGCAGGAAACCAATTTCAGGAGGTACACTGGAATTGCATTTAAAGCATAGGAAAAGAGGCAGAACGTCCACAATGATGCACTTGGCCAAAAAGGGCATATGCGTTTTTTCCTGAATATATTCAGGAAAAAAGGCATACGCACTTTTTGGCCAACCAAGCAAGCTTGCAAAGGAAATCTGCACTACATTGAAGTCTCACTTCCCTCCCGGTCAAAAGGACCATCTGAAAAAAGTATAAAATCCAGAAAGGCAGGACAGGCCATGGAGAACTGGGAGCCTTGTTATGCTGATGGGCGGGATGTAAATTGCCAACAGTCACTGGGGAGAAGTGTATGGTGTTTCCTGAAACATCTAAAAAACAAAGCAACAGAGCCTAGGGCACTTCCACTTATGGTCCTATAGATAAGGGAAATTAAAATCAAAAAGACACAGCCACCCCAAAGTTTGGGATGGCTCTGTTTACAAGAACCTCGTTTACGGTACAAGTTCAATATCGCAGAAAGCGAAAAATGGATAAAGAATTTGTGGTACTTACGTACAATGCAATATCACTCAGCAATGAAATCTATGTCATCATTCCCGTAGCAGCATAATGAGTGGATTAAGATATGATGATTCTAACTGAAATAAGTCACACAGAAAAAGAAACGTCATAAGATATCACTAATACACGGAATGTAAACTTGGCTACACAGGAACTGGATTACAAAACAGAACAGGGTCTCAAATTTAGAAAACCAACTTATGCTTGTTTAAGGGGAAAGGTGAGTTGGGGTGCTGCATAAAACCAGAGATTGAAATGAGCACAGATAAAGTTCCTTAAGCCAAATATGGAATAGACAAGAGCTACTCCTTGCTCAACGAAATGGACTCAACACCCCATATTAAACGCCTAAGAATGTACCTGACTAGTAAGTATCTTAAAACCTATGGATTGCTATGTCTCCGAAACAGAATCAAGCGTGTGTACAGGGGCATAAACGCAGCAGTGATAGGATTGGAGAGGTTCGGTGAGCAAATGAAGACCCTTTGAAGTCATATTGCATGGTACCCATTCCACGGGTCTCAACTCTCCAGCTTTAAGGGATTCTTCCTTCAGCTGAAACATGCATGTGGAACCCAGAGTATGATCAACCGTGTGATTGGGAGACGTGTTCAAATATGTCTCAGTTTTCGACCGCTGGTACTCAGGTGCAACATTCCAGATGCTTTACTAACACTCTCCCAACTTGGAGAGTCAGTGCCTTTAACCTCCTGCTTGGCCCAGTTTGCAATTTCTGCGGAAGATGAACAGGGATAGGGAGGACCAATGAGAGACTAGCTGGAGGTGTCTGGACGGGCAAATTTAACTCTCATTTCCCACCAGGAAGAGCAATTAAGCAAAGGCTCAGCGTGCCGTGCCGGAACCAGATTAGGGCCTGAAGCAATCGTGCGGTGTTGCGGCCAGCTCACAAGAAAGCGAGTTGAAGAAAGGAGCTCAGGGGCACTGTAATTCACAAACCTGCAGAGTTATAAATGACAGCTATCGTCCAAAAATATACTGAAGTAAGGCTGCCAAGAGGACTTGAAAGCGGGGCAGAATTGCAGGAAACCGATTTCAGGAGGTAGACTGGAATTGCATTTAAAGCATAGGAAATGAGGCAGAACGTCGACAATGATGCACTTGGCCAAAAAGGGCGTATGCGTTTTTTCCTGAATATATTCACGAAAAAACGCATACGCCCTTTTTGGCCAACCAAGCAAGCTTGCAAAGAAATCTGCACTACAATGAAGTCTCACTTCCCCCTGGTCAAAAGGGCCATCTGAAAAAAGTGTAAAATCCAGAAAGGCAGAACAGGCCATGGAGAACTGGGAGCCTTGTTATGCTGATGGGCGGGATGTAAATTGCCAACAGCCACTCGGGAGAAGTGTATGGTGTTTCCTGAAACATCTAAAAAACAAAGCAACAGAGCCTAGGGCACTTCCACTTATGGTCCTATAGCTTAGGGAAATTAAAATCAAAAAGACACAGCCACCCCAAAGTTTGGGATGGCTCTGTTTACAAGAACCTCGTTTACGGTACAAGTTCAATATCACAGAAATTGAAAAATGGATAAAGAAGTTGTGGTACTCACATACAATGCAATATCACTCAGCAATGAAATCTATGTCATCAGGCCCGTAGCAGCATAATGAGTGGATTCAGGTATGATGATTCTAACTGAAATAAGTCACACAGAAAAAGAAACATCATAAGATATCACTAATACATGGAATGTAAACTTGGCTACACACGAACTGGATTACAAAACAGAACAGGGTCTCAAATTTAGAAAACCAACTTATGCTTGCTTAAGGGGAAAGGTGAGTTGGGGTGCTGCATAAAACCAGAGATTGAAATGAGCACAGATAAAGTTGCTTAAGCCAAACATGTAATAGACAAGAGCTACTCCTTGCTCAACGAAATGGACTCAACATCCCATATTAAACGCCTAAGAATGTAGCTGACTAGTAAGTATCTTAAAACCTATGGATTGCTATGTCTCCAAAAGAGAATCAAGCGTGTGTACAGGGGCATAAACGCAGCAGTGATAGGATTGGAGAGGTTCGGTGAGCAAATGAAGACCCTTTGAAGTCATATTGCATGGTACCCATTCCACTTGTCTCAACTCTCCAGCTTTAAGGGATTCTTCCTTCAGTTAAAGCATGCATGTGGAACCCAGAGTATGATCAACTATGTGATCGGGATACGTGTTCCAATATGTCTCAGTTCTCGTCCCCTGGTACTCGGGTGCAACATTGCAGATGCTTTACTAACAATCTCCCGACTTGGAGAGATAGTGCCTTTAACCTCCTGTTTGGCCCAGTTTGCAGTTTCTGTGGAAGATGAACAGGAATAGGGAGAACCAATGAGAGACTAGCTGGAGGTGTCTGGATGGGCAAATTTAACTCTCATTTCCCACCAAGAAGAGGAATTAACCAAAGGCTCAGCGTGTCGTGCCGGAACCAGATTAGGGCCTGAAGCAATCCTGTGGTGTTGCGGCCAGCTCACAAGAAAGTGAGTTGAAGAAAGGAGCTCAGGGACACTGTAATTCACAAACCTGCAGAGTTATAAATGACAGCTATCGTCCAAAAATATACTGAAGTAAGCCTGCCAAGACGACTTGAAAGCGGGGCAGAATTGCAGGAAACCGATTTCAGGAGGTACACTGGAATTGCATTTAAAGCATAGGAAAAGAGGCAGAACGTCCACAATGATGCACTTGGCCAAAAAGGGCGTATGCGTTGTTTCCTGAATATATTTAGGAAAAAACGCATACGCCCTTTTTGGCCAACCAAGCAAGCTTGCAAAGGAAATCTGCACTACAATGAAGTCTCACTTCCCCCCGGTCAAAAGGGCCATCTGAAAAAAGTGTAAAATCCAGAAAGGCAGGACAGGCCATGGAGAACTGGGAGCATTGTTATGCTGATGGGCGGAATGTAAATTGCCAACAGCCACTGGGGAGAAGTGTATGGTGTTTCCTGAAACATCTAAAAAACAAAGCAACAGAGCCTAGGGAACTTCCACATATGGTCCTATAGCTTAGGGAAATTAAAATCAAAAAGACACAGCCACCCCTAAGTTTGGAACGGCTCTGTTTACAAGAATCTCGTTTACGGGACAAGTTCAATATCGCAGAAAGTGAAAAATGAATAAAGCAGTTGTGGTACTTACGTACAATGCAATATCACTCAGCAATGAAATCTATGTCATCAGGCCCGTAGCAGCATAATAAGTGGATTCAGGTATGATGATTCTAACTGAAATAAGTCACACAGAAAAAGAAACATCATAAGATATCACTAATACACGGAATGTAAACTTGGCTACACAGGAACAGGATTACAAAAGAGAACAGGGTCTCAAATTTAGAAAACCAACTTATGCTTGCTTAAGGGGAAAGGTGAGTTGGGGTGCTGCATAAAACCAGAGATTGAAATGAGCACAGATAAAGTTCCTTAAGCCAAACATGTAATAGACAAGAGCTATTCCTTGCTCAACGAAATGGACTCAACACCCCATATGAAACGCCTAAGAGTGTACCTCACTAGCTAGTATCTTAAAACCTATGGATTGCTATGTCTCCAAAAGAGAAGCAAGTGTGTGTACAAGGGCATAAACGCAGCAGTGATAGGATTGGAGAGGTTCGGTGAGCAAACGAAGACCATTTGAAGTCATATTGCATGGTACCCATTCCACGGGTCTCAACTCTCCAGGTTTATGGGATTCTTCCTTCAGCTGAAACATGCATGTGAAACCCAGAGTATGATCAACCGTGTGATCGGAAGACGTGTTCAAATATGTCTCAGTTCTCCTCCCCTGGTACTCGGGTGCAACATTCCACACGCTTTAGTAACACACTCCCGATTTGGAGAGTCAGTGCCTTTAACCTCCTGTTTGGCCCAGTTTGCAATTTCCGCAGAAGATGAACAGGAATAGGGAGAACCAATGAGAGACTAGCTGGAGGTGTCTGGACGGGCAAATTTAACTCTCATTTCCCACCAGGAAGAGGAATTAAGCAAAGGCTCAGCGTGCCGTGCCGGAACCAGATTAGGGCCTGAAGCAATCCTGCGGTGTTGTGGCCAGCTCACAAGAAAGCGAGTTGAAGGAAGGAGCTCAGGGGCACTGTAATTCACAAACATGCAGAGTTATAAATGACAGCTATCGTCCAAAAGTATACTGAAGTAAGGCTGCCAAGAGGACTTGAAAGCGGGCCAGAAATGCAGTAAACCGATTTCAGGAGGTAGACTGGAATTGCATTTAAAGCATAGGAAAAGAGGCAGAACGTCCAAAATGATGCACTTGGCCAAAAAGGCATATGCGTTTTTTCCTGAATATATTCAGGAAAAAACGCATACGCACTTTTTGGCCAACCAAGCAAGCTTGCAAAGGAAATCTGCACTACAATGAAGTCTCACTTCCCCCCGGTCAAAAGGGCCATCTGAAAAAAGTGTAAAATCCAGAAAGGCAGGACAGGCCATGGAGAACTGGGAGCCTTGTTATGCTGATGGGCGGGATGTAAATTGCCAACAGCCACTCGGGAGAAGTGTATGGTGTTTCCTGAAACATCTAAAAAACAAAGCAACAGAGCCTAGGGCACTTCCACTTATGGTCCTATAGCTTAGGGAAATTAAAGTCAAAAAGACACAGCCACCCCAAAGTTTGGGATGGCTCTGTTTACAAGAACCTCGTTTACGGTACAAGTTCAATATCGCAGAAAGTGAAAAATGGATAAAGAAGTTGTGGTACTTACGTACAATGCAATATCACTCAGCAATGAAATCTATGTCATCAGGCCCGTAGCAGCATAGAGTGGATTCAGGTATGATGATTCTAACTGAAATAAGTCACACAGAAAAAGAAACATCACAAGATATCACTAATACACGGAATGTAAACTTAGCTACCCAGGAATTGGATTACAAAACAGAACAGGGTCTCAAATGTAGAAAAGCAACGTATGCTTGCTTAAGGCGAAAGGTGAGTTGGGGTGCTGCATAAAACCAGAGATTGAAATGAGCACAGATAAAGTTCCTTAAGCCAAATATGGAATACACAAGAGCTACTCCTTGCTCAACGAAATGGACTCAACACCCCATATTAAACGCCGAAGAATGTACCTGACTAGTAAGTATCTTAAACCCTATGGATTGCTATGTCTCTGAAAGAGAATCAAGCGTGTGTACAGTTGCATAAACGCAGCAGTGATAGGATTGGAGAGGTTCGGTGAGCAAATGAAGACCCTTTGAAGTCATAATGCATGGTACCCATTCCACGGGTCTCAACTCTCCAGGTTTAAGGGATTCTTCTTTCAGCTGAAACATGCCTGTGGAACCCAGAGTATGATCAACTGTGTGATCGGGAGACGTGTTCAAATATGTCTCAGTTTTCTTCCCCTGGTACTCGGGTGCAACATTCCAGACGCTTTACTAACACTCTCCCGACTTGGAGAGTCAGTGCCTTTAACCTCCTGTTTGGCCCAGTTTGCAATTTCTGCGGAAGATGAACAGGAATAGGGAGAACCAATGAGAGACTAGCTGGAGGTGTCTGGACGGGCAAATTTAACTCTCATTTCCCACCAGGAAGAGGAATTAACCAAAGGCTCAGAGTGCCGTGCCGGAACAAGATTAGGGCCTGAAGCAATCCTGCGGTGTTGCGGCCAGCTCACAAGAAAGCGAGTTGAAGAAAGGAGCTCAGGGGCCCTGTAATTCACAAACCTGCAGAATTATAAATGACAGCTATCGTCCAAAACTATACTGAAGTAAGGCTGCCAAGAGGACTTGAAAGCGGGGCAGAATTGCAGAAAACCGATTTCAGGAGGTAGACTGGAATTGCATTTAAAGCATAGGAAAAGAGGCAGAAAGTCCACAATGATGCACTTGGACAAACAGGGAGTATGCTTTTTTTCCTGAATATATTCACTCGGGAGAAGTGTATGGTGTTTCCTGAAACATCTAAAAAACAAAGCAACAGAGCCTAGGTCAATTCCACTTATGGTCCTATAGCTTAGGGAAATTAAAATCAAAAAGACACAGCCACCCCAAAGTTTGGGACGGCTCTGTTTACAAGAACCTCTTTTACGGTACAAGTTCAATATCGCAGAAAGCGCAAAATGGATAAAGAAGTTGTGGTACTTACGTACAATGCAATATCACTCAGCAATGAAATCTATGTCAACAGGCCTGTAGCAGAAAATGAGTGGGCTCAGGTATGATGATTCTAACTGAAATAAGTCACACAGAAAAAGAAACAACATAAGATATCACTAATACACGGAATGTAAACTTGGCTACACAGGAACTGGATTACAAAAGAGAACAGGGTCTCAAATTTAGAAAACCAACTTATGCTTGCTTAAGGGGAAATGTGAGTTGGGGTGCTGCATAAAACCAGAGATTGAAATGAGCACAGATAAAGTTCCTTAAGCCAAATATGTAATAGACAAGCGCTACTCCTTGCTCAACGAAATGGACTCAACACCCCATATTAAACGCCTAAGAATGTACCTGATTAGTAAGTATCTTAAAACCTATGGATTGCTATGCCTCCGAAAGAGAATCAAGCGTGTGTACAGGGGCATAAACGCAGCAGTGATAGGATTGGAGAGGTTCGGTGAGCAAATGAAGACCCTTTGAAGTCATATTGCATGGTACCCATTCCACGGTTCTCAACTCTCCAGGTTTAAGGGATTCTTCCTTCAGCTGAAACATGCATGTGGAACCCAGAGTATGATCAACCGTGTGATCAGGAGACGTGTTCAAATATGTCTCAGTTTTCGTCCCCTGGTACTCGGGTGCAACATTCCAGACGCTTTACTAACAATCTCCCGACTTGGAGAGTCAGTGCCTTTAACCTCCTGTTTGGCCCAGTTTGCAAATTCTGCGGAAGATGAACAGGAATAAGGAGGACCAATGAGAGACTAGCTGGAGGTGTCTGGACGGGCAAATTTAACTCTCATTTCCCACCAGGAAGAGGAATTAACCAAAGGCTCAGCGTGCCGTGCCGGAACAAGATTAGGGCCTGAAGCAATCCTGCGGTGTTGCGGCCAGCTCACAAGAAAGTGAGTTGAAGAAAGGAGCTCAGGGCCCCTGTAATTCACAAACCTGCAGAATTATAAATGACAGCTATCGTCCAAAAATATACTGAAGTAAGGCTGCCAAGAGGACTTGAAAGCGGGGCAGAATTGCAGAAAACCGATTTCAGGAGGTAGACTGGAATTGCATTTAAAGCATAGGAAAACAGGCAGAACGTCCACAATGATGCACTTGGACAAAAAGGGCGTATCCGTTTTTTCCTGAATATATTCACTCGGGAGAAGTGTATGGTGTTTCCTGAAACATCTAAAAAAGAAAGCAACAGAGCCTAGGGCACTTCCACTTATGGTCCTATAGCTTAGGGAAATTAAAATCAAAAAGACACAGCCACCCAAATGTTTGGGACGGCTCTGTTTACAAGAACCTCGTTTATGGTACAAGTTCAATATCGCAGAAAGTGAAAAATGGATAAAGAAGTTGTGGTACTTACGTACAATGCAATATCACTCAGCAATGAAATCTATGTCAACACGCCTGTAGCACAAAATGAGTGGGTTCAGGTATGATGATTCTAACTGAAATAAGTCACACAGAAAAAGAAACATCATAAGATATCACTAATACACGGAATGTAAACTTGGCTACACAGGAACTGAATTACAAAACAGAACAGGGTCTCAAATTTAGAAAACCAACTTATGCTTGCTTAAGGGGAAAGGTGAGTTGGTATGCAGCATAAAACCAGAGATTGAAATGAACACAGATAAAGTTCCTGAAGCCAAATATGTAATAGACAAGAGCTACTCCTTATTCAACGAAATGGACTCAACACCCCATATTAAACGCCTAAGAATGTACCTGACTAGTAAGTATCTTAAAACCTATGGATTGCTATGTCTCCGAAAGAGAATCAAGCATGTGTACAGGGGCATAAACGCAGCAGTGATAGGATTTGAGAGGTTCGGTGAGCAAAGAATGACCCTTTGAAGTCATATTACATGCTACCCATTCCACGGGTCTCAACTCTCCAGGTTTAAGGGATTCTTTCTTCAGCTGAAACATGCATGTGGAACCCAGAGTATGATCAACCGTGTGATCAGGAGACGTTTTCAAATATGTCTCAGATTTCGTTCACTGGTACTCGGGTGCAACATTCCAGACGCTTTACTAACACTCTCCTGACTTGGAGAGTCAGTGCCTTTAACCTCCTGTTTGGCCCAGATTGCAATTTCTGCAGAAGATGAACAGGAATAGGTAGGAGCAATGAGAGACTAGCTGGAGGTGTCTGGACGGGCAAATTTAACTCTCATTTCCCACCAGGAAGAGGAATTAACCAAAGGCTCAGCGTGCCATGCCGGAACAAGATTAGGGCCTGAAGCAATCCTGCGGTGTTGTGGCCCGCTCACAAGAAAGCGAGTTGAAGAAAGGAGCTCAGGGGCACTGTAATTCACAAACCTGCAGAGTTATAAATGTCAGCTATCGTCCAAAAATATACTGAAGTAAGGCTGCCAAGAGGACTTGAAAGCGGGGCAGAATTGCAGGAAACCGATTTCAGGAGGTAGACTGGAATTGCATTTAAAGCATAGGAAAAGAGACAGAACGTCCACAATGATGCACTTGGCCAAAAAGGGCGTATGCGTTTTTTCCTGAATATATTCAGGAAAAAACGCATACGCCCTTTTTGGCCAACCAAGCAAGCTTGCAAAGGAAATCTGCACTACAATGAAGTCTCACTTCCGCCTGGTCAAAAGGGCTATCTGAAAAAAGTGTAAAATCCAGAAAGGCAGGACCGGCCATGGAGAACTGGGAGCCTTGTTATGCTGATGGGCGGGATGTAAATTGCCAACAGCCACTGGGGAGAATTGTATGGTGTTTCCTGAAACATCTAAAAAACAAAGCAACAGAGCCTAGGGCACTTCCACTTATGGTCCTATAGCTTAGGGAAATTAAAATCAAAAAGACACAGCCACCCCAAAGTTTGGGACGGCTCTGTTTACAAGAACCTTGTTTATGGTACAAGTTCAATATCACAGAAAGTGAAAAATGGATAAAGAAGTTGTGGTACTTACGTACAATGCAATATCACTCAGCAATGAAATCTATGTCATCAGGCCCGTAGGAGCATAGTGAGTGGATTCAGGTATGACGATTCTAACTGAAATAAGTCACACAGAAAGAGAAACATCATAAGATATCACTAATACATGGAATGTAAACTTGGCTACACAGAAACTGAATTACAAAACAGAACAGGGTCTCAAATGAAGAAAACCAACTTATGCTTGCTTAAGGGGAAAGGTGAGTTGGGGTGCTGCATAAAACCAGAGATTGAAATGAGCACAGATAAAGTTCCTTAAGCCAAATATGGAATAGACAAGAGCTACTACTTGCTCAACGAAATGGACTCAACACCCCATATTAAACGCCGAAGAATGTACCTGACTAGTAAGTATCTTAAACCCTATGGATTGCTATGTCTCTGAAAGAGAATCAAGCGTGTGTACAGTTGCATAAACGCAGCAGTGATAGGATTGGAGAGGTTCGGTGAGCAAATGAAGACCCTTTGAAGTCATAATGCATGGTACCCATTCCACGGGTCTCAACTCTCCAGGTTTAAGGGATTCTTCTTTCAGCTGAAACATGCCTGTGGAACCCAGAGTATGATCAACTGTGTGATCGGGAGACGTGTTCAAATATGTCTCAGTTTTCTTCCCCTGGTACTCGGGTGCAACATTCCAGACGCTTTACTAACACTCTCCCGACTTGGAGAGTCAGTGCCTTTAACCTCCTGTTTGGCCCAGTTTGCAATTTCTGCGGAAGATGAACAGGAATAGGGAGAACCAATGAGAGACTAGCTGGAGGTGTCTGGACGGGCAAATTTAACTCTCATTTCCCACCAGGAAGAGGAATTAACCAAAGGCTCAGCGTGCCGTGCCGGAAGAAGATTAGGGCCTGAAGCAATCCTGCGGTGTTGCGGCCAGCTCACAAGAAAGCGAGTTGAAGAAAGGAGCTCAGGGGCCCTGTAATTCACAAACCTGCAGAATTATAAATGACAGCTATCGTCCAAAAATATACTGAAGTAAGGCTGCCAAGAGGACTTGAAAGCGGGGCAGAATTGCAGAAAACCGATTTCAGGAGGTAGACTGGAATTGCATTTAAAGCATAGGAAAAGAGGCAGAAAGTCCACAATGATGCACTTGGACAAACAGGGAGTATGCTTTTTTTCCTGAATATATTCACTCGGGAGAAGTGTATGGTGTTTCCTGAAACATCTAAAAAAGAAAGCAACAGAGCCTAGGTGAATTCCACTTATGGTCCTATAGCTTAGGGAAATTAAAATCAAAAAGACACAGCCACCCCAAAGTTTGAGATGGCTCTGTTTACAAGAACCTCGTTTATGGTACAAGTTCAATATCGCAGAAAGCGAAAAATGGATAAAGCAGTTGTGGTACTTACGTACAATGCAATATCACTCAGCAATGAAATCTATGTCAACAGGCCTGTAGCAGAAAATGAGTGGGTTCAGGTATGATGATTCTAACTGAAATAAGTCACACAGAAAAAGAAACATCATAAGATATCACTAATACACGGAATGTAAACTTGGCTACACAGGAACTGGATTACAAAACAGAACAGGGTCTCAAATTTAGAAAACCAACTTATGCTTGCTTAAGGGGAAAGGTGAGTTGGGGTGCTGCATAAAACCAGAGATTGAAATGAGCACAGATAAAGTTCCTTAAGCCAAATATGGAATAGACAAGTGCTACTCCTTGTTCAATGAAATGGACTCAACACCCCATATTAAACGCCTAAGAATGTACCTGACTAGTAAGTATCTTAAAACCTATGGATTGCTATGTCTCCGAAAGAGAATCAAGCATGTGTACAAGGGCATAAACGCAGCAGTGATAGGATTGGAGAGGTTCGGTGAGCAAACGAAGACCCTTTGAAATCATATTGCATGGTACCCATTCCACGGGTCTCAACTCTCCAGGTTTAAGGGATTCTTCCTTCAGCTAAAACATGCATGTGGAACCCAGAGTATGATCAACCGTGTGATCGGGAGACGTGTGCCAATATATCTCAGTTCTCGTCCCCTGGTACTTGGGTGCAACATTCCAGACACTTTACTAACACTCTCCCGACTTGGAGAGTCAGTGCCTTTAACGTCCTTTTGGCCCAGTTTGCAATTTCTGTGGAATATGAACAGGAATAGGGAGAACCAATGAGAGACTAGCTGGAGGTGTCTGGACGGGCAAATTTAACTCTCATTTCAAACCAGGAAGAGGAATTAACCAAAGTCTCAGCGTGCCGTGGGGAACCAGATTAGGGCCTGAAGCAATCCTGCGGTGTTGCGGCCAGCTCACAAGAAAGCGAGTTGAAGAAAGGAGCTCAGGGGCACTGTAATTCACAAACCTGCAGAGTTATAAATGACAGCTATCGTCCAAAAATATACTGAAGTAAGGCTGCCAAGAGGACTTGAACGTGGGGCAGAATTGCAGGAAACCGATATCAGGAGGGAGACTGGAATTGCATTTAAAGCATAGGAAAAGAGGCAGAACGTGGACAATGATGCACTTGGCCAAAAAGGGCGTATGCGTTTTTTCCTGAATATATTCAGGAAAAAACGCATACGCCATTTTTGGCGAAGCGAGCAAGCTTGCACAGGAAATCTGCACTACAATGAAGTTTCACTTCCCCCCTGTCAAAGGGGCCATCTGAAAAAAGTGTAAAATCCAGAAAGGCAGGACAGGCCATGGAGAACTGGGAGCCTTGTTATGCTGATGGGCGGGTTGTAAATTGCCAACAGCCACTCGGGAGAAGTGTATGGTGTTTCCTGAAACATCTAAAAAACAAAGCAACAGAGCCTAGGGCACTTCCACTTATGGTCCTATAGCTTAGGGAAATTAAAATCAAAAAGACACAGCCACCCCAAAGTTTGGGACGGCTCTGTTTACAAGAACCTCGTTTATGGTACAAGTTCAATATCGCAGAAAGTGAAAAATGGATAAAGAATTTGTGCTACTTACGTACAATGCAATATCACTCAGCAATGAAATCTCTGTCAACAGGCCTGTAGCAGAAAATGAGTGGGTTCAGGTATGATGATTCTAACTGAAATAAGTCACACAGAAAAAGAAACATCATAAGATATCACTAATACACGGAATGTAAACTTGGCTACACAGGAACTGAATTACAAAACAGAACAGGGTCTCCAATTTAGAAAACCAACTTATGCTTGCTTAAGGGGAAAGGTGAGTTGGGGTGCTGCATAAAACCAGAGATTGAAATGAGCACAGATAAAGTTCCTTAAGCCAAATATGGAATAGACAAGAGCTACTCCTTGCTCAACGAAATGGACTCAACACCCCATATTAAACGCCAATGAATGTACCTGACTAGTAAGTATTTTAAAACCTATGGATTGCTATGTCTCTGAAAGAGAATCAACCATGTGTACAGGGGCATAAACGCAGCAGTGATAGGATTGGAGAGGTTCGGTGAGCAAATGAAGACCCTTTGAAGTCATATTGCATGGTACCCATTCCACGGGTCTAAACTCTCCAGGTTTAAGGAATTCTTCCTTCAGCTGAAACATGCATGTGGAACCCAGAGTATGATCAACCATGTGATCGGGAGACGTGTTCAAATATGTCTCAGTTTTCGTCCCCTGGTACTCGGGTGCAACTTTCCAGACGCTTTACTAACACTCTCCCGACTTGGAGAGTCAGTGCCGTTAACGTCCTGTTTGTCCCAGTTTGCAATTTCTGCGGAAGATGAACAGGAATAGGGAGAACCAATGAGAGACTAGCTGGAGGTGTCTGGACGGGCAAATTTAACTCTCATTTCCCACCAGGAAGAGGAATTAACCAAAGGCTAAGCGTTCCGTGCCGGAACCAGATTAGGGCCTGAAGCAATCCTGCGGTGTTGCGGCCAGCTCACAAGAAAGCGAGTTGAAGAAAGGAGCTCAGGGGCACTGTAATTCACAAACCTGCAGAGTTATAAATGACAGCTATCGTCCAAAAATATACTGAAGTAAGGCTGCCAAGAGGACTTCAAAGCGGGGCAGAATTGCAGGAAACCGATTTCAGGAGGTAGACTGGAATTGCATTTAAAGCATAGGAAAAGAGGCAGAACGTCCACAATGATGCACTTGGCCAAAAAGTGCGTATGCGTTTTTTCCTGAATATATTCAGGAAAAAATGCATACGCACTTTTTGGCGAACCAAGCAAGCTTGCACAGGAAATCTGCACTACAATGAAGTCTCACTTCCCCCCGGTCAAAAGGGCCATCTGAAAAATGTGTAAAATCCAGAAAGGCAGGACAGGCCATGGAGAACTGGGAGCCTTTTTATGCTGATGGGTGGGATGTAAATTGCCAACAGCCACTTGGGAGAAGTGTATGGTGTTTCCTGAAATATCTAAAAAACAAAGCAAGAGAGCCTAGGGCACTTCCACTTATGGTCCTATAGCTTAGGGAAATTAAAATCAAAAAGACACAGCCACCGAAATTTTTGGGAAGGCTCTGTTTACAAGAACCTCGTTTATGGTACAAGTTCAATATCGCAGAAAGTGAAAAATGGATAAAGAAGTTGTGGTACTTACGTAAAATGCAATACCACTCAGCAATGAAATCTATGTCAACACGCCTGTAGCACAAAATGAGTGGGTTCAGGTATGATGATTCTAACTGAAATAAGTCACACAGAAAAAGAAACATCATAAGATATCACTAATACACGGAATGTAAACTTGGCTACACAGGAACTGAATTACAAAACAGAACAGGGTCTCAAATTTAGAAAACCAACTAATGCTTGCTTAAGGGGAAAGGTGAGTTGGGATGCAGCATAAAACCAGAGATTGAAATGAACACAGATAAAGTTCCTTAAGCCAAATATGTAATAGACAAGAGGTACTCCTTATTCAACGAAATGGACTCAACACCCCATATTAAACGCCTAACAATGTACCTGACTAGTAAGTATCTTAAAACCTATGGATTGCTATGTCTCCGAAAGAGAATCAATCATGTGTACAGGGGCATAAACGCAGCAGTGATAGGATTGGAGAGGTTCGGTGAGCAAACGAAGACCCTTTGAAATCATATTGCATGGTACCCATTCCACGGGTCTCAACTCTCCAGGTTTAAGGGATTCTTCCTTCAGCTAAAACATGCATGTGGAACCCAGAGTATGATCAACCGTGTGATCGGGAGACGTGTGCCAATATATCTCAGTTCTCGTCCCCTGGTACTTGGGTGCAACATTCCAGACACTTTACTAACACTCTCCCGACTTGGAGAGTCAGTGCCTTTAACGTCCTGTTTGGCCCAGTTTGCAATTTCTGCGGAATATGAACAGGAATAGGGAGAACCAATGAGAGACTAGCTGGAGGTGTCTGGACGGGCAAATTTAACTCTCATTTCCCACCAGGAAGAGGAATTAACCAAAGTCTCAGCGTGCCGTGGGGAACCAGATTAGGGCCTGAAGCAATCCTGCGGTGTTGCGGCCAGCTCACAAGAAAGCGAGTTGAAGAAAGGAGCTCAGGGGCACTGTAATTCACAAACCTGCAGAGTTATAAATGACAGCTCTCGTCCAAAAATATACTGAAGTAAGGCTGCCAAGAGGACTTGAACGTGGGGCAGAATTGCAGGAAACCGATATCAGGAGGGAGACTGGAATTGCATTTAAAGCATAGGAAAAGAGGCAGAATGTCCTCAATGATGCACTTGGCCAAAAAGGGCGTATGCATTTTTTCCTGAATATATTCAGGAAAAAACGCATACGCCCTTTTTGGACAACCAAGCAAGCTTGCAAAGGAAATCTGCACTACAATTAAGTCTCACTTCCCCCCGGTCAAAAGGGCCATCTGAAAAAAGTGTAAAATCCAGAAAGGCAGGACAGGCCATGGAGAACTGGGACCCTTGTTATGCTGATGGGCAGGTTGTAAATTGCCAACAGCCACTCGGGAGAAGTGTATGGTGTTTCCTGAAACATCTAAAAAACAAAGCAACAGAGCCTAGGTCAATTCCACTTATGGTCCTATAGCTTAGGGAAATTAAAATCAAAAAGACACAGCCACCCCAAAGTTTGGGACGGCTCTGTTTACAAGAACCTCTTTTACGGTACAAGTTCAATATCGCAGAAATCGCAAAATGGATAAAGAAGTTGTGGTACTTACGTACAATGCAATATCACTCAGCAATGAAATCTATGTCAACAGGCCTGTAGCAGAAAATGAGTGGGCTCAGGTATGATGATTCTAACTGAAATAAGTCACACAGAAAAAGAAACAACATAAGATATCACTAATACACGGAATGTAAACTTGGCTACACAGGAACTGGATTACAAAAGAGAACAGGGTCTCAAATTTAGAAAAACAACTTATGCTTGCTTAAGGGGAAATGTGAGTTGGGGTGCTGCATAAAACCAGAGATTGAAATGAGCACAGATAAAGTTCCTTAAGCCAAATATGGAATAGACAAGAGCTACTCCTTGCTCAACGAAATGGACTCAACACCCCATATTAAACGCCTAAGAATGTACCTGATTAGTAAGTATCTTAAAACCTATGGATTGCTATGTCTCCGAAAGAGAATCAAGCATGTTTACAGGGGCATAAACGCAGCAGTGATAGGATTTGAGAGGTTCGGTGAGCAAAGAATGACCCTTTGAAGTCATATTACATGCTACCCATTCCACGGGTCTCAACTCTCCAGGTTTAAGGGATTCTTCCTTCAGCTGAAACATGCATGTGGAACCCAGAGTATGATCAACCGTGTGATCAGGAGACGTTCTCAAATATGTCTCAGTTTTCGTCCACTGGTACTCGGGTGCAACATTCCAGACGCTTTACTAACACTCTCCTGACTTGGAGAGTCAGTGCCTTTAACCTCCTGTTTGGCCCAGATTGCAATTTCTGCAGAAGATGAACAGGAATAGGTAGGAGCAATGAGAGACTAGCTGGAGGTGTCTGGACGGGCAAATTTAACTCTCATTTCCCACCAGGAAGAGGAATTAACCAAAGTCTCAGCGTGCCGTGGGGAACCAGATTAGGGCCTGAAGCAATCCTGCGGTGTTGCGGCCAGCTCACAAGAAAGCGAGTTGAAGAAAGGAGCTCAGGGGCACTGTAATTCACAAACCTGCAGAGTTATAAATGACAGCTATCGTCCAAAAATATAGTGAAGTAAGGCTGCCAAGAGGACTTGAACGTGGGGCAGAATTGCAGGAAACCGATATCAGGAGGGAGACTGGAATTGCATTTAAAGCATAGGAAAAGAGGCAGAACGTCCACAATGATGCACTTGGCCAAAAAGGGCGTATGCATTTTTTCCTGAATATATTCAGGAAAAAACGCATACGCCCTTTTTGGACAACCAAGCAAGCTTGCAAAGGAAATCTGCACTACAATTAAGTCTCACTTCCCCCCGGTCAAAAGGGCCATCTGAAAAAAGTGTAAAATCCAGAAAGGCAGGATAGGCCATGGAGAACTGGGACCCTTGTTATGCTGATGGGCAGGTTGTAAATTGCCAACAGCCACTCGGGAGAAGTGTATGGTGTTTCCTGAAACATCTAAAAAACAAAGCAACAGAGCCTAGGTCAATTCCACTTATGGTCCTATAGCTTAGGGAAATTAAAATCAAAAAGACACAGCCACCCCAAAGTTTGGGACGGCTCTGTTTACAAGAACCTCTTTTACGGTACAAGTTCAATATCGCAGAAATCGCAAAATGGATAAAGAAGTTGTGGTACTTACGTACAATGCAATATCACTCAGCAATGAAATCTATGTCAACAGGCCTGTAGCAGAAAATGAGTGGGCTCAGGTATGATGATTCTAACTGAAATAAGTCACACAGAAAAAGAAACAACATAAGATATCACTAATACACGGAATGTAAACTTGGCTACACAGGAACTGGATTACAAAAGAGAACAGGGTCTAAAATTTAGAAAAACAACTTATGCTTGCTTAAGGGGAAATGTGAGTTGGGGTGCTGCATAAAACCAGAGATTGAAATGAGCACAGATAAAGTTCCTTAAGCCAAATATGGAATACACAAGAGCTACTCCTTGCTCAACGAAATGGACTCAACACCCCATATTAAACGCCTAAGAATGTACCTGATTAGTAAGTATCTTAAAACCTATGGATTGCTATGTCTCCGAAAGAGAATCAAGCATGTGTACAGGGGCATAAACGCAGCAGTGATAGGATTTGAGAGGTTCGGTGAGCAAAGAATGACCCTTTGAAGTCATATTACATGCTACCCATTCCACGGGTCTCAACTCTCCAGGTTTAAGGGATTCTTCCTTCAGCTGAAACATGCATGTGGAACCCAGAGTATGATCAACCGTGTGATCAGGAGACGTTCTCAAATATGTCTCAGTTTTCGTCCACTGGTACTCGGGTGCAACATTCCAGACACTTTACTAACACTCTCCTGACTTGGAGAGTCAGTGCCTTTAACCTCCTGTTTGGCCCAGATTGCAATTTCTGCAGAAGATGAACAGGAATAGGTAGAAGCAATGAGAGACTAGCTGGAGGTGTCTGGACGGGCAAATTTAACTCTCATTTCCCACCAGGAAGAGGAATTAACCAAAGGCTCAGCGTGCCGTGCCGGAACCACATTAGGGCCTGAAGCAATCCTGCGGTGTTGTGGCCCGCTCACAAGAAAGCGAGTTGAAGAAAGGAGCTCACGGGCACTGTAATTCACAAACGTGCAGAGTTATAAATGACAGCTATCGTCCAAAAATATACTGAAGTAAGGCTGCCAAGAGGACTTGAAAGCGGGGCAGAATTGCAGGAAACCGATTTCAGGAGGGAGACTGGAATTGCATTTAAAGCATAGGAAAAGAGGAAGAACGTCCAAAATGATGCACTTGGCCAAAAATGTCGTATGCGTTTTTTCCTGAATATATTCAGGAAAAAACGCATACACCATTTTTGGCCAACCAAGCAAGCTTGCAAAGGAAATCTGCACTACAATGAAGTCTCACTTCCCCCCGGTCAAAAGGGCCATCTGAAAAAAGTGTAAAATTGAGAAAGGCAGGAGAGTCCATAGAGAACTGGGAGCCTTGTTATGCTGATGGGCGGGATGTAAATTGCCAACAGCCACTCGAGAGAAGTGTATGGTGTTTCCTGAAACATCTAAAAAACAAAGCAACGGAGCCTAGGGCACTTCCACTTATGGTCCTATAGCTTAGGGAAATTAAAATCAAAAAGACACAGCCACCCCAAAGTTTGGGACGGCTCTGTTTACAAGAACATCATTTACGGTACAAGTTCAATATCGCAGAAAGTGAAAAATGGATAAAGAAGTTGTGGTACTTACGTACAATGCAATATCACTCAGCAATGAAATCTACGTCATCAGGCCCGTAACAGCATAGAGTGGATTCAGGTATGATGATTCTAACTGAAATAAGTCACACAGAAAAAGAAACATCATAAGATATCACTAATACACGGAATGTAGAATTGGCTACACAGGAACTGGATTACAAAACAGAACAGGGTCTCAAATTTAGAAAACCAACTTATGCTTTCTTAAGGGGAAAGGTGAGTTGGGGTGCTGCATAAAACCAGAGATTGAAATGAACACAGATAAAGTTCCTTAAGCCAAATATGTAATAGACAAGAGCTACTACTTGCTCAACGAAATGTACTCAACACCGTATATTAAACGCCTAAGAATGTACCTGACTAGTAAGTATCTTAAAACCTATGGATTGCTATGTCTCTGAAAGAGAATCAAGCGTGTGCACAGGGACATAAACGCAGAAGTGTTAGGATTGGAGAGGTTCGGTGAGCAAATGAAAACCCTTTGAAGTCATATTGCATGGTACCCATTCCACGGGTCTCAACTCTCCAACTTTAAGGGAATCTTCCTTCAGCTGAAACATGCATGTGGAACCCAGAGTATGATCAACCGTGTGATCGGGAGACGTGTTCCAATATGTCTCAGTTCTCGTCCCCTGGTACTCGGGTGCAACATTCCAGACGCTTTACTAACACTCTCCCGACTTGGAGAGTCAGTGCCTTTAACCTCCTGTTTGGCCCAGCTTGCAATTTCTGCAGAAGATGAACAGGAATAGGGAGAACCAATGAGAGAGTAGCTGGAGGTGTCTGGACGGGCAAATTTAACTCTCATTTCCCACCAGGAAGAGGAATTAACCAAAGGCTCAGCGTGCCGTGCCGGAACAAGATTAGGGCCTGAAGCAATCCTGCGGTGTTGCGGCCAGCTCACAAGAAAGCGAGTTGAAGAAAGGAGCTCAGGGGCCCTGTAATTCACAAACCTGCAGAATTATAAATGACAGCTATCGTCCAAAAATATACTGAAGTAAGGCTGCCAAGAGGACTTGAAAGCGGGGCAGAATTGCAGAAAACCGATTTCAGGAGGTAGACTGGAATTGCATTTAAAGCATAGGAAAAGAGGCAGAACGTCCACAATGATGCACTTGGACAAACAGGGCGTATGCGTTTTTTCCTGAATATATTCACTCGGGAGAAGTGTATGGTGTTTCCTGAAACATCTAAAAAAGAAAGCAACAGAGCCTAGGTCAATTCCACTTATGGTCCTATAGCTTAGGGAAATTAAAATCAAAAAGACACAGCCACCCCAAAGTTTGGGATGGCTCTGTTTACAAGAACCTCGTTTATGGTACAAGTTCAATATCGCAGAAAGCGAAAAATGGATAAAGCAGTTGTGGTACTTACGTACAATGCAATATCACTCAGCAATGAAATCTATGTCAACAGGCCTGTAGCAGAAAATGAGTGGGTTCAGGTATGATGATTCTAACTGAAATAAGTCACACAGAAAAAGAAACATCATAAGATATCACTAATACACGGAATGTAAACTTGGCTACACAGGAAATGGATTACAAAACAGAACAGGGTCTCAAATTTAGAAAACCAACTTATGCTTGCTTAAGGGGAAGGTGAGTTTGGGCGCTGCATAAAACCAGAGATTGAAATGAGCACAGATAAAGTTCCTTAAGCCAAATATGGAATAGACAAGTGCTACTCCTTGTTCAATGAAATGGACTCAACACCCCATATTAAACGCCTAAGAATGTACCTGACTAGTAAGTATCTTAAAACCTATGGATTGCTATGTCTCCGAAAGAGAATCAAGCATGTGTACAGGGATATAAACGCAGCAGTGATAGGATTGGAGAGGTTCGGTGAGCAAACGAAGACCCTTTGAAATCATATTGCATGGTACCCATTCCATGGGTCTCAACTCTCCAGGTTTAAGGGATTCTTCCTTCAGCTAAAACATGCATGTGGAACCCAGAGTATGATCAACCATGTGATCGGGAGACGTGTGCCAATATATCTCAGTTCTCGTCCCCTGGTACTCGGGTGTAACATTCCAGACACTTTACTAACACTCTCCCGACTTGGAGAGTCAGTGCCTTTAACGTCCTGTTTGGCCCAGTTTGCAATTTCTGCGGAAGATGAACAGGAATAGGGAGAACCAATGAGAGACTAGCTGGAGGTGTCTGGACGGGCAAATTTAACTCTCATTTCCCACCAGGAAGAGGAATTAACCAAAGGCACAGCGTGCCGTGCCGGAACCAGATTAGGGCCTGAAGCAATCCTGCGGCGTTGCGGCCAGCTCACAAGAAAGCGAGTTGAAGAAAGGAGCTCAGGGGCACTGTAATTCACAAACCTGCAGAGTTATAAATGACAGCTATCGTCCAAAAATATACTGAAGTAAGGCTGCCAAGAGGACTTGAAAGCGGGGCAGAATTGCAGGAAACCGATTTCAGGAGTAGACTGGAATTGCATTTAAAGCATAGGAAAAGAGGAAGAACGTCCACAATGATGCACTTGGCCAAAAATGTCATATGCGTTTTTTCCTGAATATATTCAGGAAAAAACGCATACACCATTTTTGGCCAACCAAGCAAGCTTGCAAAGGAAATCTGCACTACAATGAAGTCTCACTTCCCCACAGTCAAAAGGGCCATCTGAAAAAAGTGTAAAATCCAGAAAGGCAGGACAGGCCATGGAGAACTGGGAGCCCTGTTATGCTGATGGGTGGGATATAAATTGCCAGTAGCCACTCGGGAGAATTGTATGGTGTTTCCTGAAATATCTAAAAAACAAAGCAACACAGCCTAGGTCAAATCCACTTATGGTCCTATAGCTTAGGGAAATTAAAATAAAAAAGACACAGCCACCCCAAAGTTTGGGATGGCTCTGTTTACAAGAACCTCGTTTATGGTACAAGTTCAATATCGCAGAAAGCGAAAAATGGATAAAGAAGTTGTGGTACTTACGTACAATGCAATATCACTCAGCAATGAAATCTATGTCAACAGGCCTGTAGCAGAAAATGAGTGGGTTCAGGTATGATGATTCTAACTGAAATAAGTCACACAGAAAAAGAAACATCATAAGATATCACTAATACATGGAATGTAAACTTGGCTACACAGAAACTGAATTACAAAACAGAACAGGGTCTCAAATGAAGAAAACCAACTTATGCTTGTTTAAGGGGAAAGGTGAGTTGGGGTGCTGCATAAAACCAGAGATTGAAATGAGCACAGATAAAGTTCCTTAAGCCAAATATGGAATAGACAAGAGCTACTCCTTGCTCAACGAAATGGACTCAACACCCCATATTAAACGCCGAAGAATGTACCTGACTAGTAAGTATCTTAAACCCTATGGATTGCTATGTCTCTGAAAGAGAATCAAGCGTGAGAACAGGGGCATAAACGCAGCAGTGATAGGATTGGAGAGGTTCGGTGAGCAAATGAAGACCCTTTGAAGTCATATTGCATGGTACCCATTCCACGGGTCTCAACTCTCCAGGTTTAAGGAATTCTTCCTTCAGCTGAAACATGCATATGGAACCCAGAGTATGATCAACCATGTGATCGGGAGACGTGTTCAAGTATGTCTCAGTTTTCGTCCCCTGGTACTCGGGTGCAACATTCCAGACGATTTACTAACACTCTCCTGACTTGGAGAGTCAGTGCCTTTAACGTCCTGTTTGGCCAAGTTTGCAATTTCTGCGGAAGATGAACAGGAATAGGGAGAACCAATGAGAGACTACCTGGAGGTGTCTGGACGGGCAAATTTAACTCTCATTTCCCACCAGGAAGAGGAATTAACCAAAGGCTCAGCGTGCCGTGCCGGAACCAGATTAGGGCCTGAAGCAATCCTGCAGTGTTGCGGCCAGCTCACAAGAAAGCGAGTTGAAGAAAGGAGCTCAGGGGCACTGTAATTCACAAACCTGCAGAGTTATAAATGACAGCTATCGTCCAAAAATATACTGAAGTAAGGCTGCCAAGAGGACTTGAAAGCGGGGAAGAATTGCAGGAAACCGATTTCAGGAGGTAGACTGGAATTGCATTTAAAGCATAGGAAAAGAAGAAGAACGTCCACAATGATGCACTTGGCCAAAAATATCGTATGCGTTTTTTCCTGAATATATTCAGGAAAAAACGCATACACCATTTTTGGCCAACCAAGCAAGCTTGCAAAGGAAATCTGCACTACAATGAAGTCTCACTTCCCCCCAGTCAAAAGGGCCATCTGAAAAAAGTGTAAAATCCAGAAAGGCAGGACAGGCCATGGAGAACTGGGAGCCCTGTTATGCTGATGGGCGGGATGTAAATTGCCAACAGCCACTCGGGAGAAGTGTATGGTGTTTCCTGAAACATCTAAAAAACAAAGCAAGAGAGCCTAGGGCACTTCCACTTATGGTCCTATAGCTTAGGGAAATTAAAATCAAAAAGACACAGCCACCCAAATGTTTGGGACGGCTGTGTTTACAAGAACCTCGTTTATGGTACAAGTTCAATATCGCAGAAAGTGAAAAATGGATAAAGAAGTTGTGGTACTTACGTAAAATGCAATACCACTCAGCAATGAAATCTATCTCAACACGCCTGTAGCACAAAATGAGTGGGTTCAGGTATGATGATTCTAACTGAAATAAGTCACACAGAAAAAGAAACATCATAAGATATCACTAATACACGGAATGTAAACTTGGCTACACAGGAACTGAATTACAAAACAGAACAGGGTCTCAAATTTAGAAAACCAACTTATGCTTGCTTAAGGGGAAAGGTGAGTTGGGATGCAGCATAAAACCAGAGATTGAAATGAACACAGATAAAGTTCCTTAAGCCAAATATGTAATAGACAAGAGCTACTCCTTATTCAACGAAATGGACTCAACACCCCATATTAAACGCCTAAGAATGTACCTGACTAGTAAGTATCTTAAAACCTATGGATTGCTATGTCTCCGAAAGAGAATCAAGCATGTGTACAGGGGCATAAACGCAGCAGTGATAGGATTTGAGAGGTTCTGTGAGCAAAGAATGACCCTTTGAAGTCATATTACATGCTACCCATTCCACGGGTCTCAACTCTCCAGGTTTAAGGGATTCTTCCTTCAGCTGAAACATGCATGTGGAACCCAGAGTATGATCAACCGTGTGATCAGGAGACGTGTTCAAATATGTCTCAGTTTTTGTCCACTGGTACTCGGGTGCAACATTCCAGACGCTTTACTAACACTCTCCTGACTTGGAGAGTCAGTGACTTTAACCTCCTGTTTGGCCCAGATTGCAATTTCGGCGGAAGATGAACAGGAATAGGTAGGAGCAATGACAGACTAGCTGGAGGTGTCTGGACGGGCAAATTTAACTCTCATTTCCCACCAGGAAGAGGAATTAACCAAAGGCTCAGCGTGCCGTGCCGGAACCAGATTAGGGCCTGAAGCAATCCTGCGGTGTTGCGGCCCGCTCACAAGAAAGCGAGTTGAAGAAAGGAGCTCAGGGGCACTGTAATTCACAAACCTGCAGAGTTATAAATGACAGCTATCGTCCAAAAATATACTGAAGTAAGGCTGCCAAGAGGACTTGAAAGCGGGGCAGAATTGCAGGAAACCGATTTCAGGAGGTAGACTGGAATTGCATTTAAAGCATAGGAAAAGAGGCAGAACGTCGACAATGATGCACTTGGCCAAAAAGGGCATATGCGTTTTTTCCTGAATATATTCAGGAAAAAACGCATACGCACTTTTTGGCCAACCAAGCAAGCTTGCAAAGGAAATCTGCACTACAATGAAGTCTCACTTCCCCCTGGTCAAAAGGGCCATCTGAAGAAAGTGTAAAATCCAGAAAGGCAGGACAGGCCATGGAGAACTGGGAGCCTTTTTATGCTGATGGGCGGGATGTAAATTGCCAACAGCCACTGGGGAGAAGTGTATGATGTTTCCTGAAACATCTAAAAAACAAAGCAACAGAGCCTAGGGCACTTCCACTTATGGTCCTATAGCTTAGGGAAATTAAAATCAAAAAGACACAGCCACCCCAAAGTTTGGGACGGCTCTGTTTACAAGAACCTTGTTTATGGTACAAGTTCAATATCGCAGAAAGTGAAAAATGGATAAAGAAGTTGTGGTACTTACGTACAATGCAATATCACTCAGCAATGAAATCTATGTCATCAGGCCCGTAGGAGCATAGTGAGTGGATTCAGGTATGACGATTCTAGCTGAAATAAGTCACACAGAAAAAGAAACATCATAAGATATCACTAATACATGGAATGTAAACTTGGCTACACAAAAACTGAATTACAAAACAGAACAGGGTGTCAAATGAAGAAAACCAACTTATGCTTGCTTAAGGGGAAAGGTGAGTTGGGGTGCTGCATAAAACCAGAGATT
This sequence comes from Orcinus orca, assembly GCF_937001465.1. Lineage (NCBI taxonomy): Eukaryota > Metazoa > Chordata > Mammalia > Artiodactyla > Delphinidae > Orcinus > Orcinus orca. Next base: position 335,909 of record NW_026043735.1, read on the forward strand.
GAAATGAGCACAGATAAAGTTCCTTAAGCCAAATATGGAATAGACAAGAGCTACTCCTTGCTCAATGAAATGGACTCAACACCCCATATTAAACGCCTAAGAATGTACCTGACTAGTAAGTATCTTAAAACCTATGGATTGCTATGTCTCCGAAAGAGAATCAAGCATGTGTACAGGGGCATAAACGCAGCAGTGATAGGATTGGAGAGGTTCGCTGAGCAAATGAAGACCCTTTGAAGTCATATTGCATGGTACCCATTCCACGGGTCTCAACTCTCAACGTTTAAGGGATTCTTCCTTCAGCTAAAACATGCATGTGGAACCCAGAGTATGATCAGCCGTGTAATCGGGAGACGTGTTCCAATATGTCTCAGTTCTCGTCCCCTGGTACTCGGGTGCAACATTCCAGATGCTTTACTGACACTCTCCCGAGTTGGAGAGTCAGTGCCTTTAACCTCCTGTTTGGCCCAGTTTGCAATTTCTGCGGAAGATGAACAGGAATAGCGAGAAACAATGAGAGACTAGCTGGAGGTGTTTGGACGGGCAAATTTAACTCTCATTTCCCACCAGGAAGAGGAATTAACCAAAGGCTCAGCGTGCCGTGCCGGAACCAGATTAGGGCCTGAAGCAATCTTGCGGTGTTGCGGCCAGCTCACAAGAAAGCGAGTTGAAGAAAGGAGCTCAGGGGCACTGTAATTCACAAACCTGCAGAGTTATAAATGACAGCTATCGTCCAAAAATATACTGAAGTAAGGCTGCCAAGAGGACTTGAAAGCGGGGCAGAATTGCAGGAAACCGATTTCAGGAGGTAGACTGGAATTGCATTTAAAGCATAGGAAAAGAGGCAGAACGTCGACAATGATGCACTTGGCCAAAAAGGGCGTATGCGTTTTTTCCTGAATATATTCAGGAAAAAACGCATACGTCCTTTTTGGCCAACCAAGCAAGCTTGCAAAGGAAATCTGCACTACAGTGAAGTCTCACTTTCCCCTGGTCAAAAGGGCCATCTGAAAAAAGTGTAAAATCCAGAAAGGCAGGACAGGCCATGGAGAACTGGGAGTCTTGTTATGCTGATGGGCGGGATATAAATTGCCAACAGCCACTCGCGAGAAGTGTATGGTGTTTCCTGAAACATCTAAAAAACAAAGCAACAGAGCCTAGGGCACTTCCACTTATGGTCCTATAGCTTAGGGAAATTAAAATCAAAAAGACACAGCCACCCCAAAGTTTGGGACGGCTCTGTTTACAAGAAACTCGTTTACGGGACTAGTTCAATATCGCAGAAAGTGAAAAATGGATAAAGAAGTTGTGGTACTTACGTACAATGCAATATCACTCAGCAATGAAATCTATGTCATCAGGCCCGTTAGAGCATAATGAGTGGATTCAGGTATGATGATTCTAACTGAAGTAAGTCACACAATAAAAAAAATCATAAGATATCACTAATACACGGAATGTAAACTTGGCTACACAGGAACTGGATTACAAAAAAGAACAGGGTCTAAAATTCAGAAAACCAACTTATGCTTGCTTAAGGGGAAAGTTGAGTTGGGGTGCTGCATAAAACCAGAGATTGAAATGAGCACAGATAAAGTTCCTTAAGCCAAATATGTAATAGACAAGAGCTACTCCTTGCTCAACGAAATGGACTCAACACCCCATATTAAACGCCTAACAATGTAGCTGACTAGAAAGTATCTTAAAACCTATGGATCGCTATGTCTCCGAAAGAGAATCAAGCGTGTGTACAGGGGCATAAACGCAGCAGTGATAGGATTGGAGAGGTTCGCTGAGCAAATGAAGACCCTTTGAAGTCATATTGCATGGTACCCATTCCACGGGTCTCAACTCTCCAGGTTTAAGGGATTCTTCCTTCAGCTAAATCATGCATGTGGAACCCAGAGTATGATCAACCGTGTGATGGGGAGACGTGTTCCAATATGTCTCAGTTCTCGTCCCCTGGTACTCGGGTGCGACATTCCAGACACTTTATTAACACTCTCCCGGCTTGGAGAGTCAGTGCCTTTAACCTCCTGTTTGGCCCAGTTTGCAATTTCTGTGGAAGATGAACAGGAATAGGGAGAACCAATGAGAGACTAGCTGCAGGTGTCAGGACGGGAAAATTTAACTCTCATTTCCCACCAGGAAGAGGAATTAACCAAAGGCTCAGCTTGCCGTGCCAGAACCAGATTAGGGCCTGAAGCAATCCTGCGGTGTTGCGGCCAGCTCACAAGAAAGCGAGTTGAAGAAAGGAGCTCAGGGACACTGTAATTCACAAACCTGCAGAGTTATAAATGACAGCTATCGTCCAAAAATATACTGAAGTAAGGCTGCCAAGAGGACTTCAAAGCGGGCCAGAATTGCAGGAAACCGATTTCAGGAGGTAGACTGGAATTGCATTTAAAGCATAGGAAAAGAGGCAGAACGTCCACAATGATGCACTTGGCCAAAAAGGGCGTATGCGTTTTTTCCAGAGTATATTCAGGAAAAAACGCATATGCCCTTTTTGGCCAACCAAGCAAGCTTGCAAAGGAAATCTGCACTACAATGAAGTCTCACTACCCCCGGTCAAAAGGGCCATCTGAAAAAAGTGTAAAATCCATAAAGGCAGGACAGGCCATGGAGAACTGGGAGCCTTGTTATGCTGATGGGCAGGATGTATATTGCCAACACCCACTCGGGAGAATTGTATGGTGTTTCCTGAAACATCTAAAAAACAAAGCAACAGAGCCTAGGGCACTTCCACTTATGGTCCTATAGCTTAGGGAAATTAAAATGAAAAAGACACAGCCACCCCTAAGTTTGGGACGGCTCTGTTTACAAGAAACTCGTTTATGGGACAAGTTCAATATCGCAGAAAGTGAAAAATGGATAAAGAAGTTTTGGTACTTACGTACAATGCAATATCACTCAGCAATGAAATCTATGTCATCAGGCCCATAGCAGCATAATGAGTGGATTAAGGTATGATGATTCTAACTGAAATAAGTCACAAGAAAAAGACACATCATAAGATATCATTAATACACGGAATGTAAACTAGGCTAGACAGGAACTGGATTAAAAAACAGAACAGGGTCTCAAATTTAGAAAACCAACTTATGCTTCCTTAAGGGGAAAGGTGAGTTGGGGTGCTGCATAAAACCAGAGATTGAAATGAGCACAGATAAAGTTCCTTAAGCCAAATATGGAATAGACAAGAGCTACTCCTTGCTCAACGAAATGGACTCAACACCCCATATTAAACACCTAAGAATGTAGCTGACTAGAAAGTATCTTAAAACCTATGGATTGCTATGTCTCCAAAAGAGAATCAAGCGTGTGTACAGAGGCATAAACGCAGCAGTGATAGGATTGGAGAGGTTCGCTGAGCAAATGAAGACCCTTTGAAGTCATATTGCATGGTACCCATTCCACGGGTCTCAACTCTCCACGTTTAAGGGATTCTTCCTTCAGCTAAAGCATGCATGTGGAACGCAGAGTATGATCAACTGTGTGATTGGGTTACGTGTTCAAATATGTCTCAGTTCTCGTCCCCTGGTACTCGGGTGCAACATTCCAGATGCTTTACTAACACTCTCCCGACTTGGAGAGTCAGTGCCTTTAACCTCCTGTTTGGCCCAGTTTGCAATTTCTGCGGAAAATGAACAGGAATAGGGAGAACCAATGAGAGACTAGCTGGAGGTGTCTGGACGGGCAAATTTAACTCTCATTTCCCACCAGGAAGAGGAATTAACCAAAGGCTCAGCGGGCCATGCCAGAACCAGATTAGGGCCTGAAGCAATCCTGCGGTGTTGCGGCCAGCTCACAAGAAAGCGAGTTGAAGAAAGGAGCTCAGGGGCACTGTAATTCACAAACCTGCAGAGTTATAAATGACAGCTATCGTCCAAAAATATACTGAAGTAAGGCTGCTAAGAAGACTTGAAAGTGGGGCAGAATTGCAGGAAACCGGTTTCAGGAGGTAGACTGGAATTGCATTTAAAGCATAGGAAAAGAGGCAGAACGTCGACAATGATGCAGTTGGCCAAAAAGGGCGTATGCGTTTTTTCCTGAATATATTCAGGAAAAAACGCATACGCACTTTTTGGCCAACCAAGCAAGCTTGCAAAGGAAATCTGCACTACAATGAAGTCTCACTTCCCCCTGGTCAAAAGGGCCATCTGAAAAAAGTGTAAAATCCAGAAAGGCAGGACAGGCCATGCAGAACTGGGAGCCTTGTTATGCTGATGGGCGGGATGTAAATTGCCAACAGCCACTAGGGAGAAGTGTATGGTGTTTCCTGAAACATCTAAGAAACAAAGCAACAGAGCCTAGGGCACTTCCACTTATGGTCCTATAGCTTAGGGAAATTAAAATCAAAAAGAGACAGCCACCCGAATGTTTGGGACGGCTCTGTTTACAAGAACCTCGTTTACAGGACAAGTTCAATATCGCAGATAGTGAAAAATGGATAAAGAAGTTTTGGTACTTACGTACAATGCAATATCACTCAGAAATGAAATCTATGTCATCAGGCACGTAGCAGCATAATGAGTGGATTCAGGTATGATGATTCTAACTGAAATAAGTCACAAGAAAAAGAAACATCATAAGATATCATTTATACACAGAATGTAAACTTGGCTACACAGGAACTGGATTACAAAACAGAACAGGGTCTCAAATTTAGAAAACCAACTTATGCTTGCTTAAGGGGAAAGGTGAGTTGGGGTGCTGCATAAAACCAGAGATTGAAATGAGCACAGATAATATTCCTTAAGCCAAATATGTAATAGACAAGAGCTACTCCTGCTCAACGAAATGGACTCAACACCCCATATTAAACGCCTAAGAATGTACCTGACTAGTAAGTATCTTAAAACCTATGGATTGCTATGTCTCCAAAAGAGAATCAAGCGTGTGTACAAGGGCATAAACGCAGCAGTGATAGGATTGGAGAGGTTCGGTGAGCAAATGAAGACCCTTTGAAGTCATATTGCATGGTACCCATTCCACGGGTCTCAACTCTCAACGTTTAAGGGATTCTTCCTTCAGCTAAAGCATGCATGTGGAACCCAGAGTATGATCAACCGTGTGATCAGGAGACGTGTTCCAATACGTCTCAGTTTTCATCCCCTTGTACTCGGGTGCAACATTCCAGACGCTTTACTAACAATCTCCCGACTTGGAGAGTCAGTGCCTTTAACCTCCTGTTTGGCCCAGTTTGCAAATTCCACAGAAGATGAACAGGAATAGGGAGAACCAATGAGAGACTAGCTGGAGGTGTCTGGACGGGCAAATTTAACTCTCATTTCCCACCAGGAAGAGGAATTAACCAAAGCCTCAGAGTGCCGTGCCGGAACCAGATTAGGGCCTGAAGCAATCCTGCGGTGTTGCGGCCAGCTCACAAGAAAGCGAGTTGAAGAAAGGAGCTCAGGGGCACTGTTATCACAAACCTGCAGAGTTATGAATGACAGCTATCGTCCAAAAATATACTGAAGTAAGGCTGCCAAGAGGACATGAAAGCGGGGCAGAATTACAGGAATCCGATTTCAGGAGGTAGACTGGAATTGCATTTAAGCATAGGAAAAGAGGCAGAACGTCGACAATGATGCACTTGGCCAAAAAGGGCGTATGCGTTTTTTCCTGCATATATTCAGGAAAAAACGCATACGCCCTTTTTGGCCAACCAAGCAAGCTTGCAAAGGAAATCTGCACTACAATGAAGTCTCCCATCCCCCCAGTCAAAAGGGCCATGTGAAAAAAGTGTAAAATCCAGAAAGGCAGGACAGGCCATGGAGAACTGGGAGCCTTGTTATGCTGATGGGCGGGATGAAAATTGCCAACAGCCACTCAGGAGAAGTGTATGGTGTTTCCTGAAACATCTAAAAAACAAAGCAACAGAGCCTAGGGCACTTCCACTTATAGTCCTATAGCTTAGGGAAATTAAAATCAAAAAGACACAGCCACCCCAAAATTTGGGACCTCTCTGTTTACAAGAACCCCATTTACGGTAGAAGTTCAATATCGCAGAAAGTGAAAAATAGATAAAGAAGTTGTGGTAGTTACGTACAATGCAATATCACTCAGCAATGAAATCTATGTCATCAGGCCCGTAGCAGCATCGACTGGATTCAGGTATGATGATTCTCACTGAAATAAGTCACACAGAAAAAGAAACATCATAAGATATCACTAATACACGGAATGTAAACCTGGCTACACAGGAACTGGATTACAAAACAGAAGAGGGTCTCAAACTTAGAAAACCAACTTATGCTTGCTTAAGGGGAAAGGTGAGTAGGGGTGCTGCATAAAACCAGAGATTGAAATGAGCACAGATAAATTTCCTTAAGCCAAATATGGAATAGACAAGAGCTACTCCTTGCTCAACGAAATGGACTCAACACCCCATATTAAACGCCTAAGAATGTACCTGACTAGTAAGTATCTTAAAACCTATGGATTGCTATGTCTCCGAAAGAGAATCAAGCGTGTGTACAGGGGCATAAACGCAGCAGTGATAGGATTGGAGAGGTTCGGTGAGCAAATGAAGACCCTTTGAAGTCATATTGCATGGTACCCATTCCACGGGTCTCAACTCTCCAGGTTTAAGGGATTCTTCCTTCAGCTGAAACATGCATGTGGAACCCAGAGTATGATCAACCGTGTGATTGGGAGACGTGTTCAAATATGTCTCAGTTTTCGACCGCTGGTACTCAGGTGCAACATTCCAGATGCTTTACTAACACTCTCCCAACTTGGAGAGTCAGTGCCTTTAACCTCCTGCTTGGCCCAGTTTGCAATTTTTCTGGAAGATGAACAGGGATAGGGAGGACCAATGAGAGACTAGCTGGAGGTGTCTGGACGGGCAAATTTAACTCTCATTTCCCACCAGGAAGAGCAATTAAGCAAAGGCTCAGCGTGCCGTGCCGGAACCAGATTAGGGCCTGAAGCAATCCTGCGGTGTTGCGGCCAGCTCACAAGAAAGCGAGTTGAAGAAAAGAGCTCAGGTGCACTGTAATTCACAAACCTGCAGAGTTATAAATGACAGCTATCGTCCAAAAATATACTGAAGTAAGGCTGCCTAGAGGACTTGAAAGCAGGGCAGAATTGCAGGAAACCGATTTCAGGAGTTAGACTGGAATTGCATTTAAAGCATAGGAAAAGAGGCAGAACGTCGACAATGATGCACTAGGCCAAAAAGGGCATATGCGTTTTTTCCTGAATATATTCAGGAAAAAAAGCATACGCACTTTTTGGCCAACCAAACAAGCTTGCAAAGGAAATCTGCACTACAATGAATTCTCACTTCCCCCGGGTCAAAAGGGCCATCTGTAAAAAGTGTAAAATCCAGAAAGGCAGGAAAGGCCATGGAGAACTGGGAGCCTTGTTATGCTGATGGGCGGGATGTAAATTGCCAACAGCCACTGGGGAGAAGTGTATGGTGTTTCCTGAACCATCTAAAAAACAAAGCAACAGAGCCTAGGGCACTTCCACTTATGGTCCTATAGCTTAGGGAAATTAAAATCAAAAAGACACAGCCACCCCAATGTTTGGGACGGCTCTCTTTACAAGAACCTCGTTTACGGAACAAGTTCAATAACGCAGAAAGTGAAAAATGGATAAAGAAATTGTAGTACTTACGTATAATGCAATATCACTCAGCAATGAAATCTATGTCATCAGGCCCATAGCAGCATAATGAGTGGATTCAGGTATGATGATTCTAACTGAAATAAGTCACACAGAAAAAGAAACATCATAAGATATCACTAATACACGGAATGTAAACTTGACTACACAGGAACTGAATTACAAAACAGAACAGGGTCTCAAATGTAGAAAAGCAACTTATGCTTGCTTAAGGGGAAAGGTGAGTTGGGGTGCTGCATAAAACCAGAGATTGAAATGAGCACAGATAAGGTTCCTTAAGCCAAATATGTAATAGACAAGAGCTACTCCTTGCTCAACGAAATGGACTCAAAACCCCATATTAAACACTTAATAATGTACCTGACAGTAAGTATCTTAAAAGCTATGGATTGCTATGTCTCTGAAAGAGAATCAAGCGTGAGTACAGCACTATAAACGCAGCAGTGATAGGATTGGAGAGGTTCGGTGAGCAAATGAAGACCCTTTGAAGTCATATTGCATGGTACCCATTCCACGGGTCTCAACTCTCCAGGTTTAAGAGATTCTTCCTTCAGCTAAACATGCATTTGGAACCCAGACTATGATCAACCATGTGATCGTGAGCCATGTTCAAATATGTCTCAGTTCTCATCCCCTGGTACTCGGGTGCAACATTCTAGACACTTTACTAACACTCTTCCGACTTGGAGAGTCAGTGCCTTTAACCTCCTGTTTTACCCAGTTTGCAAATTCCGTGGATGATGAACAGGAATAGGGAGAACCAATGAGAGACTAGCTGGAGATGTCTGGACGGGCAAATTTAACTCTCATTTCCCACCAGGAAGAGGAATTAAGCAAAGGCTCAGCATTCCGTGCCGGAACCAGATTAGGGCCTGAAGCAATCCTGCGGTGTTGCGGCCAGCTCATAAGAAAGCGAGTTGAAGAAAGGAGCTCAGGGGCACTGTAATTCACAAACCTGCAGAGTTATAAATGACAGCTATCGTCCAAAAATATATTGAAGTAAGGCTGCCAAGAGGACTGGAAAGCGGGGCAAAATTGCAGGAAACCGATTTCAGGAGGTAGAGTGGATTTGCATTTAAAGGATAGGAAAACAGGCAGAACGTCGACAATGATGCACTAGGTCAAAAAGGGCATATGCGTTTTTTCCTGAATATATTCAGGAAAAACAGCATACGCACTTTTTGGCCAACCAAGCAAGCTTACAAAGGAAATCTGCACTACAATGAAGTCTCACTTCCCCCGGGTCAAAAGGGCCATCTGTAAAAAGTGTAAAATCCAGAAAGGCAGGACAGGCCATGGAGAACTGGGAGCCTTGTTATGCTGATGTTCAGGATGTAAATTTCCAACAGCCACTCGGGATAATTGTATGGTGTTTCCTGAAACATCTAAAAAACAAAACAACAGAGCCTAGAGCACTTCCACTTATGGTCCTACAGCTTAGGGAAATTAAAATCAAAAAGACACAGCCACCCAAAAGTTTGGGACGGCTCTGTTTATAAGAACCTCGTTTACAGTACAAGTTCAATATCGCAGAAAGTGAAAAATGGATAAAGAAGTTGTGGTACTTACGTACAATGCAATATCACTCAGGAATGAAATCTATGTCATCAGGCCCGTAGCAGCATAATGAGTGGATTCAGGTATGATGATTCTAACTGAAATAAGTCACACAGAAAATGAAACATCATAAGATATCACTAATACACGGAATGTAAACTTGGCTACACAGGAACTGGATTACAAAACAGAACAGGGTCACAAATGTAGAAAACCAACTTATGCTTGCTTAAGGGGAAAGGTGAGTTGGGGTGCTGCAAAAAACCAGAGATTGAAATGAGCACAGATAAGGTTCCTTAAGTCAAATATGTAATAGACAAGAGCTACTCCTTGCTCAACGAAATGGACTCAAAACCCGATATTAAACGCCTAATAATGTAGCTGACTAGTAAGTATCTTAAAATCTATGGATTGCTATGTCTCTGAAAGAGAATCAAGCGTGAGAACAGGGGCATAAACGCAGCAGTGATAGGATTGGAGAGGTTCGGTGAGCAAATGAAGACCCTTTGAAGTCATATTGCATGGTACCCATTCCACGGGTCTCAACTCTCCAGGTTTAAGGGATTCTTCCTTCAGCTAAACATGCATTTGGAACCCAGACTATGATCAACCGTGTGATCATGAGTCATGTTCCAATATGTCTCAGTTCTCATCCCCTGGTACTCGGGTGCAACATTCTAGACACTTTACTAACAATCTCCCGACTTGGAGAGTCAGTGCCTTTAACCTCCTGTTTGGCCCAGTTTGCAAATTCCGCGGATGATGAACAGGAATACGGAGAACCAATGAGAGACTAGCTGGAGGTGTCTGGACGGGCAAATTTAACTCTTATTTCCCACCAGGAAGAGGAATTAACCAAAGCCTCAGCATGCAGTGCCGGAACCAGATTAGGGCCTGAAGCAATCCTGCGGTGTTGCGGGCAGCTCACATGAAAGCGAGTTGAAGATAGGAGCTCAGTGGAACTGTAATTCACAACCCTGCAGAGTTATAAATGACAGCTATCGTCCAAAAATATACTGAAGAAAGCCTGCCAAGAGGACTTGAAAGCGGGGCAGAATTGCAGGAAACCGATTTCAGGAGGTAGACTGGAATTGCATTTAAAGCATAGGAAAAGAGGCAGAACGTCGACAATGATGCACTTGGCCAAAAAGGGCGTATGCGTTTTTTCCTGAATATATTCAGGAAAAAACGCATACGCCCTTTTTGGCCAACCAAGCAAGCTTGCAAAGGAAATCTGCACTACAATGAAGTCTCACTTCCCCCTGGTCAAAAGGGCCATCTGAAAAAAGTGTAAAATCCAGAAAGGCAGGACAGGCCATGGAGAACTGGGAGCCTTGTTATGCTGATGGGCGGGATGTAAACTGCCAACAGCCACTAGGGAGAAGTGTATGGTGTTTCCTGAAACATCTAAAAAACAAAGCAACAGAGCCTAGGGCACTTCCACTTATGGTCCTATAGCTTAGGGAAATTAAAATCAAAAAGACACAGCCACCCCAATGTTTGGGATGGCTCTGTTTACAAGAACCTCGTTTACGGTACAAGTTCAATATCACAGAAAGTGAAAAATGGATAAAGCAGTTGTGGTACTTACGTACAATGCAATATCACTCAGCAATGAAATCTATGTCATCAGGCCCGTAGCAGCATAATGAGTGGATTCAGGTATGATGATTCTAACTGAAATAAGTCACACAGAAAAAGAAACGTCATAAGATATCACTAATACACGGAATGTAAACTTGGCTACACAGGCACTGAATTACAAAACAGAAGAGGGTCTCAAATTTAGAAAACCAACTTATGCTTGCTTAAGGGGAAAGGTGAGTTGGGGTGCTGCATAAAACCAGAGATTGAAATGAGCACAGATAAAGTTCCTTAAGCCAAATATGTAATATACAAGAGCTACTCCTTGCTCAACGAAATGGACTCAACACCCCATATTAAACGCCTAAGAATGTACCTGACTAGTAAGCATCTTAAAACCTATGGATTGCTATGTCTCCGAAAGAGAACCAAGCGTGTGTACAGGGGCATAAACGCAGCAGTGATAGGATTGGAGAGGTTCGGTGAGCAAATGAAGACCCTTTGAAGTCACATTGCATGGTACCCATTCCACGGGTCTCAACTCTCCAGGTTTAAGGGATTCTTCCTTCAGCTAAAACAGGCATGCGGAACCCAGAGTATGATCAACCATGTGATCGGGAGACGTGTTCAAATATGTCTCAGTTCTCGTACCCTGTTACTCGGGTGCAACATTCCAAACGCTTTATTAACACTCTCCCGAATTGGAAAGTCAGTGCCTTTAATCTCCTGTTTGGCCCAGTTTGCAATTTCTGCAGAAGATGAACAGGAATAGGGAGAACCAATGAGAGACTAGCTGGAGGTGTCTGGACGGGCAAATTTAACTCTCATTTCCCAATAAGAAGAGGAATTAACCAAAGGCTCAGCATGCCGTGCCGGAACCAGATTAGGGCCCGAAGCAATCCTGCAGTGTTGCGGGCAGCTCACATGAAAGCGAGTTGAAGAAAGGAGCTCAGTGGAACTGTAATTCACAACCCTGCAGAGTTATAAATGACAGCTATCGTCCAAAAATATACTGAAGTAAGCCTGCCAAGAGGACTTGAAAGCGGGGCAGAATTGCAGGAAACCGATTTCAGGAGGTAGACTGGAATTGCATTTAAAGCATAGGAAAAGAGGCAGAACGTCGACAATGATGCACTTGGCCAAAAAGGGCGTATGCGTTTTTTCCTGAATATATTCAGGAAAAAACGCATACGCCCTTTTTGGCCAACCAAGCAAGCTTGCAAAGGAAATCTGCACTACAATGAAGTCTCACTTCCCCCTGGTCAAAAGGGCCATCTGAAAAAAGTGTAAAATCCAGAAAGGCAGGACAGGCCATGGAGAACTGGGAGCCTTGTTATGCTGATGGGCGGGATGTAAACTGCCAACAGCCACTAGGGAGAAGTGTATGGTGTTTCCTGAAACATCTAAAAAACAAAGCAACAGAGCCTAGGGCACTTCCACTTATGGTCCTATAGCTTAGGGAAATTAAAATCAAAAAGACACAGCCACCCCAATGTTTGGGATGGCTCTGTTTACAAGAACCTCGTTTACGGTACAAGTTCAATATCACAGAAAGTGAAAAATGGATAAAGCAGTTGTGGTACTTACGTACAATGCAATATCACTCAGCAATGAAATCTATGTCATCAGGCCCGTAGCAGCATAATGAGTGGATTCAGGTATGATGATTCTAACTGAAATAAGTCACACAGAAAAAGAAACATCATAAGATATCACTAATACATGGAATGTAAACTTGGCTACACACGAACTGGATTACAAAACAGAACAGGGTCTCAAATTTAGAAAACCAACTTATGCTTGCTTAAGGGGAAAGGTGAGTTGGGGTGCTGCATAAAACCAGAGATTGAAATGAGCACAAATAAAGTTCCTTAAGCCAAACATGTAATAGACAAGAGCTACTCCTTGCTCAACGAAATGGACTCAACACCCCATATTAAACGCCTATGAATGTACCACACTAGTTAGTATCTTAAATCCTATGGATTGCTATGTCTCCAAAAGAGAAGCAAGCGTGTGTACAAGGGCATAAACGCAGGAGTGATAGGATTGGAGAGGTTCGGTGAGCAAATGAAGACCTTTGAAGTCATATTGCATGGTACCCATTCCATGGGTCTCAACTCTCCACGTTTAAGGGATTCTTCCTTCAGCTAAAGCATGCATGTGGAACCCAGAGTATGATCAACCGTGTGATCGGTAGATGTGTTCCAATATGCCTCAGTTCTCATCCCCTGGTACTCGGGTGCAACATTCCAGACGCTTTACTAACACTCTCCCGACTTGGAGAGTCAGTGCCTTTAACCTCCTGTTTGGCCCAGTTTGCAATTTCTGCGGAAGATGAACACGAATAGGGAGAACCAATGAGAGACTAGCTGGAGGTGTCTGGACGGGCAAATTTAACTCTCATTTCCCACCAGGAAGAGGAATTAACCAAAGGCTCAGCGTGCCGTGCCGGAACCAGATTAGGGCCTGAAGCAATCCTGCTGTGTTGCGGCCAGCTCACAAGAAAGCGAGTTGAAGAAAGGAGCTCAGGGGCACTGTAATTCACAAACCTGCAGATTTATAAATGACAGCTATCGTCCAAAAATATACTGAAGTAAGGCTGCCAAGAGGACTTGAAAGCGGGGCAGAATTGCAGGAAACCGATTTCAGGAGGTAGACTGGAATTACATTTAAAGCATAGGAAAAGAGGCAGAACGTCGACAATGATGCACTTGGCCAAAAAGGGCGTATGCGTTTTTTCCTGAATATATTCAGGAAAAAACGCATACGCCCCTTTTGGCCAACCAAGCAAGCTTGCAAAGTAAATCTGCACTACAATGAAGTCTCACTATCCCCGGGTCAAAAGGGCCATCTGAAAAAAGTGTAAAATCCAGAAAGGCAGGACAGGCCATGGAGAACTGGGAGCCTTGTTATGCTGATGGGCGGAATGTAAATTGCCAACAGCCACTGGGGAGAAGTGTATGGTGTTTCCTGAAACATCTAAAAAACAAAGCAACAGAGCCTAGGGCACTTGCACTTATGGTCCTATAGCTTAGGGAAATTAAAATCAAAAAGACACAGCCACCCCAAAGTTTGGGACCTCTCTGTTTACAAGAACCTCATTTACAGTAGAAGTTCAATATCGCAGATATTGAAAAATGGATAAAGAAGTTGTGGTACTCACGTACAATGCAATATCACTCAGCAATGAAATCTATGCCATCTGGCCCATAGCAGCATAATGAGTGGATTCAGGTATGTTGATTCTCACTGAAATAAGTCACACAGAAAAAGAAACATCATAAGATATCACTAATACACGGAATGTAAACTTGGCTACACAGGAACTGGAATACAAAACAGAAGAGGGTCTCAAATTTAGAAAAACAACTTATGCTTGTTTAAGGGGAAAGGTGAGTTGGGGTGCTGCATAAAACCAGAGACTGAAATGAGCACAGATAAAGTTCCTTAAGCCAAATATGGAATAGACAAGAGCTACTCCTTGCTCAACGAAATGGATTCAAAACCCCATATTAAACGCCTAATAATGTACCTGACTAGTAAGTATCTTAAAACCTATGGATTGCTATGTCTCTGAAAGAGAATCAAGCATGAGTACCGGGGCATAAACGCAGCAGTGATAGGATTGGAGAGGTTCGGTGAGCAAATGAAGACCCTTTGAAGTCATATTGCATGGTACCCATTCCACGGGTCTCAACTCTCCAGGTTTAAGGGATTCTTCCTTCAGCTAAAACATGCATGTGGAACCCAGAGTATGATCAACCATGTGATCGGGAGACGTGTTCAAATATGTCTCAGTTTTCGACCGCTGGTACTCAGGTGCAACATTCCAGATGCTTTACTAACACTCTCCCGACTTGAGAGTCAGTGCCTTTAACCTCCTGTTTGGCCCAGTTTGCAAATTCCGCAGAAGATGAACAGGAATAGGGAGAACCAAAGAGAGACTAGCTGGAGGTGTCTGGACGGGCAAATTTAACTCTCATTTCCCACCAGGAATAGCAATTAAGCAAAGGCTCAGCGTGCCGTGCCGGAACCAGATTAGGGCCTGAAACAATCCTGCGGTGTTGCGGCCAGCTCACAAGAAAGCGAGTTGAAGAAAGGAGCTCAGGGGCACTGTAATTCACAAACCTGCAGATTTATAAATGACAGCTATCGTCCAAAAATATACTGAAGTAAGGCTGCCAAGAGGACTTGAAAGCGGGGCAGAATTGCAGGAAACCGATTTCAGGAGGTAGACTGGAATTGCATTTAAAGCATAGGAAAAGAGGCAGAACGTCCACAATGATGCACTTGGCCAAAAAGGGCGTATGCGTTTTTTCCTGAATATATTCAGGAAAAACCGCATACGCCCTTTTTGGCCAACCAAGCAAGCTTGCAAAGGAAATCTGCACTACAATGAAGTCTCACTTCCCCCGGGTCAAAAGGGCCATCTGAATAAAGTGTAAAATCCAGAAAGGCAGGACAGGCCATGGAGAACTGGGAGCCTTGTTATGCTGATGGGCGGGATGTAAATTGCCAACAGCCACTCGGGAGAAGTGTATGGTGTTTCCTGAAACATCTAAAAACCAAAGCAACAGAGCCTAGGGCAGTTCCACTTATGGTCCTATAGCTTAGGGAAATTAAAATCAAAAAGACACAGCCACCCCAAAGTTTGGGACGGCTCTGTTTACAAGAACCTCGTTTACGGTACAAGTTCAATATCGCAGAAAGTGAAAAATGGATAAAGCAGTTGTGGTACTTACGTACAATGCAATATCACTCAGCAATGAAATCTATGTCATCAGGCCCGTAGCAGCATAATGAGTGGATTCAGGTATGATGATTCTGTCTGAAATAAGTCACACAGAAAAAGAAACATCATAAGATATCACTAATACACGGAATGTAAACTTGGCTACACAGGAACAGGATTAGAAAAGAGAACAGGGTCTCAAATTTAGAAAACCAACTTATGCTTGCTTAAGGGGAAAGGTGAGTTGGGGTGCTGCATAAAACCAGAGATTGAAATGAGCACAGATAAAGTTCCTTAAGCCAAAAATGGAATAGACAAGAGCTACTCCTTGCTCAACGAAATGGACTCAAAACACCATATTAAATGCCTAATAATGTACCTGACTAGTAAGTATCTTAAAACCTATGGATTGCTATGTCTCTGAAAGAGAATCAAGCGTGAGTACAGGGACATTAAACGCAGCAGTGATAGGATTGGAGAGGTTCGGTGAGCAATTGAAGACCCTTTGAAGTCATATTGCATGGTACCCATTCCACGGGTCTCAACTCTCCAGGTTTAAGGGATTCTTCCTTCAGCTAAAACATGCATGTGGAACCCAGAGTATGATCAACCATGTGATCGGGAGACGTGTTCAAATATGTCTCAGTTCTCATCCCCTGGTACTCGGGTGCAACATTCCAGATGCTTTACTAACACTCTCCCGACTTGGAGAGTCAGTGCCTTTAACCTCCTGTTTGGCCCAGTTTGCAAATTCCGCGGAAGATGAACAGGAATAGGGAGAACCAATGAGAGACTAGCTGGAGGTGTCTGGACGGGAAAATTTAACTCTCATTTCCCACCAGGAAGAGGAATTAACCAAAGGCTCAGCGTGCCGTGCCGGAACCAGATTAGGGCCTGAAGCAATCCTGCGGTGTTGCGGCCAGTTCACAAGAAAGCGAGTTGAAGAAAGGAGCTCAGGGGCACTGTAATTCACAAACCTGCAGAGTTATGAATGACAGCTATCGTCCAAAAATATACTGAAGTAACGCTGCCAAGAGGACTTGAAAGCGGGGCAGAATTGCAGGAATCCGATTTCAGGAGGTAGACTTGAATTGCACTTAAGCACAGGAAAAGAGGCAGAACGTCTACAATGATGCACTTGGCCAAAAAGGGCGTATGCGTTTTTTCCTGCATATATTCAGGAAAAAACGCATACGCACTTTTTGGCCAACCAAGCAAGCTTGCAAAGGAAATCTGCACTACAATGAAGTCTCCCTTCCCCCCAGTCAAAAGGGCCATGTGAAAAAAGTGTAAAATCCAGAAAGGCAGGACAGGCCATGGAGAACTGGGAGCCTTGTTATGCTGATGGGCGGAATGTAAATTGCCAACAGCCACTGGGGAGAAGTGTATGGTGTTTCCTGAAACATCTAAAAAACAAAGCAACAGAGCCTAGGGCACTTCCACATATGGTCCTATAGCTTAGGGAAATTAAAATCAAAAAGACACAGCCACCCCAAAGTTTGGGACGGCTCTGTTTAAGGGAACCTCGTTTACGGGACAAGTTCAATATTGCAGAAAGCGAAAAATGGATAAAGAAGTTGTGGTACTTACGTACAATGCAATATCACTCAGCAATGAAATCTATGTCATCAGGCCCGTAGCAGCATAATGAGTGGATTCAGGTATGATGATTCTAACTGAAATAAGTCACACAGAAAAAGAAACATCATAAGATATCACTAATACACGGAATGTAAACTTGCTACACAGGAACAGAGTTACAAAACAGAATAAGGTCTCAAATTTAGAAAACCAACTTATGCTTGCTTAAGGGGAAAGGTGAGTTGGGGTGCTGCATAAAACCAGAGATTGAAATGAGCACAGATAAAGTTCCTTAAGCCAAATATGGAATAGACAAGAGCTACTCCTTGCTCAACGAGATGGACTCAACACCCCATATTAAACGCCTAAGTATGTACCTGACTAGTAAGTATCTTAAAACCTATGGATTGCTATGTCTCCAAAAGAGAATCAAGCGTGTGTACAGGGGCATAAACGCAGCAGTGATAGGATTGGAGAGGTTCGGTGAGCAAATGAAGACCCTTTGAAGTCATATTGCATGGTACCTATTCGACGGGTCTCAACTCTCCAGGTTTAAGGGATTCTTCCTTCAGCTAAAACACGCATGTGGAACCCAGAGTATGATCAACTGTGTGATCGGGAGATGTGTTCAAATATGTCTCAGTTCCCGTCCCCTGGTTCTCGGGTGCAACATTCCAGATGCTTTACTAACACTCTCCCGACTTGGACAGTCGGTGCCTTTAACCTCCTGTTTGGCCAAGTTTGCAATTTCTGTGGAAGATGAACAGGAATAGTGAGGACTAATGAGAGACTAGTTGGAGGTGTCTGGACAGGCAAATTTAACTCTCATTTCCCACCAGGAAGAGGAATTAACCAAAGACTCAGCATCCCGTGCCAGAACCAGATTAGGGCCTGAAGCAATCCTGCAGTTTTGCGGGCAGCTCAAAAGAAAGCGAATTGAAGAAAGGAGCTCAGGGGCACTGTAATTCACAAACCTGCAGAGTTATAAATGACAGCCATCGTCCAAAAATATACTGAAGTAAGGCTGCCAAGAGGACTTGAAAGCGGGGCAAAATTGCAGGAAACCGATTTCAGGAGGTCGACTGGAATTGCATTTAAAGCATAGGAAAAGAGGCAGAACGTCCACAACGATGCACTTGAACAAAAAGGGCGTATGCGTTTTTTCCTGAATATATTCAGGAAAAAACGCATACGCCCTTTTTGGCCAACCAAGCAAGCTTGCAAAGGAAATCTGCACTACAATGAAGTCTCACTTCCCCCTGGTAAAAAGGGCCATCTGAAAAAAGTGTAAAATGCAGAAAGGCAGTACAGGCCATGGAGAACTGGGAGCCTGGTTATGCTGATGGGCGGGATGTAAATTGCCAACAGCCACTCGAGAGAAGTGTATGGTGTTTCCTGAAACATCTAAAAAACAAAGCAACGGAGCCTAGGGCACTTCCAGTATGGTCCTATAGCTTAGGGAAATTAAAATCAAAAAGACACAGCCACCCCAAAATTTGGGACGGCTCTGTTTACAAGAACATCGTTTACGGTACAAGTTCAATATCGCAGAAAGTGAAAAATGGATAAAGAAGTTGTGGTACTTACGTACAATGCAATATCACTCAGCAATGAAATCTACGTCATCAGGCCCGTAACAGCATAGAGTGGATTCAGGTATGATGATTCTAACTGAAATAAGTCACACAGAAAAAGAAACATCATAAGATATCACTAATACACGGAATGTAGAATTGGCTACACAGGAACTGGATTAAAAAACAGAACAGGGTCTCAAATTTAGAAAACCAACTTATGCTTGCTTAAGGGGAAAGGTGAGTTGGGGTGCTGCATAAAACCAGAGATTGAAATGAGCACAGATAAAGTTCCTTAAGCCAAATATGTAATAGACAAGAGCTACTACTTGCTCAACGAAATGTACTCAACACCGCATATTAAACGCCTAAGAATGTACCTGACTAGTAAGTATCTTAAAACCTATGGATTGCTATGTCTCTGAAAGAGAATCAAGCGTGTGTACAGGGGCATAAACGCAGAAGTGTTAGGATTGGAGAGGTTCGGTGAGCAAATGAAGACCCTTTGAAGTCATATTGCATGGTACCCATTCCACGGGTCTCAACTCTACAACTTTAAGGGAATCTTCCTTCAGCTGAAACATGCATGTGGAACCCAGAGTATGATCAACCGTGTGATCGGGAGACGTGTTCCAATATGTCTCAGTTCTCGTCCCCTGGTACTCGGGTGCAACATTCCAGACGCTTTACTAACACTCTCCCGACTTGGAGAGTCAGTGCCTTTAACCTCCTGTTTGGCCCAGTTTGCAATTTCTGCAGAAGATGAACAGGAATAGGGAGAACCAATGAGAGACTAGCTGGAGGTGTCTGGACGGGCAAATTTAACTCTCATTTCCCACCAGGAAGAGGAATTAACCAAAGGCTCAGTGTGCCGTGCCGGAACAAGTTTAGGGCCTGAAGCAATCCTGCGGTGTTGCGGCCAGCTCACAAGAAAGCGAGTTGAAGAAAGGAGCTCAGGGGCCCTGTAATTCACAAACCTGCAGAATTATAAATGACAGCTATCGTCCAAAAATATACTGAAGTAAGGCTGCCAAGAGGACTTGATAGCGGGGCAGAATTGCAGAAAACCGATTTCAGGAGGTAGACTGGAATTGCATTTAAAGCATAGCAAAAGAGGCAGAACGTCCACAATGATGCACTTGGACAAACAGGGCGTATGCGTTTTTTCCTGAATATATTCACTCGGGAGAAGTGTATGGTGTTTCCTGAAATATATAAAAAACAAAGCAACAGAGCCTAGGTCAAATCCACTTATGGTCCTATAGCTTAGGTAAATTAAAATAAAAAAGACACAGCCACCCCAAAGTTTGGGATGGCTCTGTTTACAAGAACCTCGTTTATGGTACAAGTTCAATATCGCAGAAAGCGAAAAATGGATAAAGAATTTGTGGTACTTACGTACAATGCAATATCACTCAGCAATGAAATCTATGTCAACAGGCCTGAAGCAGAAAATGAGTGGGTTCAGGTATGATGATTCTAACTGAAATAAGTCACACAGAAAAAGAAACATCATAAGATATCACTAATACACGGAATGTAAACTTGGCTACACAGGAACTGGATTACAAAACAGAACAGGGTCTCAAATTTAGAAAACCAACTTATGCTTGCTTAAGGGGAAAGGTGAGTTGGGGTGCTGCATAAAACCAGAGATTGAAATGAGCACAGATAAAGTTCCTTAAGCCAAATATGGAATAGACAAGTGCTACTCCTTGTTCAATGAAATGGACTCAACACCCCATATTAAACGCCTAAGAATGTACCTGACTAGTAAGTATCTTAAAACCTATGGATTGCTATGTCTCCGAAAGAGAATCAAGCATGTGTACAGGGGCATAAACGCAGCAGTGATAGGATTGGAGAGGTTCGGTGAGCAAACGAAGACCCTTTGAAATCATATTGCATGGTACCCATTCCACGGTTCTCAACTCTCCAGGTTTAAGGGATTCTTCCTTCAGGTAAAACATGCATGTGGAACCCAGAGTATGATCAACCGTGTGATCGGGAGACGTGTGCCAATATATCTCAGTTCTCGTCCCCTGGTACTTGGGTGCAACATTCCAGACACTTTACTAACACTCTCCCGACTTGGAGAGTCAGTGCCTTTAACGTCCTTTTGGCTCAGTTTGCAATTTCTGCGGAATATGAACAGGAATAGGGAGAACCAATGAGAGACTAGCTGGAGGTGTCTGGACGGGCAAATTTAACTCTCATTTCCCACCAGGAAGAGGAATTCACCAAAGTCTCAGCGTGCCGTGGGGAACCAGATTAGGGCCTGAAGCAATCCTGCGGTGTTGCGGCCAGCTCACAAGAAAGCGAGTTGAAGAAAGGAGCTCAGGGGCACTGTAATTCACAAACCTGCAGAGTTATAAATGACAGCTATCGTCCAAAAATATACTGAAGTAAGGCTGCCAAGAGGACTTGAAAGTGGGGCAGAATTGCAGGAAACCGATATCAGGAGGGAGACTGGAATTGCATTTAAAGCATAGGAAAAGAGGCAGAACGTCCACAATGATGCACTTGGCCAAAAAGGGCGTATGCGTTTTTTCCTGAATATATTCAGGAAAAAACGCATACGCCCTTTTTGGACAACCAAGCAAGCTTGCAAAGGAAATCTGCACTACAATGAAGTCTCACTTCCCCCCGGTCAAAAGGGCCATCTGAAAAAAGTGTAAAATCCAGAAAGGCAGGACAGGCCATGGAGAACTGAGAGCCTTGTTATGCTGATGGGCAGGTTGTAAATTGCCAACAGCCACTCGGGAGAAGTGTATGGTGTTTCCTGAAACATCTAAAAAACAAAGCAACAGACCCTAGGTCAATTCCACTTATGGTCCTATAGCTTAGGGAAATTAAAATCAAAAAGACACAGCCACCCCAAAGTTTGGTATGGCTCTGTTTACAAGAACCTCGTTTATGGTACAAGTTCAATATCGCAGAAAGCGAAAAATGGATAAAGCAGTTGTGGTACTTACGTACAATGCAATATCACTCAGCAATGAAATCTATGTCAACAGGCCTGTAGCAGAAAATGAGTGGGTTCAGGTATGATGATTCTAACTGAAATAAGTCACACAGAAAAAGAAACATCATAAGATATCACTAATACACGGAATGTAAACTTGGCTACACAGGAACTGGATTACAAAACAGAACAGGGTCTCAAATTTAGAAAACCAACTTATGCTTGCTTAAGGGGAAGGTGAGTTTGGGCGCTGCATAAAACCAGAGATTGAAATGAGCACAGATAAAGTTCCTTAAGCCAAATATGGAATAGACAAGTGCTACTCCTTGTTCAATGAAATGGACTCAACACCCCATATTAAACGCCTAAGAATGTACCTGACTAGTAAGTATCTTAAAACCTATGGATTGCTATGTCTCCGAAAGAGAATCAAGCATGTGTACAGGGATATAAACGCAGCAGTGATAGGATTGGAGTGGTTCGGTGAGCAAACGAAGACCCTTTGAAATCATATTGCATGGCACCCATTCCACGGGTCTCAACTCTCCAGGTTTAAGGGATTCTTCCTTCAGCTAAAACATGCATGTGGAACCCAGAGTATGATCAACCATGTGATCGGGAGACGTGTGCCAATATATCTCAGTTCTCGTCCCCTGGTACTCGGGTGTAACATTCCAGACACTTTACTAACACTCTCCCGACTTGGAGAGTCAGTGCCTTTAACATCCTGTTTGGCCCAGTTTGCAATTTCTGCGGAAGATGAACAGGAATAGGGAGAACCAATGAGAGACTAGCTGGAGGTGTCTGGACGGGCAAATTTAACTCTCATTTCCCACCAGGAAGAGGAATTAACCAAAGGCTCAGCGTGCCGTGCCGGAACCAGATTAGGGCCTGAATCAATCCTGCGGTGTTGCGGCCAGCTCACAAGAAAGCGAGTTGAAGAAAGGAGCTCACGGGCACTGTAATTCACAAACCTGCAGAGTTATAAATGACAGCTATCGTCCAAAAATATACTGAAGTAAGGCTGCCAAGAGGACTTGAAAGCGGGGCAGAATTGCAGGAAACCGATTTCAGGAGTAGACTGGAATTGCATTTAAAGCATAGGAAAAGAGGAAGAACGTCCACAATGATGCACTTGGCCAAAAATGTCATATGCGTTTTTTCCTGAATATATTCAGGAAAAAACGCATACACCATTTTTGGCCAACCAAGCAAGCTTGCAAAGGAAATCTGCACTACAATGAAGTCTCACTTCCCCCCAGTCAAAAGGGCCATCTGAAAAAAGTGTAAAATCCAGAAAGGCAGGACAGGCCATGGAGAACAGGGAGCCCTGTTATGCAGATGGGTGGGATGTAAATTGCCAACAGCCACTCGGGAGAAGTGTATGGTGTTTCCTGAAATATCTAAAAAACAAAGCAACAGAGCCTAGGTCAAATCCACTTATGGTCCTATAGCTTAGGGAAATTAAAATAAAAAAGACACAGCCACCCCAAAGTTTGGGATGGCTCTGTTTACAAGAACCTCGTTTATGGTACAAGTTCAATATCGCAGAAAGCGAAAAATGGATAAAGAAGTTGTGGTACTTACGTACAATGCAATATCACTCAGCAATGAAATCTATGTCAACAGGCCTGAAGCAGAAAATGAGTGGGTTCAGGTATGATGATTCTAACTGAAATAAGTCACACAGAAAAAGAAACATCATAAGATATCACTAATACACGGAATGTAGAATTGGATACACAGGAACTGGATTACAAAACAGAACAGGGTCTCAAATTTAGAAAACCAACTTATGCTTGTTTAAGGGGAAAGGTGAGTTGGGGTGCTGCATAAAACCAGAGATTGAAATGAGCACAGATAAAGTTCCTTAAGCCAAATATGGAATAGACAAGTGCTACTCCTTGTTCAATGAAATGGACTCAACACCCCATATTAAACGCCTAAGAATGTACCTGACTAGTAAGTATCTTAAAACCTATGGATTGCTATGTCTCCGAAAGAGAATCAAGCATGTGTACAGGGGCATAAACGCAGCAGTGATAGGATTGGAGAGGTTCGGTGAGCAAACGAAGACCCTTTGAAATCATATTGCATGGTACCCATTCCACGGGTCTCAACTCTCCAGGTTTAAGGGATTCTTCCTTCAGCTAAAACATGCATGTGGAACCCAGAGTATGATCAACCGTGTGATCGGGAGACGTGTGCCAATATATCTCAGTTCTCGTCCCCTGGTACTTGGGTGCAACATTCCAGACACTTTACTAACACTCTCCCGACTTGGAGAGTCAGTGCCTTTAACGTCCTTTTGGCCCAGGTTGCAATTTCTGCGGAATATGAACAGGAATAGGGAGAACCAATGAGAGACTAGCTGGAGGTGTCTGGACGGGCAAATTTAACTCTCATTTCCCACCAGGAAGAGGAATTCACCAAAGTCTCAGCGTGCCGTGGGGAACCAGATTAGGGCCTGAAGCAATCCTGCGGTGTTGCGGCCAGCTCACAAGAAAGCGAGTTGAAGAAAGGAGCTCAGGGGCACTGTAATTCACAAACCTGCAGAGTTATAAATGACAGCTATCGTCCAAAAATATTCTGAAGTAAGGCTGCCAAGAGGACCTGAATGTGGGGCAGAATTGCAGGAAACCGATATCAGGAGGGAGACTGGAATTGCATTTAAAGCATAGGAAAAGAGGCAGAACGTCCACAATGATGCACTTGGCCAAAAAGGGCGTATGCGTTTTTTCCTGAATATATTCAGGAAAAAACGCATACGCCCTTTTTGGACAACCAAGCAAGCTTGCAAAGGAAATCTGCACTACAATGAAGTCTAACTTCCCCCCGCTCAAAAGGGCCATCTGAAAAAAGTGTAAAATCCAGAAAGGCAGGACAGGCCATGGAGAACTGGGAGCCTTGTTATGCTGATGGGCAGGTTGTAAATTGCCAACAGCCACTCGGGAGAAGTGTATGGTGTTTCCTGAAACATCTAAAAAACAAAGCAACAGAGCCTAGGTCAATTCCACTTATGGTCCTATAGCTTAGGGAAATTAAAATCAAAAAGACACAGCCACCCCAAAGTTTGGGACGGCTCTGTTTACAAGAACCTCTTTTACGGTACAAGTTCAATATCGCAGAAAGCGTAAAATGGATAAAGAATTTGTGGTACTTACGTACAATGCAATATCACTCAGCAATGAAATCTATGTCAACAGGCCTGTAGCAGAAAATGAGTGGGCCCAGGTATGATGATTCTAACTGAAATAAGTCACACAGAAAAAGAAACAACATAAGATATCACTAATACACGGAATGTAAACTTGGCTACACAGGAACTGGATTACAAAAGAGAACAGGGTCTCAAATTTAGAAAACCAACTTATGCTTGCTTAAGGGGAAATGTGAGTTGGGGTGCTGCATAAAACCAGAGATTGAAATGAGCACAGATAAAGTTCCTTAAGCCAAATATGTAATAGACAAGAGCTACTCCTTGCTCAACGAAATGGACTCAACACCCCATATTAAACGCCTAAGAATGTACCTGATTAGTAAGTATCTTAAAACCTATGGATTGCTATGCCTCCGAAAGAGAATCAAGCGTGTGTACAGGGGCATAAACGCAGCAGTGATAGGATTGGAGAGGTTCGGTTAGCAAATGAAGACCCTTTGAAGTCATATTACATGCTACCCATTCCACGGGTCTCAACTCTCCAGGTTTAAGGGATTCTTCCTTCAGCTGAAACATGCATGTGGAACCCAGAGTATGATCAACCGTGTGATCAGGAGACGTTTTCAAATATGTCTCAGTTTTCGTCCACTGGTACTCGGGTGCAACATTCCAGATGCTTTACTAACACTCTCCTGACTTGGAGAGTCAGTGCCTTTAACCTCCTGTTTGGCCCAGATTGCAATTTCTGCAGAAGATGAACAGGAATAGGTAGGAGCAATGAGAGACTAGCTGGAGGTGTCTGGACGGGCAAATTTAACTCTCATTTCCCACCAGGAAGAGGAATTAACCAAAGACTCAGTGTGCCGTGCCGGAACAAGATTAGGGCCTGAAGCAATCCTGCGGTGTTGTGGCCCGCTCACAAGAAAGCGAGTTGAAGAAAGGAGCTCAGGGGCACTGTAATTCACAAACCTGCAGAGTTATAAATGTCAGCTATCGTCCAAAAATATACTGAAGTAAGGCTGCCAAGAGGACTTGAAAGCGGGGCAGAATTGCAGGAAACCGATTTCAGGAGGTAGACTGGAATTGCATTTAAAGCATAGGAAAAGAGGCAGAACGTCCACAATGATGCACTTGGCCAAAAAGGGCGTATGCGTTTTTTCCTGAATATATTCAGGAAAAAACGCATACGCCCTTTTTGGCCAACCAAGCAAGCTTGCAAAGGAAATCTGCACTACAATGAAGTCTCACTTCTGCCTGGTCAAAAGGGCCATCTGAAAAAAGTGTAAAATCCAGAAAGGCAGGACAGGCCATGGAGAACTGGGAGCCTTGTTATGCTGATGGGCGGGATGTAAATTGCCAACAGCCACTGGGGAGAAGTGTATGGTGTTTCCTGAAACATCTAAAAAACAAAGCAACAGAGCCTAGGGCACTTCCACTTATGGTCCTATAGCTTAGGGAAATTAAAATCAAAAAGACACAGCCACCCCAAAGTTTGGGACGGCTCTGTTTACAAGAACCTTGTTTATGGTACAAGTTCAATATCACAGAAAGTGAAAAATGGATAAAGAAGTTGTGGTACTTACGTACAATGCAATATCACTCAGCAATGAAATCTATGTCATCAGGCCCGTAGGAGCATAGTGAGTGGATTCAGGTATGACGATTCTAACTGAAATAAGTCACACAGAAAAAGAAACATCATAAGATATCACTAATACATGGAATGTAAACTTGGCTACACAGAAACTGAATTACAAAACAGAACAGGGTCTCAAATGAAGAAAACCAACTTATGCTTGCTTAAGGGGAAAGGTGAGTTGGGGTGCTGCATAAAACCAGAGATTGAAATGAGCACAGATAAAGTTCCTTAAGCCAAATATGTAATAGACAAGAGCTACTCCTTGCTCAACGAAATGGACTCAACACCCCATATTAAACGCCTAAGAATGTACCTGATTAGTAAGTATCTTAAAACCTATGGATTGCTATGCCTCCGAAAGAGAATCAAGCGTGTGTACAGGGGCATAAACGCAGCAGTGATAGGATTGGAGAGGTTCGGTGAGCAAATGAAGACCCTTTGAAGTCATATTGCATGGTACCCATTCCACGGTTCTCAACTCTCTAGGTTTAAGGGATTCTTCCTTCAGCTGAAACATGCATGTGGAACCCAGAGTATGATCAACCGTGTGATCAGGAGACGTGTTCAAATATGTCTCAGTTTTCGTCCCCTGGTACTCGGGTGCAACATTCCAGATGCTTTACTAACAATCTCCCGACTTGGAGAGTCAGTGCCTTTAACCTCCTGTTTGGCCCAGTTTGCAAATTCTGCGGAAGATGAACAGGAATAAGGAGGACCAATGAGAGACTAGCTGGAGGTGTCTGGACGGGCAAATTTAACTCTCATTTCCCACCAGGAAGAGGAATTAACCACAGGCTCAGCGTGCCGTGCCGGAACAAGATTAGGGCCTGAAGCAATCCTGCGGTGTTGCGGCCAGCTCACAAGAAAGTGAGTTGAAGAAAGGAGCTCAGGGCCCCTGTAATTCACAAACCTGCAGAATTATAAATGACAGCTATCGTCCAAAAATATACTGAAGTAAGGCTGCCAAGAGGACTTGAAAGCGGGGCAGAATTGCAGAAAACCGATTTCAGGAGGTAGACTGGAATTGCATTTAAAGCATAGGAAAACAGGCAGAACGTCCACAATGATGCACTTGGACAAAAAGGGCGTATCCGTTTTTTCCTGAATATATTCACTCGGGAGAAGTGTATGGTGTTTCCTGAAACATCTAAAAAAGAAAGCAACAGAGCCTAGGGCACTTCCACTTATGGTCCTATAGCTTAGGGAAATTAAAATCAAAAAGACACAGCCACCCAAATGTTTGGGACGGCTCTGTTTACAAGAACCTCGTTTATGGTACAAGTTCAATATCGCAGAAAGTGAAAAATGGATAAAGAAGTTGTGGTACTTACGTACAATGCAATATCACTCAGCAATGAAATCTATGTCAACACGCCTGTAGCACAAAATGAGTGGGTTCAGGTATGATGATTCTAACTGAAATAAGTCACACAGAAAAAGAAACATCATAAGATATCACTAATACACGGAATGTAAACTTGGCTACACAGGAACTGAATTACAAAACAGAACAGGGTCTCAAATTTAGAAAACCAACTTATGCTTGCTTAAGGGGAAAGGTGAGTTGGTATGCAGCATAAAACCAGAGATTGAAATGAACACAGATAAAGTTCCTGAAGCCAAATATAGAATAGACAAGAGCTACTCCTTATTCAACGAAATGGACTCAACACCCCATATTAAACGCCTAAGAATGTACCTGACTAGTAAGTATCTTAAAACCTATGGATTGCTATGTCTCCGAAAGAGAATCAAGCATGTGTACAGGGGCATAAACGCAGCAGTGATAGGATTTGAGAGGTTCGGTGAGCAAAGAATGACCCTTTGAAGTCATATTACATGCTACACATTCCACGGGTCTCAACTCTCCAGGTTTAAGGGATTCTTTCTTCAGCTGAAACATGCATGTGGAACCCAGAGTATGATCAACCGTGTGATCAGGAGACGTTTTCAAATATGTCTCAGTTTTCGTCCACTGGTACTCGGGTGCAACATTCCAGACGCTTTACTAACACTCTCCTGACTTGGAGAGTCAGTGCCTTTAACCTCCTGTTTGGCCCAGATTGCAATTTCTGCAGAAGATGAACAGGAATAGGTAGGAGCAATGAGAGACTAGCTGGAGGTGTCTGGACGGGCAAATTTAACTCTCATTTCCCACCAGGAAGAGGAATTAACCAAAGGCTCAGCGTGCCGTGCCGGAACAAGATTAGGGCCTGAAGCAATCCTGCGGTGTTGTGGCCCGCTCACAAGAAAGCGAGTTGAAGAAAGGAGCTCAGGGGCACTGTAATTCACAAACCTGCAGAGTTATAAATGTCAGCTATCGTCCAAAAATATACTGAAGTAAGGCTGCCAAGAGGACTTGAAAGCGGGGCAGAATTGCAGGAAACCGATTTCAGGAGGTAGACTGGAATTGCATTTAAAGCATAGGAAAAGAGACAGAACGTCCACAATGATGCACTTGGCCAAAAAGGGCGTATGCGTTTTTTCCTGAATATATTCAGGAAAAAACGCATACGCCCTTTTTGGCCAACCAAGCAAGCTTGCAAAGGAAATCTGCACTACAATGAAGTCTCACTTCCGCCTGGTCAAAAGGGCTATCTGAAAAAAGTGTAAAATCCAGAAAGGCAGGACCGGCCATGGAGAACTGGGAGCCTTGTTATGCTGATGGGCGGGATGTAAATTGCCAACAGCCACTGGGGAGAATTGTATGGTGTTTCCTGAAACATCTAAAAAACAAAGCAACAGAGCCTAGGGCACTTCCACTTATGGTCCTATAGCTTAGGGAAATTAAAATCAAAAAGACACAGCCACCCCAAAGTTTGGGACGGCTCTGTTTACAAGAACCTTGTTTATGGTACAAATTCAATATCACAGAAAGTGAAAAATGGATAAAGAAGTTGTGGTACTTACGTACAATGCAATATCACTCAGCAATGAAATCTATGTCATCAGGCCCGTAGGAGCATAGTGAGTGGATTCAGGTATGACGATTCTAACTGAAATAAGTCACACAGAAAGAGAAACATCATAAGATATCACTAATACATGGAATGTAAACTTGGCTACACAGAAACTGAATTACAAAACAGAACAGGGTCTCAAATGAAGAAAACCAACTTATGCTTGCTTAAGGGGAAAGGTGAGTTGGGGTGCTGCATAAAACCAGAGATTGAAATGAGCACAGATAAAGTTCCTTAAGCCAAATATGGAATAGACAAGAGCTACTCCTTGCTCAACGAAATGGACTCAACACCCCATATTAAACGCCGAAGAATGTACCTGACTAGTAAGTATCTTAAACCCTATGGATTGCTATGTCTCTGAAAGAGAATCAAGCGTGTGTACAGTTGCATAAACGCAGCAGTGATAGGATTGGAGAGGTTCGGTGAGCAAATGAAGACCCTTTGAAGTCATAATGCATGGTACCCATTCCACGGGTCTCAACTCTCCAGGTTTAAGGGATTCTTCTTTCAGCTGAAACATGCCTGTGGAACCCAGAGTATGATCAACTGTGTGATCGGGAGACGTGTTCAAATATGTCTCAGTTTTCTTCCCCTGGTACTCGGGTGCAACATTCCAGACGCTTTACTAACACTCTCCCGACTTGGAGAGTCAGTGCCTTTAACCTCCTGTTTGGCCCAGTTTGCAATTTCTGCGGAAGATGAACAGGAATAGGGAGAACCAATGAGAGACTAGCTGGAGGTGTCTGGACGGGCAAATTTAACTCTCATTTCCCACCAGGAAGAGGAATTAACCAAAGGCTCAGAGTGCCGTGCCGGAACAAGATTAGGGCCTGAAGCAATCCTGCGGTGTTGCGGCCAGCTCACAAGAAAGCGAGTTGAAGAAAGGAGCTCAGGGGCCCTGTAATTCACAAACCTGCAGAATTATAAATGACAGCTATCGTCCAAAACTATACTGAAGTAAGGCTGCCAAGAGGACTTGAAAGCGGGGCAGAATTGCAGAAAACCGATTTCAGGAGGTAGACTGGAATTGCATTTAAAGCATAGGAAAAGAGGCAGAA
Organism: Orcinus orca; assembly: GCF_937001465.1. NCBI lineage: Eukaryota > Metazoa > Chordata > Mammalia > Artiodactyla > Delphinidae > Orcinus > Orcinus orca. Next base: position 366,363 of record NW_026043735.1, read on the forward strand.
AGTCCACAATGATGCACTTGGACAAACAGGGAGTATGCTTTTTTTCCTGAATATATTCACTCGGGAGAAGTGTATGGTGTTTCCTGAAACATCTAAAAAACAAAGCAACAGAGCCTAGGTCAATTCCACTTATGGTCCTATAGCTTAGGGAAATTAAAATCAAAAAGACACAGCCACCCCAAAGTTTGGGACGGCTCTGTTTACAAGAACCTCTTTTACGGTACAAGTTCAATATCGCAGAAAGCGCAAAATGGATAAAGAAGTTGTGGTACTTACGTACAATGCAATATCACTCAGCAATGAAATCTATGTCAACAGGCCTGTAGCAGAAAATGAGTGGGCTCAGGTATGATGATTCTAACTGAAATAAGTCACACAGAAAAAGAAACAACATAAGATATCACTAATACACGGAATGTAAACTTGGCTACACAGGAACTGGATTACAAAAGAGAACAGGGTCTCAAATTTAGAAAACCAACTTATGCTTGCTTAAGGGGAAATGTGAGTTGGGGTGCTGCATAAAACCAGAGATTGAAATGAGCACAGATAAAGTTCCTTAAGCCAAATATGTAATAGACAAGCGCTACTCCTTGCTCAACGAAATGGACTCAACACCCCATATTAAACGCCTAAGAATGTACCTGATTAGTAAGTATCTTAAAACCTATGGATTGCTATGCCTCCGAAAGAGAATCAAGCGTGTGTACAGGGGCATAAACGCAGCAGTGATAGGATTGGAGAGGTTCGGTGAGCAAATGAAGACCCTTTGAAGTCATATTGCATGGTACCCATTCCACGGTTCTCAACTCTCCAGGTTTAAGGGATTCTTCCTTCAGCTGAAACATGCATGTGGAACCCAGAGTATGATCAACCGTGTGATCAGGAGACGTGTTCAAATATGTCTCAGTTTTCGTCCCCTGGTACTCGGGTGCAACATTCCAGACGCTTTACTAACAATCTCCCGACTTGGAGAGTCAGTGCCTTTAACCTCCTGTTTGGCCCAGTTTGCAAATTCTGCGGAAGATGAACAGGAATAAGGAGGACCAATGAGAGACTAGCTGGAGGTGTCTGGACGGGCAAATTTAACTCTCATTTCCCACCAGGAAGAGGAATTAACCAAAGGCTCAGCGTGCCGTGCCGGAACAAGATTAGGGCCTGAAGCAATCCTGCGGTGTTGCGGCCAGCTCACAAGAAAGTGAGTTGAAGAAAGGAGCTCAGGGCCCCTGTAATTCACAAACCTGCAGAATTATAAATGACAGCTATCGTCCAAAAATATACTGAAGTAAGGCTGCCAAGAGGACTTGAAAGCGGGGCAGAATTGCAGAAAACCGATTTCAGGAGGTAGACTGGAATTGCATTTAAAGCATAGGAAAACAGGCAGAACGTCCACAATGATGCACTTGGACAAAAAGGGCGTATCCGTTTTTTCCTGAATATATTCACTCGGGAGAAGTGTATGGTGTTTCCTGAAACATCTAAAAAAGAAAGCAACAGAGCCTAGGGCACTTCCACTTATGGTCCTATAGCTTAGGGAAATTAAAATCAAAAAGACACAGCCACCCAAATGTTTGGGACGGCTCTGTTTACAAGAACCTCGTTTATGGTACAAGTTCAATATCGCAGAAAGTGAAAAATGGATAAAGAAGTTGTGGTACTTACGTACAATGCAATATCACTCAGCAATGAAATCTATGTCAACACGCCTGTAGCACAAAATGAGTGGGTTCAGGTATGATGATTCTAACTGAAATAAGTCACACAGAAAAAGAAACATCATAAGATATCACTAATACACGGAATGTAAACTTGGCTACACAGGAACTGAATTACAAAACAGAACAGGGTCTCAAATTTAGAAAACCAACTTATGCTTGCTTAAGGGGAAAGGTGAGTTGGTATGCAGCATAAAACCAGAGATTGAAATGAACACAGATAAAGTTCCTGAAGCCAAATATGTAATAGACAAGAGCTACTCCTTATTCAACGAAATGGACTCAACACCCCATATTAAACGCCTAAGAATGTACCTGACTAGTAAGTATCTTAAAACCTATGGATTGCTATGTCTCCGAAAGAGAATCAAGCATGTGTACAGGGGCATAAACGCAGCAGTGATAGGATTTGAGAGGTTCGGTGAGCAAAGAATGACCCTTTGAAGTCATATTACATGCTACCCATTCCACGGGTCTCAACTCTCCAGGTTTAAGGGATTCTTTCTTCAGCTGAAACATGCATGTGGAACCCAGAGTATGATCAACCGTGTGATCAGGAGACGTTTTCAAATATGTCTCAGATTTCGTTCACTGGTACTCGGGTGCAACATTCCAGACGCTTTACTAACACTCTCCTGACTTGGAGAGTCAGTGCCTTTAACCTCCTGTTTGGCCCAGATTGCAATTTCTGCAGAAGATGAACAGGAATAGGTAGGAGCAATGAGAGACTAGCTGGAGGTGTCTGGACGGGCAAATTTAACTCTCATTTCCCACCAGGAAGAGGAATTAACCAAAGGCTCAGCGTGCCATGCCGGAACAAGATTAGGGCCTGAAGCAATCCTGCGGTGTTGTGGCCCGCTCACAAGAAAGCGAGTTGAAGAAAGGAGCTCAGGGGCACTGTAATTCACAAACCTGCAGAGTTATAAATGTCAGCTATCGTCCAAAAATATACTGAAGTAAGGCTGCCAAGAGGACTTGAAAGCGGGGCAGAATTGCAGGAAACCGATTTCAGGAGGTAGACTGGAATTGCATTTAAAGCATAGGAAAAGAGACAGAACGTCCACAATGATGCACTTGGCCAAAAAGGGCGTATGCGTTTTTTCCTGAATATATTCAGGAAAAAACGCATACGCCCTTTTTGGCCAACCAAGCAAGCTTGCAAAGGAAATCTGCACTACAATGAAGTCTCACTTCCGCCTGGTCAAAAGGGCTATCTGAAAAAAGTGTAAAATCCAGAAAGGCAGGACCGGCCATGGAGAACTGGGAGCCTTGTTATGCTGATGGGCGGGATGTAAATTGCCAACAGCCACTGGGGAGAATTGTATGGTGTTTCCTGAAACATCTAAAAAACAAAGCAACAGAGCCTAGGGCACTTCCACTTATGGTCCTATAGCTTAGGGAAATTAAAATCAAAAAGACACAGCCACCCCAAAGTTTGGGACGGCTCTGTTTACAAGAACCTTGTTTATGGTACAAATTCAATATCACAGAAAGTGAAAAATGGATAAAGAAGTTGTGGTACTTACGTACAATGCAATATCACTCAGCAATGAAATCTATGTCATCAGGCCCGTAGGAGCATAGTGAGTGGATTCAGGTATGACGATTCTAACTGAAATAAGTCACACAGAAAGAGAAACATCATAAGATATCACTAATACATGGAATGTAAACTTGGCTACACAGAAACTGAATTACAAAACAGAACAGGGTCTCAAATGAAGAAAACCAACTTATGCTTGCTTAAGGGGAAAGGTGAGTTGGGGTGCTGCATAAAACCAGAGATTGAAATGAGCACAGATAAAGTTCCTTAAGCCAAATATGGAATAGACAAGAGCTACTACTTGCTCAACGAAATGGACTCAACACCCCATATTAAACGCCGAAGAATGTACCTGACTAGTAAGTATCTTAAACCCTATGGATTGCTATGTCTCTGAAAGAGAATCAAGCGTGTGTACAGTTGCATAAACGCAGCAGTGATAGGATTGGAGAGGTTCGGTGAGCAAATGAAGACCCTTTGAAGTCATAATGCATGGTACCCATTCCACGGGTCTCAACTCTCCAGGTTTAAGGGATTCTTCTTTCAGCTGAAACATGCCTGTGGAACCCAGAGTATGATCAACTGTGTGATCGGGAGACGTGTTCAAATATGTCTCAGTTTTCTTCCCCTGGTACTCGGGTGCAACATTCCAGACGCTTTACTAACACTCTCCCGACTTGGAGAGTCAGTGCCTTTAACCTCCTGTTTGGCCCAGTTTGCAATTTCTGCGGAAGATGAACAGGAATAGGGAGAACCAATGAGAGACTAGCTGGAGGTGTCTGGACGGGCAAATTTAACTCTCATTTCCCACCAGGAAGAGGAATTAACCAAAGGCTCAGCGTGCCGTGCCGGAAGAAGATTAGGGCCTGAAGCAATCCTGCGGTGTTGCGGCCAGCTCACAAGAAAGCGAGTTGAAGAAAGGAGCTCAGGGGCCCTGTAATTCACAAACCTGCAGAATTATAAATGACAGCTATCGTCCAAAAATATACTGAAGTAAGGCTGCCAAGAGGACTTGAAAGCGGGGCAGAATTGCAGAAAACCGATTTCAGGAGGTAGACTGGAATTGCATTTAAAGCATAGGAAAAGAGGCAGAAAGTCCACAATGATGCACTTGGACAAACAGGGAGTATGCTTTTTTTCCTGAATATATTCACTCGGGAGAAGTGTATGGTGTTTCCTGAAACATCTAAAAAAGAAAGCAACAGAGCCTAGGTGAATTCCACTTATGGTCCTATAGCTTAGGGAAATTAAAATCAAAAAGACACAGCCACCCCAAAGTTTGAGATGGCTCTGTTTACAAGAACCTCGTTTATGGTACAAGTTCAATATCGCAGAAAGCGAAAAATGGATAAAGCAGTTGTGGTACTTACGTACAATGCAATATCACTCAGCAATGAAATCTATGTCAACAGGCCTGTAGCAGAAAATGAGTGGGTTCAGGTATGATGATTCTAACTGAAATAAGTCACACAGAAAAAGAAACATCATAAGATATCACTAATACACGGAATGTAAACTTGGCTACACAGGAACTGGATTACAAAACAGAACAGGGTCTCAAATTTAGAAAACCAACTTATGCTTGCTTAAGGGGAAAGGTGAGTTGGGGTGCTGCATAAAACCAGAGATTGAAATGAGCACAGATAAAGTTCCTTAAGCCAAATATGGAATAGACAAGTGCTACTCCTTGTTCAATGAAATGGACTCAACACCCCATATTAAACGCCTAAGAATGTACCTGACTAGTAAGTATCTTAAAACCTATGGATTGCTATGTCTCCGAAAGAGAATCAAGCATGTGTACAAGGGCATAAACGCAGCAGTGATAGGATTGGAGAGGTTCGGTGAGCAAACGAAGACCCTTTGAAATCATATTGCATGGTACCCATTCCACGGGTCTCAACTCTCCAGGTTTAAGGGATTCTTCCTTCAGCTAAAACATGCATGTGGAACCCAGAGTATGATCAACCGTGTGATCGGGAGACGTGTGCCAATATATCTCAGTTCTCGTCCCCTGGTACTTGGGTGCAACATTCCAGACACTTTACTAACACTCTCCCGACTTGGAGAGTCAGTGCCTTTAACGTCCTTTTGGCCCAGTTTGCAATTTCTGTGGAATATGAACAGGAATAGGGAGAACCAATGAGAGACTAGCTGGAGGTGTCTGGACGGGCAAATTTAACTCTCATTTCAAACCAGGAAGAGGAATTAACCAAAGTCTCAGCGTGCCGTGGGGAACCAGATTAGGGCCTGAAGCAATCCTGCGGTGTTGCGGCCAGCTCACAAGAAAGCGAGTTGAAGAAAGGAGCTCAGGGGCACTGTAATTCACAAACCTGCAGAGTTATAAATGACAGCTATCGTCCAAAAATATACTGAAGTAAGGCTGCCAAGAGGACTTGAACGTGGGGCAGAATTGCAGGAAACCGATATCAGGAGGGAGACTGGAATTGCATTTAAAGCATAGGAAAAGAGGCAGAACGTGGACAATGATGCACTTGGCCAAAAAGGGCGTATGCGTTTTTTCCTGAATATATTCAGGAAAAAACGCATACGCCATTTTTGGCGAAGCGAGCAAGCTTGCACAGGAAATCTGCACTACAATGAAGTTTCACTTCCCCCCTGTCAAAGGGGCCATCTGAAAAAAGTGTAAAATCCAGAAAGGCAGGACAGGCCATGGAGAACTGGGAGCCTTGTTATGCTGATGGGCGGGTTGTAAATTGCCAACAGCCACTCGGGAGAAGTGTATGGTGTTTCCTGAAACATCTAAAAAACAAAGCAACAGAGCCTAGGGCACTTCCACTTATGGTCCTATAGCTTAGGGAAATTAAAATCAAAAAGACACAGCCACCCCAAAGTTTGGGACGGCTCTGTTTACAAGAACCTCGTTTATGGTACAAGTTCAATATCGCAGAAAGTGAAAAATGGATAAAGAATTTGTGCTACTTACGTACAATGCAATATCACTCAGCAATGAAATCTCTGTCAACAGGCCTGTAGCAGAAAATGAGTGGGTTCAGGTATGATGATTCTAACTGAAATAAGTCACACAGAAAAAGAAACATCATAAGATATCACTAATACACGGAATGTAAACTTGGCTACACAGGAACTGAATTACAAAACAGAACAGGGTCTCCAATTTAGAAAACCAACTTATGCTTGCTTAAGGGGAAAGGTGAGTTGGGGTGCTGCATAAAACCAGAGATTGAAATGAGCACAGATAAAGTTCCTTAAGCCAAATATGGAATAGACAAGAGCTACTCCTTGCTCAACGAAATGGACTCAACACCCCATATTAAACGCCAATGAATGTACCTGACTAGTAAGTATTTTAAAACCTATGGATTGCTATGTCTCTGAAAGAGAATCAACCATGTGTACAGGGGCATAAACGCAGCAGTGATAGGATTGGAGAGGTTCGGTGAGCAAATGAAGACCCTTTGAAGTCATATTGCATGGTACCCATTCCACGGGTCTAAACTCTCCAGGTTTAAGGAATTCTTCCTTCAGCTGAAACATGTATGTGGAACCCAGAGTATGATCAACCATGTGATCGGGAGACGTGTTCAAATATGTCTCAGTTTTCGTCCCCTGGTACTCGGGTGCAACTTTCCAGACGCTTTACTAACACTCTCCCGACTTGGAGAGTCAGTGCCGTTAACGTCCTGTTTGTCCCAGTTTGCAATTTCTGCGGAAGATGAACAGGAATAGGGAGAACCAATGAGAGACTAGCTGGAGGTGTCTGGACGGGCAAATTTAACTCTCATTTCCCACCAGGAAGAGGAATTAACCAAAGGCTAAGCGTTCCGTGCCGGAACCAGATTAGGGCCTGAAGCAATCCTGCGGTGTTGCGGCCAGCTCACAAGAAAGCGAGTTGAAGAAAGGAGCTCAGGGGCACTGTAATTCACAAACCTGCAGAGTTATAAATGACAGCTATCGTCCAAAAATATACTGAAGTAAGGCTGCCAAGAGGACTTGAAAGCGGGGCAGAATTGCAGGAAACCGATTTCAGGAGGTAGACTGGAATTGCATTTAAAGCATAGGAAAAGAGGCAGAACGTCCACAATGATGCACTTGGCCAAAAAGTGCGTATGCGTTTTTTCCTGAATATATTCAGGAAAAAATGCATACGCACTTTTTGGCGAACCAAGCAAGCTTGCACAGGAAATCTGCACTACAATGAAGTCTCACTTCCCCCCGGTCAAAAGGGCCATCTGAAAAATGTGTAAAATCCAGAAAGGCAGGACAGGCCATGGAGAACTGGGAGCCTTTTTATGCTGATGGGTGGGATGTAAATTGCCAACAGCCACTTGGGAGAAGTGTATGGTGTTTCCTGAAATATCTAAAAAACAAAGCAAGAGAGCCTAGGGCACTTCCACTTATGGTCCTATAGCTTAGGGAAATTAAAATCAAAAAGACACAGCCACCGAAATTTTTGGGAAGGCTCTGTTTACAAGAACCTCGTTTATGGTACAAGTTCAATATCGCAGAAAGTGAAAAATGGATAAAGAAGTTGTGGTACTTACGTAAAATGCAATACCACTCAGCAATGAAATCTATGTCAACACGCCTGTAGCACAAAATGAGTGGGTTCAGGTATGATGATTCTAACTGAAATAAGTCACACAGAAAAAGAAACATCATAAGATATCACTAATACACGGAATGTAAACTTGGCTACACAGGAACTGAATTACAAAACAGAACAGGGTCTCAAATTTAGAAAACCAACTAATGCTTGCTTAAGGGGAAAGGTGAGTTGGGATGCAGCATAAAACCAGAGATTGAAATGAACACAGATAAAGTTCCTTAAGCCAAATATGTAATAGACAAGAGGTACTCCTTATTCAACGAAATGGACTCAACACCCCATATTAAACGCCTAACAATGTACCTGACTAGTAAGTATCTTAAAACCTATGGATTGCTATGTCTCCGAAAGAGAATCAATCATGTGTACAGGGGCATAAACGCAGCAGTGATAGGATTGGAGAGGTTCGGTGAGCAAACGAAGACCCTTTGAAATCATATTGCATGGTACCCATTCCACGGGTCTCAACTCTCCAGGTTTAAGGGATTCTTCCTTCAGCTAAAACATGCATGTGGAACCCAGAGTATGATCAACCGTGTGATCGGGAGACGTGTGCCAATATATCTCAGTTCTCGTCCCCTGGTACTTGGGTGCAACATTCCAGACACTTTACTAACACTCTCCCGACTTGGAGAGTCAGTGCCTTTAACGTCCTGTTTGGCCCAGTTTGCAATTTCTGCGGAATATGAACAGGAATAGGGAGAACCAATGAGAGACTAGCTGGAGGTGTCTGGACGGGCAAATTTAACTCTCATTTCCCACCAGGAAGAGGAATTAACCAAAGTCTCAGCGTGCCGTGGGGAACCAGATTAGGGCCTGAAGCAATCCTGCGGTGTTGCGGCCAGCTCACAAGAAAGCGAGTTGAAGAAAGGAGCTCAGGGGCACTGTAATTCACAAACCTGCAGAGTTATAAATGACAGCTCTCGTCCAAAAATATACTGAAGTAAGGCTGCCAAGAGGACTTGAACGTGGGGCAGAATTGCAGGAAACCGATATCAGGAGGGAGACTGGAATTGCATTTAAAGCATAGGAAAAGAGGCAGAATGTCCTCAATGATGCACTTGGCCAAAAAGGGCGTATGCATTTTTTCCTGAATATATTCAGGAAAAAACGCATACGCCCTTTTTGGACAACCAAGCAAGCTTGCAAAGGAAATCTGCACTACAATTAAGTCTCACTTCCCCCCGGTCAAAAGGGCCATCTGAAAAAAGTGTAAAATCCAGAAAGGCAGGACAGGCCATGGAGAACTGGGACCCTTGTTATGCTGATGGGCAGGTTGTAAATTGCCAACAGCCACTCGGGAGAAGTGTATGGTGTTTCCTGAAACATCTAAAAAACAAAGCAACAGAGCCTAGGTCAATTCCACTTATGGTCCTATAGCTTAGGGAAATTAAAATCAAAAAGACACAGCCACCCCAAAGTTTGGGACGGCTCTGTTTACAAGAACCTCTTTTACGGTACAAGTTCAATATCGCAGAAATCGCAAAATGGATAAAGAAGTTGTGGTACTTACGTACAATGCAATATCACTCAGCAATGAAATCTATGTCAACAGGCCTGTAGCAGAAAATGAGTGGGCTCAGGTATGATGATTCTAACTGAAATAAGTCACACAGAAAAAGAAACAACATAAGATATCACTAATACACGGAATGTAAACTTGGCTACACAGGAACTGGATTACAAAAGAGAACAGGGTCTCAAATTTAGAAAAACAACTTATGCTTGCTTAAGGGGAAATGTGAGTTGGGGTGCTGCATAAAACCAGAGATTGAAATGAGCACAGATAAAGTTCCTTAAGCCAAATATGGAATAGACAAGAGCTACTCCTTGCTCAACGAAATGGACTCAACACCCCATATTAAACGCCTAAGAATGTACCTGATTAGTAAGTATCTTAAAACCTATGGATTGCTATGTCTCCGAAAGAGAATCAAGCATGTTTACAGGGGCATAAACGCAGCAGTGATAGGATTTGAGAGGTTCGGTGAGCAAAGAATGACCCTTTGAAGTCATATTACATGCTACCCATTCCACGGGTCTCAACTCTCCAGGTTTAAGGGATTCTTCCTTCAGCTGAAACATGCATGTGGAACCCAGAGTATGATCAACCGTGTGATCAGGAGACGTTCTCAAATATGTCTCAGTTTTCGTCCACTGGTACTCGGGTGCAACATTCCAGACGCTTTACTAACACTCTCCTGACTTGGAGAGTCAGTGCCTTTAACCTCCTGTTTGGCCCAGATTGCAATTTCTGCAGAAGATGAACAGGAATAGGTAGGAGCAATGAGAGACTAGCTGGAGGTGTCTGGACGGGCAAATTTAACTCTCATTTCCCACCAGGAAGAGGAATTAACCAAAGTCTCAGCGTGCCGTGGGGAACCAGATTAGGGCCTGAAGCAATCCTGCGGTGTTGCGGCCAGCTCACAAGAAAGCGAGTTGAAGAAAGGAGCTCAGGGGCACTGTAATTCACAAACCTGCAGAGTTATAAATGACAGCTATCGTCCAAAAATATAGTGAAGTAAGGCTGCCAAGAGGACTTGAACGTGGGGCAGAATTGCAGGAAACCGATATCAGGAGGGAGACTGGAATTGCATTTAAAGCATAGGAAAAGAGGCAGAACGTCCACAATGATGCACTTGGCCAAAAAGGGCGTATGCATTTTTTCCTGAATATATTCAGGAAAAAACGCATACGCCCTTTTTGGACAACCAAGCAAGCTTGCAAAGGAAATCTGCACTACAATTAAGTCTCACTTCCCCCCGGTCAAAAGGGCCATCTGAAAAAAGTGTAAAATCCAGAAAGGCAGGATAGGCCATGGAGAACTGGGACCCTTGTTATGCTGATGGGCAGGTTGTAAATTGCCAACAGCCACTCGGGAGAAGTGTATGGTGTTTCCTGAAACATCTAAAAAACAAAGCAACAGAGCCTAGGTCAATTCCACTTATGGTCCTATAGCTTAGGGAAATTAAAATCAAAAAGACACAGCCACCCCAAAGTTTGGGACGGCTCTGTTTACAAGAACCTCTTTTACGGTACAAGTTCAATATCGCAGAAATCGCAAAATGGATAAAGAAGTTGTGGTACTTACGTACAATGCAATATCACTCAGCAATGAAATCTATGTCAACAGGCCTGTAGCAGAAAATGAGTGGGCTCAGGTATGATGATTCTAACTGAAATAAGTCACACAGAAAAAGAAACAACATAAGATATCACTAATACACGGAATGTAAACTTGGCTACACAGGAACTGGATTACAAAAGAGAACAGGGTCTCAAATTTAGAAAAACAACTTATGCTTGCTTAAGGGGAAATGTGAGTTGGGGTGCTGCATAAAACCAGAGATTGAAATGAGCACAGATAAAGTTCCTTAAGCCAAATATGGAATACACAAGAGCTACTCCTTGCTCAACGAAATGGACTCAACACCCCATATTAAACGCCTAAGAATGTACCTGATTAGTAAGTATCTTAAAACCTATGGATTGCTATGTCTCCGAAAGAGAATCAAGCATGTGTACAGGGGCATAAACGCAGCAGTGATAGGATTTGAGAGGTTCGGTGAGCAAAGAATGACCCTTTGAAGTCATATTACATGCTACCCATTCCACGGGTCTCAACTCTCCAGGTTTAAGGGATTCTTCCTTCAGCTGAAACATGCATGTGGAACCCAGAGTATGATCAACCGTGTGATCAGGAGACGTTCTCAAATATGTCTCAGTTTTCGTCCACTGGTACTCGGGTGCAACATTCCAGACGCTTTACTAACACTCTCCTGACTTGGAGAGTCAGTGCCTTTAACCTCCTGTTTGGCCCAGATTGCAATTTCTGCAGAAGATGAACAGGAATAGGTAGAAGCAATGAGAGACTAGCTGGAGGTGTCTGGACGGGCAAATTTAACTCTCATTTCCCACCAGGAAGAGGAATTAACCAAAGGCTCAGCGTGCCGTGCCGGAACCACATTAGGGCCTGAAGCAATCCTGCGGTGTTGTGGCCCGCTCACAAGAAAGCGAGTTGAAGAAAGGAGCTCACGGGCACTGTAATTCACAAACGTGCAGAGTTATAAATGACAGTTATCGTCCAAAAATATACTGAAGTAAGGCTGCCAAGAGGACTTGAAAGCGGGGCAGAATTGCAGGAAACCGATTTCAGGAGGGAGACTGGAATTGCATTTAAAGCATAGGAAAAGAGGAAGAACGTCCAAAATGATGCACTTGGCCAAAAATGTCGTATGCGTTTTTTCCTGAATATATTCAGGAAAAAACGCATACACCATTTTTGGCCAACCAAGCAAGCTTGCAAAGGAAATCTGCACTACAATGAAGTCTCACTTCCCCCCGGTCAAAAGGGCCATCTGAAAAAAGTGTAAAATTGAGAAAGGCAGGAGAGTCCATAGAGAACTGGGAGCCTTGTTATGCTGATGGGCGGGATGTAAATTGCCAACAGCCACTCGAGAGAAGTGTATGGTGTTTCCTGAAACATCTAAAAAACAAAGCAACGGAGCCTAGGGCACTTCCACTTATGGTCCTATAGCTTAGGGAAATTAAAATCAAAAAGACACAGCCACCCCAAAGTTTGGGACGGCTCTGTATACAAGAACATCATTTACGGTACAAGTTCAATATCGCAGAAAGTGAAAAATGGATAAAGAAGTTGTGGTACTTACGTACAATGCAATATCACTCAGCAATGAAATCTACGTCATCAGGCCCGTAACAGCATAGAGTGGATTCAGGTATGATGATTCTAACTGAAATAAGTCACACAGAAAAAGAAACATCATAAGATATCACTAATACACGGAATGTAGAATTGGCTACACAGGAACTGGATTACAAAACAGAACAGGGTCTCAAATTTAGAAAACCAACTTATGCTTTCTTAAGGGGAAAGGTGAGTTGGGGTGCTGCATAAAACCAGAGATTGAAATGAACACAGATAAAGTTCCTTAAGCCAAATATGTAATAGACAAGAGCTACTACTTGCTCAACGAAATGTACTCAACACCGTATATTAAACGCCTAAGAATGTACCTGACTTGTAAGTATCTTAAAACCTATGGATTGCTATGTCTCTGAAAGAGAATCAAGCGTGTGCACAGGGACATAAACGCAGAAGTGTTAGGATTGGAGAGGTTCGGTGAGCAAATGAAAACCCTTTGAAGTCATATTGCATGGTACCCATTCCACGGGTCTCAACTCTCCAACTTTAAGGGAATCTTCCTTCAGCTGAAACATGCATGTGGAACCCAGAGTATGATCAACCGTGTGATCGGGAGACGTGTTCCAATATGTCTCAGTTCTCGTCCCCTGGTACTCGGGTGCAACATTCCAGACGCTTTACTAACACTCTCCCGACTTGGAGAGTCAGTGCCTTTAACCTCCTGTTTGGCCCAGCTTGCAATTTCTGCAGAAGATGAACAGGAATAGGGAGAACCAATGAGAGAGTAGCTGGAGGTGTCTGGACGGGCAAATTTAACTCTCATTTCCCACCAGGAAGAGGAATTAACCAAAGGCTCAGCGTGCCGTGCCGGAACAAGATTAGGGCCTGAAGCAATCCTGCGGTGTTGCGGCCAGCTCACAAGAAAGCGAGTTGAAGAAAGGAGCTCAGGGGCCCTGTAATTCACAAACCTGCAGAATTATAAATGACAGCTATCGTCCAAAAATATACTGAAGTAAGGCTGCCAAGAGGACTTGAAAGCGGGGCAGAATTGCAGAAAACCGATTTCAGGAGGTAGACTGGAATTGCATTTAAAGCATAGGAAAAGAGGCAGAACGTCCACAATGATGCACTTGGACAAACAGGGCGTATGCGTTTTTTCCTGAATATATTCACTCGGGAGAAGTGTATGGTGTTTCCTGAAACATCTAAAAAAGAAAGCAACAGAGCCTAGGTCAATTCCACTTATGGTCCTATAGCTTAGGGAAATTAAAATCAAAAAGACACAGCCACCCCAAAGTTTGGGATGGCTCTGTTTACAAGAACCTCGTTTATGGTACAAGTTCAATATCGCAGAAAGCGAAAAATGGATAAAGCAGTTGTGGTACTTACGTACAATGCAATATCACTCAGCAATGAAATCTATGTCAACAGGCCTGTAGCAGAAAATGAGTGGGTTCAGGTATGATGATTCTAACTGAAATAAGTCACACAGAAAAAGAAACATCATAAGATATCACTAATACACGGAATGTAAACTTGGCTACACAGGAAATGGATTACAAAACAGAACAGGGTCTCAAATTTAGAAAACCAACTTATGCTTGCTTAAGGGGAAGGTGAGTTTGGGCGCTGCATAAAACCAGAGATTGAAATGAGCACAGATAAAGTTCCTTAAGCCAAATATGGAATAGACAAGTGCTACTCCTTGTTCAATGAAATGGACTCAACACCCCATATTAAACGCCTAAGAATGTACCTGACTAGTAAGTATCTTAAAACCTATGGATTGCTATGTCTCCGAAAGAGAATCAAGCATGTGTACAGGGATATAAACGCAGCAGTGATAGGATTGGAGAGGTTCGGTGAGCAAACGAAGACCCTTTGAAATCATATTGCATGGTACCCATTCCATGGGTCTCAACTCTCCAGGTTTAAGGGATTCTTCCTTCAGCTAAAACATGCATGTGGAACCCAGAGTATGATCAACCATGTGATCGGGAGACGTGTGCCAATATATCTCAGTTCTCGTCCCCTGGTACTCGGGTGTAACATTCCAGACACTTTACTAACACTCTCCCGACTTGGAGAGTCAGTGCCTTTAACGTCCTGTTTGGCCCAGTTTGCAATTTCTGCGGAAGATGAACAGGAATAGGGAGAACCAATGAGAGACTAGCTGGAGGTGTCTGGACGGGCAAATTTAACTCTCATTTCCCACCAGGAAGAGGAATTAACCAAAGGCACAGCGTGCCGTGCCGGAACCAGATTAGGGCCTGAAGCAATCCTGCGGCGTTGCGGCCAGCTCACAAGAAAGCGAGTTGAAGAAAGGAGCTCAGGGGCACTGTAATTCACAAACCTGCAGAGTTATAAATGACAGCTATCGTCCAAAAATATACTGAAGTAAGGCTGCCAAGAGGACTTGAAAGCGGGGCAGAATTGCAGGAAACCGATTTCAGGAGTAGACTGGAATTGCATTTAAAGCATAGGAAAAGAGGAAGAACGTCCACAATGATGCACTTGGCCAAAAATGTCATATGCGTTTTTTCCTGAATATATTCAGGAAAAAACGCATACACCATTTTTGGCCAACCAAGCAAGCTTGCAAAGGAAATCTGCACTACAATGAAGTCTCACTTCCCCACAGTCAAAAGGGCCATCTGAAAAAAGTGTAAAATCCAGAAAGGCAGGACAGGCCATGGAGAACTGGGAGCCCTGTTATGCTGATGGGTGGGATATAAATTGCCAGTAGCCACTCGGGAGAATTGTATGGTGTTTCCTGAAATATCTAAAAAACAAAGCAACACAGCCTAGGTCAAATCCACTTATGGTCCTATAGCTTAGGGAAATTAAAATAAAAAAGACACAGCCACCCCAAAGTTTGGGATGGCTCTGTTTACAAGAACCTCGTTTATGGTACAAGTTCAATATCGCAGAAAGCGAAAAATGGATAAAGAAGTTGTGGTACTTACGTACAATGCAATATCACTCAGCAATGAAATCTATGTCAACAGGCCTGTAGCAGAAAATGAGTGGGTTCAGGTATGATGATTCTAACTGAAATAAGTCACACAGAAAAAGAAACATCATAAGATATCACTAATACATGGAATGTAAACTTGGCTACACAGAAACTGAATTACAAAACAGAACAGGGTCTCAAATGAAGAAAACCAACTTATGCTTGTTTAAGGGGAAAGGTGAGTTGGGGTGCTGCATAAAACCAGAGATTGAAATGAGCACAGATAAAGTTCCTTAAGCCAAATATGGAATAGACAAGAGCTACTCCTTGCTCAACGAAATGGACTCAACACCCCATATTAAACGCCGAAGAATGTACCTGACTAGTAAGTATCTTAAACCCTATGGATTGCTATGTCTCTGAAAGAGAATCAAGCGTGAGAACAGGGGCATAAACGCAGCAGTGATAGGATTGGAGAGGTTCGGTGAGCAAATGAAGACCCTTTGAAGTCATATTGCATGGTACCCATTCCACGGGTCTCAACTCTCCAGGTTTAAGGAATTCTTCCTTCAGCTGAAACATGCATATGGAACCCAGAGTATGATCAACCATGTGATCGGGAGACGTGTTCAAGTATGTCTCAGTTTTCGTCCCCTGGTACTCGGGTGCAACATTCCAGACGATTTACTAACACTCTCCTGACTTGGAGAGTCAGTGCCTTTAACGTCCTGTTTGGCCAAGTTTGCAATTTCTGCGGAAGATGAACAGGAATAGGGAGAACCAATGAGAGACTACCTGGAGGTGTCTGGACGGGCAAATTTAACTCTCATTTCCCACCAGGAAGAGGAATTAACCAAAGGCTCAGCGTGCCGTGCCGGAACCAGATTAGGGCCTGAAGCAATCCTGCAGTGTTGCGGCCAGCTCACAAGAAAGCGAGTTGAAGAAAGGAGCTCAGGGGCACTGTAATTCACAAACCTGCAGAGTTATAAATGACAGCTATCGTCCAAAAATATACTGAAGTAAGGCTGCCAAGAGGACTTGAAAGCGGGGAAGAATTGCAGGAAACCGATTTCAGGAGGTAGACTGGAATTGCATTTAAAGCATAGGAAAAGAAGAAGAACGTCCACAATGATGCACTTGGCCAAAAATATCGTATGCGTTTTTTCCTGAATATATTCAGGAAAAAACGCATACACCATTTTTGGCCAACCAAGCAAGCTTGCAAAGGAAATCTGCACTACAATGAAGTCTCACTTCCCCCCAGTCAAAAGGGCCATCTGAAAAAAGTGTAAAATCCAGAAAGGCAGGACAGGCCATGGAGAACTGGGAGCCCTGTTATGCTGATGGGCGGGATGTAAATTGCCAACAGCCACTCGGGAGAAGTGTATGGTGTTTCCTGAAACATCTAAAAAACAAAGCAAGAGAGCCTAGGGCACTTCCACTTATGGTCCTATAGCTTAGGGAAATTAAAATCAAAAAGACACAGCCACCCAAATGTTTGGGACGGCTGTGTTTACAAGAACCTCGTTTATGGTACAAGTTCAATATCGCAGAAAGTGAAAAATGGATAAAGAAGTTGTGGTACTTACGTAAAATGCAATACCACTCAGCAATGAAATCTATCTCAACACGCCTGTAGCACAAAATGAGTGGGTTCAGGTATGATGATTCTAACTGAAATAAGTCACACAGAAAAAGAAACATCATAAGATATCACTAATACACGGAATGTAAACTTGGCTACACAGGAACTGAATTACAAAACAGAACAGGGTCTCAAATTTAGAAAACCAACTTATGCTTGCTTAAGGGGAAAGGTGAGTTGGGATGCAGCATAAAACCAGAGATTGAAATGAACACAGATAAAGTTCCTTAAGCCAAATATGTAATAGACAAGAGCTACTCCTTATTCAACGAAATGGACTCAACACCCCATATTAAACGCCTAAGAATGTACCTGACTAGTAAGTATCTTAAAACCTATGGATTGCTATGTCTCCGAAAGAGAATCAAGCATGTGTACAGGGGCATAAACGCAGCAGTGATAGGATTTGAGAGGTTCTGTGAGCAAAGAATGACCCTTTGAAGTCATATTACATGCTACCCATTCCACGGGTCTCAACTCTCCAGGTTTAAGGGATTCTTCCTTCAGCTGAAACATGCATGTGGAACCCAGAGTATGATCAACCGTGTGATCAGGAGACGTGTTCAAATATGTCTCAGTTTTTGTCCACTGGTACTCGGGTGCAACATTCCAGACGCTTTACTAACACTCTCCTGACTTGGAGAGTCAGTGACTTTAACCTCCTGTTTGGCCCAGATTGCAATTTCGGCGGAAGATGAACAGGAATAGGTAGGAGCAATGACAGACTAGCTGGAGGTGTCTGGACGGGCAAATTTAACTCTCATTTCCCACCAGGAAGAGGAATTAACCAAAGGCTCAGCGTGCCGTGCCGGAACCAGATTAGGGCCTGAAGCAATCCTGCGGTGTTGCGGCCCGCTCACAAGAAAGCGAGTTGAAGAAAGGAGCTCAGGGGCACTGTAATTCACAAACCTGCAGAGTTATAAATGACAGCTATCGTCCAAAAATATACTGAAGTAAGGCTGCCAAGAGGACTTGAAAGCGGGGCAGAATTGCAGGAAACCGATTTCAGGAGGTAGACTGGAATTGCATTTAAAGCATAGGAAAAGAGGCAGAACGTCGACAATGATGCACTTGGCCAAAAAGGGCATATGCGTTTTTTCCTGAATATATTCAGGAAAAAACGCATACGCACTTTTTGGCCAACCAAGCAAGCTTGCAAAGGAAATCTGCACTACAATGAAGTCTCACTTCCCCCTGGTCAAAAGGGCCATCTGAAGAAAGTGTAAAATCCAGAAAGGCAGGACAGGCCATGGAGAACTGGGAGCCTTTTTATGCTGATGGGCGGGATGTAAATTGCCAACAGCCACTGGGGAGAAGTGTATGATGTTTCCTGAAACATCTAAAAAACAAAGCAACAGAGCCTAGGGCACTTCCACTTATGGTCCTATAGCTTAGGGAAATTAAAATCAAAAAGACACAGCCACCCCAAAGTTTGGGACGGCTCTGTTTACAAGAACCTTGTTTATGGTACAAGTTCAATATCGCAGAAAGTGAAAAATGGATAAAGAAGTTGTGGTACTTACGTACAATGCAATATCACTCAGCAATGAAATCTATGTCATCAGGCCCGTAGGAGCATAGTGAGTGGATTCAGGTATGACGATTCTAGCTGAAATAAGTCACACAGAAAAAGAAACATCATAAGATATCACTAATACATGGAATGTAAACTTGGCTACACAAAAACTGAATTACAAAACAGAACAGGGTGTCAAATGAAGAAAACCAACTTATGCTTGCTTAAGGGGAAAGGTGAGTTGGGGTGCTGCATAAAACCAGAGATTGAAATGAGCACAGATAAAGTTCCTTAAGCCAAATATGGAATAGACAAGAGCTACTCCTTGCTCAATGAAATGGACTCAACACCCCATATTAAACGCCTAAGAATGTACCTGACTAGTAAGTATCTTAAAACCTATGGATTGCTATGTCTCCGAAAGAGAATCAAGCATGTGTACAGGGGCATAAACGCAGCAGTGATAGGATTGGAGAGGTTCGCTGAGCAAATGAAGACCCTTTGAAGTCATATTGCATGGTACCCATTCCACGGGTCTCAACTCTCAACGTTTAAGGGATTCTTCCTTCAGCTAAAACATGCATGTGGAACCCAGAGTATGATCAGCCGTGTAATCGGGAGACGTGTTCCAATATGTCTCAGTTCTCGTCCCCTGGTACTCGGGTGCAACATTCCAGATGCTTTACTGACACTCTCCCGAGTTGGAGAGTCAGTGCCTTTAACCTCCTGTTTGGCCCAGTTTGCAATTTCTGCGGAAGATGAACAGGAATAGCGAGAAACAATGAGAGACTAGCTGGAGGTGTTTGGACGGGCAAATTTAACTCTCATTTCCCACCAGGAAGAGGAATTAACCAAAGGCTCAGCGTGCCGTGCCGGAACCAGATTAGGGCCTGAAGCAATCTTGCGGTGTTGCGGCCAGCTCACAAGAAAGCGAGTTGAAGAAAGGAGCTCAGGGGCACTGTAATTCACAAACCTGCAGAGTTATAAATGACAGCTATCGTCCAAAAATATACTGAAGTAAGGCTGCCAAGAGGACTTGAAAGCGGGGCAGAATTGCAGGAAACCGATTTCAGGAGGTAGACTGGAATTGCATTTAAAGCATAGGAAAAGAGGCAGAACGTCGACAATGATGCACTTGGCCAAAAAGGGCGTATGCGTTTTTTCCTGAATATATTCAGGAAAAAACGCATACGTCCTTTTTGGCCAACCAAGCAAGCTTGCAAAGGAAATCTGCACTACAGTGAAGTCTCACTTTCCCCTGGTCAAAAGGGCCATCTGAAAAAAGTGTAAAATCCAGAAAGGCAGGACAGGCCATGGAGAACTGGGAGCCTTGTTATGCTGATGGGCGGGATATAAATTGCCAACAGCCACTCGCGAGAAGTGTATGGTGTTTCCTGAAACATCTAAAAAACAAAGCAACAGAGCCTAGGGCACTTCCACTTATGGTCCTATAGCTTAGGGAAATTAAAATCAAAAAGACACAGCCACCCCAAAGTTTGGGACGGCTCTGTTTACAAGAAACTCGTTTACGGGACTAGTTCAATATCGCAGAAAGTGAAAAATGGATAAAGAAGTTGTGGTACTTACGTACAATGCAATATCACTCAGCAATGAAATCTATGTCATCAGGCCCGTTAGAGCATAATGAGTGGATTCAGGTATGATGATTCTAACTGAAGTAAGTCACACAATAAAAAAAATCATAAGATATCACTAATACACGGAATGTAAACTTGGCTACACAGGAACTGGATTACAAAAAAGAACAGGGTCTAAAATTCAGAAAACCAACTTATGCTTGCTTAAGGGGAAAGTTGAGTTGGGGTGCTGCATAAAACCAGAGATTGAAATGAGCACAGATAAAGTTCCTTAAGCCAAATATGTAATAGACAAGAGCTACTCCTTGCTCAACGAAATGGACTCAACACCCCATATTAAACGCCTAACAATGTAGCTGACTAGAAAGTATCTTAAAACCTATGGATCGCTATGCCTCCGAAAGAGAATCAAGCGTGTGTACAGGGGCATAAACGCAGCAGTGATAGGATTGGAGAGGTTCGCTGAGCAAATGAAGACCCTTTGAAGTCATATTGCATGGTACCCATTCCACGGGTCTCAACTCTCCAGGTTTAAGGGATTCTTCCTTCAGCTAAATCATGCATGTGGAACCCAGAGTATGATCAACCGTGTGATGGGGAGACGTGTTCCAATATGTCTCAGTTCTCGTCCCCTGGTACTCGGGTGCGACATTCCAGACACTTTATTAACACTCTCCCGGCTTGGAGAGTCAGTGCCTTTAACCTCCTGTTTGGCCCAGTTTGCAATTTCTGTGGAAGATGAACAGGAATAGGGAGAACCAATGAGAGACTAGCTGCAGGTGTCAGGACGGGAAAATTTAACTCTCATTTCCCACCAGGAAGAGGAATTAACCAAAGGCTCAGCTTGCCGTGCCAGAACCAGATTAGGGCCTGAAGCAATCCTGCGGTGTTGCGGCCAGCTCACAAGAAAGCGAGTTGAAGAAAGGAGCTCAGGGACACTGTAATTCACAAACCTGCAGAGTTATAAATGACAGCTATCGTCCAAAAATATACTGAAGTAAGGCTGCCAAGAGGACTTCAAAGCGGGCCAGAATTGCAGGAAACCGATTTCAGGAGGTAGACTGGAATTGCATTTAAAGCATAGGAAAAGAGGCAGAACGTCCACAATGATGCACTTGGCCAAAAAGGGCGTATGCGTTTTTTCCAGAGTATATTCAGGAAAAAACGCATATGCCCTTTTTGGCCAACCAAGCAAGCTTGCAAAGGAAATCTGCACTACAATGAAGTCTCACTACCCCCGGTCAAAAGGGCCATCTGAAAAAAGTGTAAAATCCATAAAGGCAGGACAGGCCATGGAGAACTGGGAGCCTTGTTATGCTGATGGGCAGGATGTATATTGCCAACACCCACTCGGGAGAATTGTATGGTGTTTCCTGAAACATCTAAAAAACAAAGCAACAGAGCCTAGGGCACTTCCACTTATGGTCCTATAGCTTAGGGAAATTAAAATGAAAAAGACACAGCCACCCCTAAGTTTGGGACGGCTCTGTTTACAAGAAACTCGTTTATGGGACAAGTTCAATATCGCAGAAAGTGAAAAATGGATAAAGAAGTTTTGGTACTTACGTACAATGCAATATCACTCAGCAATGAAATCTATGTCATCAGGCCCATAGCAGCATAATGAGTGGATTAAGGTATGATGATTCTAACTGAAATAAGTCACAAGAAAAAGACACATCATAAGATATCATTAATACACGGAATGTAAACTAGGCTAGACAGGAACTGGATTAAAAAACAGAACAGGGTCTCAAATTTAGAAAACCAACTTATGCTTCCTTAAGGGGAAAGGTGAGTTGGGGTGCTGCATAAAACCAGAGATTGAAATGAGCACAGATAAAGTTCCTTAAGCCAAATATGGAATAGACAAGAGCTACTCCTTGCTCAACGAAATGGACTCAACACCCCATATTAAACACCTAAGAATGTAGCTGACTAGAAAGTATCTTAAAACCTATGGATTGCTATGTCTCCAAAAGAGAATCAAGCGTGTGTACAGAGGCATAAACGCAGCAGTGATAGGATTGGAGAGGTTCGCTGAGCAAATGAAGACCCTTTGAAGTCATATTGCATGGTACCCATTCCACGGGTCTCAACTCTCCACGTTTAAGGGATTCTTCCTTCAGCTAAAGCATGCATGTGGAACGCAGAGTATGATCAACTGTGTGATTGGGTTACGTGTTCAAATATGTCTCAGTTCTCGTCCCCTGGTACTCGGGTGCAACATTCCAGATGCTTTACTAACACTCTCCCGACTTGGAGAGTCAGTGCCTTTAACCTCCTGTTTGGCCCAGTTTGCAATTTCTGCGGAAAATGAACAGGAATAGGGAGAACCAATGAGAGACTAGCTGGAGGTGTCTGGACGGGCAAATTTAACTCTCATTTCCCACCAGGAAGAGGAATTAACCAAAGGCTCAGCGGGCCATGCCAGAACCAGATTAGGGCCTGAAGCAATCCTGCGGTGTTGCGGCCAGCTCACAAGAAAGCGAGTTGAAGAAAGGAGCTCAGGGGCACTGTAATTCACAAACCTGCAGAGTTATAAATGACAGCTATCGTCCAAAAATATACTGAAGTAAGGCTGCTAAGAAGACTTGAAAGTGGGGCAGAATTGCAGGAAACCGGTTTCAGGAGGTAGACTGGAATTGCATTTAAAGCATAGGAAAAGAGGCAGAACGTCGACAATGATGCAGTTGGCCAAAAAGGGCGTATGCGTTTTTTCCTGAATATATTCAGGAAAAAACGCATACGCACTTTTTGGCCAACCAAGCAAGCTTGCAAAGGAAATCTGCACTACAATGAAGTCTCACTTCCCCCTGGTCAAAAGGGCCATCTGAAAAAAGTGTAAAATCCAGAAAGGCAGGACAGGCCATGCAGAACTGGGAGCCTTGTTATGCTGATGGGCGGGATGTAAATTGCCAACAGCCACTAGGGAGAAGTGTATGGTGTTTCCTGAAACATCTAAGAAACAAAGCAACAGAGCCTAGGGCACTTCCACTTATGGTCCTATAGCTTAGGGAAATTAAAATCAAAAAGAGACAGCCACCCGAATGTTTGGGACGGCTCTGTTTACAAGAACCTCGTTTACAGGACAAGTTCAATATCGCAGATAGTGAAAAATGGATAAAGAAGTTTTGGTACTTACGTACAATGCAATATCACTCAGAAATGAAATCTATGTCATCAGGCACGTAGCAGCATAATGAGTGGATTCAGGTATGATGATTCTAACTGAAATAAGTCACAAGAAAAAGAAACATCATAAGATATCATTTATACACAGAATGTAAACTTGGCTACACAGGAACTGGATTACAAAACAGAACAGGGTCTCAAATTTAGAAAACCAACTTATGCTTGCTTAAGGGGAAAGGTGAGTTGGGGTGCTGCATAAAACCAGAGATTGAAATGAGCACAGATAATATTCCTTAAGCCAAATATGTAATAGACAAGAGCTACTCCTGCTCAACGAAATGGACTCAACACCCCATATTAAACGCCTAAGAATGTACCTGACTAGTAAGTATCTTAAAACCTATGGATTGCTATGTCTCCAAAAGAGAATCAAGCGTGTGTACAAGGGCATAAACGCAGCAGTGATAGGATTGGAGAGGTTCGGTGAGCAAATGAAGACCCTTTGAAGTCATATTGCATGGTACCCATTCCACGGGTCTCAACTCTCAACGTTTAAGGGATTCTTCCTTCAGCTAAAGCATGCATGTGGAACCCAGAGTATGATCAACCGTGTGATCAGGAGACGTGTTCCAATACGTCTCAGTTTTCATCCCCTTGTACTCGGGTGCAACATTCCAGACGCTTTACTAACAATCTCCCGACTTGGAGAGTCAGTGCCTTTAACCTCCTCTTTGGCCCAGTTTGCAATTTCTGCGGAAGATGAACAGGAATAGGGAGGACCAATGAGAGACTAGCTGGAGGTGTCTGGACGGGCAAATTTAACTCTCGTTTCCCACCAGGAAGAGGAATTAACCAAAGGCTCAGCGTGCCGTGCCGGGACCAGACTAAGGCCTGAAGCAATCTTGCGGTGTTGCGGCCAGCTCACAAGAAATCGAGTTGAAGAAAGGAGCTCAGGGGCACTGTAATTCACAAACCTGCAGAGTTATAAATGACAGCTATCGTCCAAAAATATACTGAAGTAAGGCTGCCAAGAGGACTTGAAAGCGGGGCAGAATTGCAGGAAACCGATTTCAGGAGGTAGACTGGAATTGCATTTAAAGCATAGGAAAAGAGGCAGAACGTCGACAATGATGCACTAGGCCAAAAAGGGCATATGCGTTTTTTCCTGAATATATTCAGGAAAAAAAGCATACGCACTTTTTGGCCAACCAGGCAAACTTGCAAAGGAAATCTGCACTACAATGAAGTCTCACTTCCCCCGGGTCAAAAGGGCCATCTGTAAAAAGTGTAAAATCCAGAAAGGCAGGACAGGCCATGGAGAACTGGAAGCCTTGTTATGCTGATGGGCGGGATGTAAATTGCCAACAGCCACTCGGGAGAAGTGTATGGTGTTTCCTGAAACATCTAAAAAACAAAGCAACAGAGCCTAGGGCACTTCCACTTATGGTCCTATAGCTTAGGGAAATTAAAATCAAAAAGACACAGCCACCCCAAAGTTTGGGACGGCTCTGTTTACAAGAACCTCGTTTACGGTACATGTTCAATATCACAGAAAGTGAAAAATGGATAAAGAAGTTGTGGTACTTACGTACAATGCAATATCACTCAGAAATGAAATCTATGTCATCAGGTACGTAGCAGCATAATGAGTGGATTCAGGTATGATGATTCTCACTGAAATAAGTCACACAGAAAAAGAAACATCAGAAGATATCACTAATACATGGAATGTAAACTTGGCTACACAGGAACTGGATTAGAAAACAGAACAGGGTCTCAAATTTAGAAAACCAACTTATGCTTGCTTAAGGGGAAAGGTGAGTTGGGGTGCTGCATAAAACCAGAGATTGAAATGAGCACAGATAAAGTTCCTTAAGCCAAATATGGAATAGACAAGAGCTACTCCTTGCTCAAGAAATGGACTCAACACCCCATATTAAACGCCTAATACTGTACCTGACTAGTAAGTATCTTAAAACCTATGGATTGCTATGTCTCTGAAAGAGAATCAAGCGTCAGTACAGCGCCATAAATGCAGCAGTGATAGGATTGGAGAGGCTCGGTGAGCAAATGAAGACCCTTTGAAGTAATATTGCATAGTACCCATTCCACGGGTCTCAACTCTCCAGGTTTAAGGGATTCTTCCTTCAGCTAAACATGCATTTGGGACCCAGACTATGATCAACCGTGTGATCATGAGTCATGTTCAAATATGTCTCACTTCTCATCCCTTGCTACTCGGGTGCAACATTCTAGACGCTTTACTAACACTCTCCCGACGTGGAGAGTCAGTGCCTTTAACCTCCTGTTTGGCCCAGTTTGCAAATTCCGCGGATGATGAACAGGAATAGGGAGAACCAATGAGAGACTAGCTGGAGATGTCTGGACGGGCAAATTTAACTCTCATTTCCCTCCAGGAAGAGGAATTAAGCAAAGGCTCAGCGTGCCATGCCGGAACCAGATTAGGGCCTGAAGCAATCCTGCGGTGTTGCGGCCAGCTCACAAGAAAGCGAGTTGAAGAAAGGAGCTCAGGGGCACTGTAATTCACAAACCTGCAGAGTTATAAATGACAGCTCTCGTCCAAAAATATACTGAAGTAAGGCTGCCAAGAGGACTTGAAAGCGGGACAGAATTGCAGGAAACCGATTTCAGGAGGTAGACTGGAATTGCATTTAAAGCATAGGAAAAGAGGCAGAACGTCGACAATGATGCACTTGGCCAAAAAGGGCGTATGCGTTTTTTCCTGATTATATTCAGGAAAAAAACGCATACGCCCTTTTTGGCCAACCAAGCAAGCTTGCAAAGTAAATCTGCACTACAATGAAGTCTCACTTCCCCCCGATCAAAAGGGCCATCTGAAAAAAGTGTAAAATCCAGAAAGACAGGACAGGCCATGGAGAACTGGGAGCCTTGTAAGCTGATGGGCAGGATATAAATTGCCAACAGCCACTCGGGAGAAGTGTATGGTGTTTCCTGAAACATCTAAAAGACAAAGCAACAGAGCCTAGGTCAATTCCACTTATGGTCCTATAGCTTAGGGAAATTAAAATCAAAAAGACACAGCCACCCCAAAGTTTGGGACGGCTGTGTTTACAAGAACCTCGTTTACGGTACAAGTTCAATATCGCAGAAAGTGAAAAATGGATAAAGTATTTGTGGTACTTACGTACAATGCAATATCACTCAGCAATGAAATCTATGTCATCAGGCCCGTAGCAGCATAATGAGTGGATTCAGGTATGATGATTCTAACTGAAATAAGTCACACAGAAAAAGAAACATCATAAGATATCACTAATACACGGAATGTAAACTTGGCTACACAGGAACTGGATTACAAAAGAGAAGAGGGTCTCAAATTTAGAAAACCAACTTATGCTTGCTTAAGGGGAAAGGTGAGTTGGGGTGCTGCATAAAACCAGAGATTGAAATGAGCACAGATAAAGTTCCTTAAGCCAAATATGTAATAGACAAGAGCTACTCCTTGCTCAACGAAATGGACTCAACACCCCATATTAAACGCCTAACAATGTACCTGACTAGTAAGTATCTTAAAACCTATGGATTGCTATGTCTCTGAAAGAGAATCAAGCGTGAGTACAGCACCATAAACGCAGCAGTGATAGGATTGGAGAGGTTCGGTGAGCAAATGAAGACCCTTTGAAGTCATATTGCACGGTACCCATTCCACGGGTCTCAACTCTCCAGGTTTAAGGGATTCTTCCTTCAGCTAAACATGCATTTGGAACCCAGACTACGATCAACCGTGTGATCGTGAGTCATGTTCAAATATGTCTCAGTTCTCATCCCCTGGTACTCGGGTGCAACATTCCAGACACTTTACTAACACTCTCCCGACTTGGAGAGTCAGTGCCTTTAACCTCCTGTTTGGCCCAGTTTGCAAATTCCGCGGATGATGAACAGGAATAGGGAGAACCAATGAGAGACTAGCTGGAGATGTCTGGACGGGCAAATTTAACTCTCATTTCCCACCAGGAAGAGGAATTAAGCAAAGGCTCAGCGTGCCGTGCCGGAACCAGATTAGGGCCTGAAGCAAATCTGCGGTGTTGCGGCCAGCTCTCAAGAAAGCGAGTTGAAGAAAGGAGCTCAGGGGCACTGTAATTCACAAACCTGCAGAGTTATAAATGACAGCTATCGTCCAAAAATATACTGAAGTAAGGCTGCCAAGAGGACTTGAAAGCGGGGCAGAATTGCAGGAAACCGATTTCAGGAGGTAGACAGGAATTGCATTTAAAGCATAGGAAAAGAGGCAGAACGTCGACAATGATGCACTTGGCCAAAAAGGGCGTATGCGTTTTTTCCTGAATATATTCAGGAAAAAACGCATACGCCCTTTTTGGCCAACCAAGCAAGCTTGCAAAGGAAATCTGCACTACAATGAAGTCTCAATTCCCCCCGGTCAAAAGGGCCATCTGAAAAAAGTGTAAAATCCAGAAAGGCAGGACAGGCCATGGAGAACTGGGAGCCTTTTTATGCTGATGGGCGGGATGTAAATTGCCAACAGCCACTCTGGAGAAGTGTATGGTGTTTCCTGAAACATCTAAAAAACAAAGCAACAGGGCCTAGGGCACTTCCACTTATGGTCCTATAGCTTAGGGAAATTAAAATCAAAAAGACACAGCCAAACGAAAGTTTGGGACGGCTGTGTTTACAAGAACCTCCCTTACCATACAAGTTCAATATCGCAGAAAGCGAAAAATGGATAAAGAAGTTGTGGTACTTACGTACAATTCAATATCACACAGCAATGAAATCTATGTCATCAGGCCCGTAACAGCATAATGAGTGGATTCAGGTATGATGATTCTAACTGAAATAAGTCACACAGAAAAAGAAACATCATAAGATATCACTAATACACGGAATGAAAACTTGGCTACACAGGAACTGGATTACAAAAGAGAACAGGGTCTCAAATTTAGAAAAGCAACTTATGCTTGCTTAAGGGGAAAGGTGAGTTGGGGTGCTGCATAAAATCAGAGATTGAAATGAGCACAGATAAATTTCCTTAAGCCAAATATGTAATAGACAAGAGCTACTCCTTGCTCAACGAAATGGACTCAACACCCCATATTAAACGCCTAAGAATGTACCTGACTAGTAAGTATCTTAAAACCTATGGATTGCTATGTCTCTGAAAGAGAATCAAGCGTGTGTACAGGGGCATAAATGCAGCAGTGATAGGATTGGAGAGGTTCGGTGAGCAAACGAAGACCCTTTGAAGTCATATTGCATGGTACCCATTCCACGGGTCTCAACTCTCCAGGTTTAAGGGATTCTTCCTTCAGCTAAAACATGCATGTGGAACCCAGAGTATGATCAACCATGTGATCGGGAGATGTGTTGAAATATGTCTCAGTTCTCGTCCCCTGGTACTCGGGTGCAACATTCCAGACACTTTACTAACACTCTCCCGACTTGGAGAGTCAGTGCCTTTAAACTCCTGCTTGGCCCAGTTTGCAATTTCTGCGGAAGATGAACAGGGATAGGGAGGACCAATGAGAGACTAGCTGGAGGTGTCTGGACGGGCAAATTTAACTCTCATTTCCCACCAGGAGGAAGAATTAACCAAAGGCTCACCGTTCCGTGCCGGAACCAGATTAGGGCCTGAAGCAATCCTGCGGTGTTGCGGCCAGCTCACAAGAAAGCGAGTTGAAGAAAGGAGTTCAGGGGCACTGTAATTCACAAACCTGCAGAGTTATAAATGACAGCTATCGTCCAAAAATATACTGAAGTAAGGCTGCCACGAGGACTTGAAAGCGGGGCAGAATTGCAGGAAACCGATTTCAGGAGGTAGACTGGAATTGCATTTAAAGCATAGGAAAAGAGGCAGAACGTCGACAATGATGCACTTGCCCAAAAAGGGCGTATGCGTTTTTTCCTGAATATATTCAGGAAAAAACACATACGCCCTTTTTGGCCAACCAAGCAAGCTTGCAAAGGAAATCTGCACTACAATGAAGTCTCACTTCCCCCCGGTCAAAAGGGCCATCTGAAAAAAGTGTAAAATCCAGAAAGGCAGGACAGGCCATGGAGAACTGGGAGCCTTGTTATGCTGATGGGCGGGATGTAAATTGCCAACAGCCACTGGTTAGAAGTGTATGGTGTTTCCTGAAACATCTAAAAAACAAAGCAACAGAGCCTAGGGCACTTCCACTTATGGTCCTATAACTTAGGGAAATTAAAATCAAAAAGACACAGCCACCCCAACGTTTGGGACGGCTCTGTTTACAAGAACCTCGTTTACGGTACATGTTCAATATCGCAGAAAGTGAAAAATGGATAAAGAAGTTGTGGTAGTTACGTACAATGCAATATCACTCAGCAATGAAATCTATGTCATCTGGCCCATAGCAGCATAATGAGTGGATTCAAGTATGATGATTCTAACTGAAATAAGTCACACAGAAAAAGGAACATCATAAGATATCACTAATACACGGAATGTAAACTTGGTTACACAGGAACTGGATTACAAAACAGAAGAGGGTCTCAAATTTAGAAAACCAACTTATGCTTGTTTAAGGGGAAAGGTGAGTTGGGGTGCTGCATAAAACCAGAGATTGAAATGAGCACAGATAAAGTTCCTTAAGCCAAATATGGAATAGACAAGAGCTACTCCTTGCTCAACGAAATGGACTCAACACCCCATATTAAACGCCT
Source organism: Orcinus orca (assembly GCF_937001465.1). Taxonomy (NCBI): domain Eukaryota; kingdom Metazoa; phylum Chordata; class Mammalia; order Artiodactyla; family Delphinidae; genus Orcinus; species Orcinus orca. The sequence continues at coordinate 396,412 of NW_026043735.1, forward strand.
AATACTGTACCTGACTAGTAAGTATCTTAAAACCTATGGATTGCTATGTCTCTGAAAGAGAATCAAGCGTGAGTACCGGGGCATAAACGCAGCAGTGATAGGATTGGAGAGGTTCGGTGAGCAAATGAAGACCCTTTGAAGTCATATTGCATGGTACCCATTCCACGGGTCTCAACTCTCCAAGTTTAAGGGATTCTTCCTTCAGCTAAAAAATGCATGTGGAACACAGAGTGTGATCAACCGTGTGATCGGGAGACGTGTTCTAATATGTCTCAGTTCTCATCCCCTGGTACTCGGGTGCAACATTGCAGACGCTTTACTAACATTTTCCCGACTTAGAGAGACAGTGCCTTTAACCTCCTGTTTGGCCCAGTTTGCAATTTCTGCGGAAGATGAACAGGAATAGGGAGAACCAATGAGAGACTAGCTGGAGGTGTCTGGACGGGCAAATTTAACTCTCATTTCCCACCAGGAAGAGGAATTAACCAAAGGCTCAGCGTGCCGTGCCAGAACCAAATTAGGGCCCGAAGCAATCGTGCGGTGTTGCGGCCAGCTCACAAGAAAGCGAGTTGAAGAAAGGAGCTCAGGGGCACTGTAATTCACAAACATGCAGACTTATAAATGACAGCTATCGTCCAAAAATCTACTGAAGTAAGGGTGCCAAGAGGACTTGAAAGCGGGGCAGAATTGCAGGAAACCGATTTCAGGAGGTAGACTTGATTTGCATTTAAAGCATAGGAAAAGAGGCAGAACGTCCACAATGATGCACTTGCCAAAAAGGGCATATGCATTTTTTCCTGAATATATTCAGGAAAAAACGCATATGCCCTTTTTGGCCAACCAAGCAAGCTTGCAAAGGAAATCTGCACTACAATGAAGTCTCACTTCCCCCCAGTCAAAAGGGCCATCTGAAAAAAGTGTAAAATCCAGAAAGGCAGGACAGTCCATGGAGAACTGGGAGTCTTGTTATGCTGATGGGCGGGATGTAAATTGCCAACAGCCACTCAGGAGAAGTGTATGGTGTTTCCTGGAACATTTAAAACGAAGCAACCGAGCCTAGGGCACTTCCACTTATAGTCCTATAGCTTAGGGAAATTAAAATCAAAGAGACACAGCCACCCCAAAATTTGGGACGGCTCTGTTTACAAGAAACTCTTTTACGGGACAAGTTCAATATCGCAGAAAGTGAAAAATGGATAAAGAAGTTGTGGTACTTACATACAATGCAATATCACTCAGCAATGAAATCTATGTCATCATGCCCATAGCAGCATAATGAGTGGATTCAGGTATGATGATTCTAACTGAAATAAGTCACAGAGAAAAAGAAACATCATAAGATATCACTAATACACGGAATATAAACTTGGCTACAAAGGAACTGGATTACAAAACAAAACAGGGTCTCAAATTTAGAAAACCAACTTACGCTTGCTTAAGGGGAAAGGTGAGTTGGGGTGCTGCATAAAACCAGAGATTGAAATGAGCACAGATAAAGTTCCTTAAGCCAAATATGTAATAGACAAGGGCTACTCCTTGCTCAACGAAATGGACTCAAAACCCCATATTAAATGCCTAAGAATGTACCTGACTAGTAAGTATCTTAAAACCTATGGATCGCTATGTCTCCGAAACAGAATCAAGCTTGTGTACAGGGGCATAAACGCAGCAGTGATAGGATTGGAGAGGTTCGGTGAGCAAATGAAGACCCTTTGAAGTCATATTGCATGGTACCCATTCCACGGGTCTCAACTCTCCAGGTTTAAGGGATTCTTCCTTCAGCTAAAGCATGCATGTGGAACCCAGAGTATGATCAACCGTGTGATCGGGAGACGTGTTCAAATATGTCTCAGTTTTCGTCCCCTGGTACTCGGGTGCAACATTACAGACGCTTTACTAACACTCTCCCGTCTTGGAGAGTAAGGGCCTTTAACCTCCTGTTTGGCCCAGTTTGCAATTTCTGCGGAAGATGAACAGGAATAGGGAGAACCAATGAGAGACTAGCTGGAGGTGTCTGGACGGGCAAATTTAACTCTCATTTCCCACCAGGAAGAGGAATTAACCAAAGGCTCAGCGTGCCGTGCCGGAACCAGATTAGGGCCTGAAGCAATCCTGCGGTGTTGCGGCCAGCTCACAAGAAAGCGAGTTGAAGAAAGGAGCTCAGGGGCACTGTAATTCACAAACCTGCAGAGTTATAAATGACAGCTCTCGTCCAAAAATATACTGAAGTAAGGCTGCCAAGAGGACTTGAAAGCGGGGCAGAATTGCAGGAAACCGATTTCAGGAGGTAGACTGGAATTGCATTTAAAGCATAGGAAAAGAGGCAGAACGTCCACAATGATGCACTTGGCCAAAAAGGGCGTATGCGTTTTTTTTCCTGAATATATTCAGGAAAAAACGCATACGCACTTTTTGCCCAACCAAGCAAGCTTGCAAAGGAAATCTGCACTACAATGAAATCTCACTTCCCCCCGGTCAAAAGGGCCATCTGAAAAAAGTGTAAAATCCAGAAAGGCAGGACAGGCCATGGAGAACTGGGAGCCTTGTTATGGTGATGGGCGGGATGTAAATTGCCAACAGCCACTTGGGAGAAGTGTATGGTGTTTCCTGAAACATCTAAAAAACAAAGCAACAGAGCCTAGGGCACTTCCACTTATGGTCCTATAGCTTAGGGAAATTAAAATCCAAAAGACACAGCCACCCCAAAGTTTGGGACGGCTCTGTTTACAAGAACCTTGTTTACGGTACAAGTTCAATATCGCAGAAAGCGAAAAATGGATAAAGAAGTTGTGGTACTTACATACAATGCAATATCACTCAGCAATGAAATCTATGTCATCAGGCCCATAGCAGCATAATGAGTGGATTCAGGTATGATGATTCTAACTGAAATAAGCCACACAGAAAAAGAAACATCATAATATATCACTAATACACGGAATGTAAACTTGGCTACACAGGAACTGGATTACAAAACAGAACAGGGTCTCAAATTTAGAAAACCAACTTATGCTTGCTTAAGGGGAAAGGTGAGTTGGGGTGCTGCATAAAACCAGAGATTGAAATGAGCACAGATAAAGTTCCTTAAGCGAAATATGTAATAGACAAGAGCTACTCCTTGCTCAACGAAATGGACTCAACATCCCATATTAAACATCTATGAATGTACCTGACTAGTAAGTATCTTAAAACCTATGGATTGCTATGTCTCCAAAAGAGAATCAAGCGTGTGTACAGGGGCATAAACACAGCAGTGATAGGATTGGAGGGGTTCGGTGAGCAAATGAAGACCCTTTGAAGTCATATTGCATGGTACCCATTCCACGGGTCTCAACTCTCCTGGTTTAAAGGATTTTTCCTTCCGCTAAAACATGCATGTGGAGCCCAGAGTATGATCAACTGTGTGATCGGGAGACGTGTTCAAATATGTCTCAGTTCTCGTCCCCTGGTACTCGGGTGCAACATTCCAGACGTTTTAATAACACTCTCCCGACTTGGAGAGTCAGTGCCTTTAACCTCCTGATTGGTCCAGTTTGCAGTTTCTGCGGAAGATGAACCGGAATAGGGAGGACCAATGAGAGACTAGCTGGAAGTGTCTGGACGGGCAAATTTAACTCTCATTTCCCACCAGGAAGAGAAATTAACAAAAGGCTCAGCGTGCCGTGCCAGAATCAGATTAGGGCCTGAAGCAATCCTGCGGTGTTGCGGCCAGCTCACAAGAAAGCGAGTTGAAGAAAGGAGCTCAGAGGCACTGTAATCACAAACCTGCAGAGTTATAAATGACAGCTATCGTCCAAAAATATACTGAAGTAAGGCTGCCAAGATGACTTCAAAGCGGGGCAGAATTGCAAGAATCCGATTTCAGGATGTAGACTGGAATTGCATTTAAAGCATAGGAAAAGAGGCAGAACGTCGAAAATGATGCACTTGGCCAAAAGGGGTGTACGTGTTTTTTCCTGAATATATTCAGGAAAAAAACGTGTACGCCCTTTTTGGCCAACCAAGCAAGCTTGCAAAGGAAATCTGCACTACAATGAAGTCTCACTTCCCCCCGGTCAAAAGGGCCATCTGAAAAAAGTGTAAAATCCAGAAAGGCAGGACAGGCCATGGAGAACTGGGAGCCTTGTTATGCTGGTGGGTGGGATGTAAATTGCCAACAGCCACTGGGGAGAAGTGTGTGGTGTTTCCTGAAACATCTAAAAAACAAAGAAACAGAGCCTAGGGCACTTCCACTTATGGTCCTGCAGCTTAGGGAAATTAAAATCAAAAAGACACAGCCACCCCAATGTTTGGGACGGCTCTGTTTACAAGAACCTCGTTTACGGTACAAGTTCAATATCACAGAAAGTGAAAAATGGATAAAGAAGTTGTGGTACTTACGTACAATGCAATATCACTCAGCAATGAAATCTATGTCATCAGGCCCGTAGCAGCATAGAGTGGATTCAGATATGATGATTCTAACTGAAATAAGTCACACAGAATAAGAAACATCATAAGATATCACTAATACACGGAATGTATACTTGGCTACACAGGAACTGGATTACAAAACAGAACAGAGTCTCAAATTTAGAAAACCAACTTATGCTTGCTTAAGGGGAAAGGTGAGTTGGGGTGCTGCATAAAACCAGAGATTGAAATGAGCACAGATAAAGTTCCTTAAGCCAAATATGTAATAGACAAGAGCTACTCCTTGCTCAACAAAATGGACTCAAAACCCCATATTAAACGCCTAATAATGTACCTGACTAGTAAGTATCTTAAAACCTATGGATTGCTATGTCTCTGAAAGTGAATCAATCGTGAGTACAGGGGCAAAAACGCTGCAGTGATAGGATTGGAGAGTTTTGGTGGGCAAATGAAGACCCTTTGAAATCATATTGCATGGTACCCATTCCACGGGTCTCAACTCTCCAGGTTTAAGGGATTCTTCCTTCAGCTAAAACATGCATGTGGAACCCAGAGTATGATCAACCATGTGATCGGGAGACGTGTTGAAATATGTCTCAGTTCTCGTCCCCTGGTACTCGGGTGCAACATTCTAGATGCTTTACTAACACTCTCCCGACTTGGAGAGTCAGTGCCTTTAACCTCCTGTTTGGCCCAGTTTGCAAATTCCGCGGAAGATGAACAGGAATAGGGAGAACCAATGAGAGACTAGCTGGAGGTGTCTGGACGGGAAAATTTAACTCTCATTTCCCACCAGGAAGAGGAATTAACCAAAGGCTCAGCGTGCCATGCCGGAACCAGATTAGGGCCTGAAGCAATCCTGCGGTGTTGCGGCCAGCTCACAAGAAAGCGAGTTGAAGAAAGGAGCTCAGGGGCACTGTAATTCACAAACCTGCAGAGTTATAAATGACAGCTATCATCCAAAAATATACTGAAGTAAGGCTGCCAAGAGGACTTGAAAGCCGGGCAGAATTGCAGGAAACCGATTTCAGGAGGTAGACTGGAATTGCATTTAAAGCATAGGAAAAGAGGCAGAAGGTCGACAATGATGCACTTGGCCAAAAAGGGCGTATGCGTTTTTTCCTGAATATATTCAGGAAAAAACGCATACGCCCTTTTTGGCCAACCAAGCAAGCTTGCAAAGGAAATCTGCACTACAATGAAGTCTCACTTCCCCCCGGTCACAAGGGCCATCTGAAAAAAGTGAAAAATCCAGAAAGGCAGGACAGGCCATGGAGAACTGGGAGCCTTGTTATGCTGATGGGCGGCATGTACATCGCCAACAGTCACTGGGGAGAAGTGTATGGTGTTTCCTGAAACATCTAAAAAACAAAGCAACAGAGCCTAGGGCACTTCCACTTATGGTCCTATAGCTTAGGGAAATTAAAATCAAAAAGACACAGCCACCCCAAAGTTTGGGACGGCTCTGTTTACAAGAACTCCTTTACGGTACAAGTTCAATTTCGCAGACAGTGAAAAATGGATAAAGAAGTTGTGGTACTTACGTACAATGCAATATCACTCAGCAATGAAATCTATGTCATCAGGCCCGTAGCAGCATAATGAGTGGATTCAGGTATGATGATTCTAACTGAAATAAGTCACACAGAAAAAGAAACATCATAAGATATCACTAATACACGGAATGTAAACTTGGCTACACAGGAACTGGATTTCAAAACAGAACATGGTCCCAAATTTAGAAAATCAACTTATGCTTGCTTAAGGGGAAAGGTGAGTTGGGGTGCTGCATAAAACCAGAGATTGAAATGAGCACAGATAAAGTTCCTTAAGCCAAATATGTAATAGACAAGAGCTACTCCTTGCTCAACGAAATGGACTCAAAACCCCATATTAAACGCCTAAGAATGTACCTGACTAGTAATATCTTAAAATCTATGGATTGCTATGTCTCCGAAAGAGAATCAAGCATGTGTAGAGGGGCATAAACGCAGCAGTGATAGGATTGGAGAGGTTCGGTGAGCAAACGAAGACCCTTTGAAGTCATATTGAATGGTACCCATTCCACGGGTCTCAACTCTCCAGGTTTAAGGGATTCTTCCTTCAGCTAAAACATGCATGTGGAACCCAGAGTATGATCAACTGTGTGATCGGGAGACTTGTTCAAATATGTCTCAGTTTTCCTCCCCTGGTACTCGGGTGCAACATTCCAGATGCTTTACTAACACTCTCCTGACTTGGAGAGTCAGTGCCTTTAACCTCCTGTTTGGCCCAGTTTGCAATTTCTGCGGAAGATGAACAGGAATAGGGAGAACCAATGAGAGACTAGCTGGAGGTGTCTGGACGGGCAAATTTAACTTTCATTTCCCACCAGGAAGAGGAATTAACCAAAGGCTCAGCGTGCCGTGCCGGAACCAGATTAGGGCCTGAAGCAATCCTGCGGTGTTGCGGCCAGCTCACAAGAAAGCGAGTTGAAGAAAGGAGCTCAGGGGCACTGTAATTCACAAACCTGCACAGTTATAAATGACAGCTATCGTCCAAAAATATACTGAGGTAAGGCTGCCAAGAGGACTTGAAAGCGGGGCAGAATTGCAGGAAACCGATTTCAGGAGGTAGACTGGAATTGCATTTAAAGCATACGAAAAGAGGCAGAACGTTGACAATGATGCACTTGGCCAAAAAGGGCGTATGCGTTTTTTCCTGAATATATTCAGGAAAAAGTGCATACGATCTTTTTGGCCAACCAAGCAAGCTTGCAAAGGAAATCTGCACTACAATGAAGTCTCACTTCCCCCCAGTCAAAAGGGCCATCTGAAAAAAGTGTAAAATCCAGAAAGGCAGGACAGGCCATGGAGAACTGGGAGCCTTGTTATGCTGATGGGCGGGATGTAAATTGCCAACAGCCACTCGGGAGAAGTGTATGGTGTTTCCTGAAACATCTAAAAAACAAAGCAACAGAGCCTAGGGCACTTCCACTTATGGTCCTATAGCTTAGGGAAATTAAAATCAAAAAGACACAGCCACCCCAAAGTTTGGGATGGCTCTGTTTACAAGAAACTCGTTTATGGTACAAGTTCAATATCGCAGAAAGCGAAAAATGGATAAAGAAGTTGTGGTAATTACGTACAATGCAATATCACTCAGCAATGACATCTATGTCATCAGGCCCATAGCAGCATAATGAGTGGATTCAGGTATGATGATTCTAACTGAAATAAGTCACACAGAAAAAGAAACATCATAAGATATCACTAATAAACGGAATGTAAACTTGGCTACACAGGAACTGAATTTCAAAACAGAACATGGTCCCAAATTTAGAAAATCAACTTATGCTTGCTTAAGGGGAAAGGTGAGTTGGGGTGCTGCATAAAACCAGAGATTGAAATGAGCACAAATAAAGTTCCTTAAGCCAAATATGTAATAGACAAGAGCTACTCCTTGCTCAACGAAATGGACTCAAAACCTCATATTAAACGCCTAAGAATGTACCTGACTAGTAATATCTTAAAATCTATGGATTGCTATGTCTCCGAAAGAGAATCAAGCATGTGTAGAGGGGCATAAACGCAGCAGTGATAGGATTGGAGAGGTTCGGTGAGCAAACGAAGACCCTTTGAAGTCATATTGAATGGTACCCATTCCACGGGTCTCAACTCTCCAGGTTTAAGGGATTCTTCCTTCAGCTAAAACATGCATGTGGAACCCAGAGTATGATCAACCGTGTGATCGGGAGACTTGTTCAAATATGTCTCAGTTTTCCTCCCCTGGTACTTGGGTGCAACATTCCAGATGCTTTACTAACACTCTCCCGACTTGGAGAGTCAGTGCCTTTAACCTCCTGTTTGGCCCAGTTTGCAATTTCTGCGGAAGATGAACAAGAATAGGGAGAACAAATGAGAGACTAGCTGGAGGTGTCTGGACGGGGAAATTTAACTCTCATTTCCCACCAGGAAGAGGAATTAACCAAAGGCTCAGCGTGCCGTGCCGGAACCAGATTAGGGCCTGAAGCAATCCTGCGGTGTTGCGGCCAGCTCACAAGAAAGCGAGTTGAAGAAAGGAGCTCAGGGGCACTGTAATTCACAAACCTGCAGAGTTATAAATGACAGCTATCGTCCAAAAATATACTGAAGTAAGGCTGCCGAGAGGACTTGAAAGCGGGGCAGAATTGCAGGAAACCGATTTCAGGAGGTAGACTGGAATTGCATTTAAAGCATAGGAAAAGAGGCATAACGTCGACAATGATGCACTTGGCCAAAAAGGGCGTATGCGTTTTTTCCTGAATATATTCAGGAAAAAGCGCATACGCCATTTTTGGCCAACCAAGCAAGCTTGCAAAGGAAATCTGCACTACAATGAAGTCTCACTTCCCACCGGTCAAAAGGGCCATCTGAAAAAAGTGTAAAATCCAGAAAGGCAGGACAGGCCATGGAGAACTGGGAGCCTTGTTATGCTGATGGGCGGGATGTAAATTGCCAACAGCCACTAGGGAGAAGTGTATGGTGTTTCCTGAAACATCTAAGAAACAAAGCAACAGAGCCTAGGGCACTTCCACTTATGGTCCTATAGATAAGGGAAATTAAAATCAAAAAGACACAGCCACCCCAAAGTGTGGGACGGCTCTGTTTACAAGAACCTCTTCTGCAGCACAAGTTAAATATGCCAGAGAACAAATAATGGATAAAGAAGTTGCGGTACTTACGTACAACAGAATACCTCTCAGCAATGAAAACTATGTCACCAGGCCCGTACCAGCATAATGAGTGGATTGAGGCACGGTGATTCTAAGTGAAAAAAGTCACACAGAAAAAGAAACATCATAAGGTACCACTAATACATGGAATGAGAACTTGGCTACACATGAACTGATTTACAAAACAGAACACGGTCTCAAATTTAGAAAACCAACTTATGCTTGCTTAAGTGGGAAGGTGAGTTGGGGTGCTGCATAAAACCAGAGTTTGAAATTAGCACAGATACCGTTCCATAAGCCAAATATTTAATAGACAAGACCTACCCCTTGCTCAAGGAAATGGACTCAGCAATGAGGTATCACCTCACACCTGGTAGAATGGGCATCATCAGAAAATCTACAAACAAAAAATGCTGGAAAGGGTGTGGAGAAAAGGAACCCTCTTCCACTATTGTTGGGAATATAAATTGATACAGTCACTATGGAGAACAATATGGAGTTTCTTAAGATACTAACAGTAGAATTACCATATGATACAGCAATCCCAGTTCTGGACATATACCCAGACAAAACCATAAATCAAAAAGAGACATTCACCGCAATGTTCATTGCCTCACTCTTTACAATATCGAGGTAATGGAAGCAACCTAAATGCCCACAGACAGACGAATGCATAAAGCTGTGGCATATATAAAATGGAATATTACTAAGCCATGAAAAGGAATGATTGGGTCATTTGTCAAGACGTCAATGGATCTAGAGAGTGTCATACAGAGTGAAGTAAGTCAGAAAGAGAAAAACAAATCTTGTATATTCATGCATATATGTGGAACCTAGAAAAACTGTACAGGTTAACCATTTTGCAAGGCATAAATAGAGCAACAGATGTAGACAACAAACGTATGGACAACAAGGGTGGAAGGCTGTTGGGGGGGTGGTGGTGGGAGGAGTTGAGAGACTGGGATTGTCATGTATACATTTATACGTATAAAATAGGTAACCAATAAGAACCTGCTGTATAAAAATATAAAATAAAATTCAAAATTAAAAAGAAATAAAATTTAAAAAATAAAACAGAAAAAACAATTATTCCCTTCACATACATGTATTTATATGAATAAATTATTTCCATGCTTATATCTGTAAATACAAAAAAGAGGAATAAAATCTACCTTGAACCAAAAATGAAAAAGAGAAAAAAAACACAGAACCCACCAGTTCCACAGAGGAAAACCGTATCAGGGCACTTGCTCCAGTTGTAAACAATTCTGAAGTTGGTCAGTGGTGGGGAATCGTCTCCCATTCAGCCAGCAGCCCCCACGCAACAAGCGTCCTCATTGCAAAGCTGGGGCACCGTGCCGAGGCATCTGTGAGTAAACGTGAGCTGAGCCCCAGGCCAGTTGCTGCTGAACTATTCCCACCCGTCCCAGGTAAAACACCTGAATATATACAAGGACTTGAAAGCCTAGAGGAAGGGCCATAGAGCCACACGAGTGACAGCATGCCGGCCGACTTGGTGCCTGCAGGCCAGCCAGGATGGTCCTGGCCCTGGGTGCTCTTCTGGAAGATTTCCATTTCCCTGCCTGAGATACCCATCCTGTCCCTGCCCCCACTGCTTCTTTCCTTCCTCACCTCTGCCCAGGGAGAAATTCCAGCAGCAGGTATAGGTGACACATCCTCTTCTTTAGCAGGTGGCAGCCTGGCAACTGCTGCAGAAAGTCCAGCAGAGCCCCACTCACACTGGGCCACCCACAAAGCCGTGGCCTCTCACTCCCTCCCACCAGCCCAGCCCCGAGACTGCTGACAGGGCAGAGAAAATGGCGTCAGGCACGGCTGCAGGGCCTCTTGCTGCCTGGAGTGGTATTTATATTGATCTCAACCCAGGCACACCTGGGGAGGGCTGGCCGGCACGGTAAGGCTGCCCAGGTCAGCCAATCATCACCCCTCAGGGGCTCACAGTTGCAGAAAATGGAACTTGCTGAACCGGCCAGGTCCAAGGAACAGGTGTGGGCTCCTGAGAGTCAGGATAGACAAGGGGCTGCAGCTTTGGCTTGTTTTCTAATCATTTTATCTGGCCCATGAGTGGGAGACAACTTCAAGAAAACCCTCTCCTAATGAGAGGAACCCAGGAGTCAGGGAGAGGAGGGGTGGGTGGTGGTTGGAGACAGAGGCCTGGTGCCCCGGGTGCAGTGGAAGTCTCTGGAAGACCAGGTGGAGGGAGGCCGCACAGAGTGATGCCCAGGGTCACAGACCTGTCGCAGCTGCTGTTTGTTAGTTCAAGTCCTGCTCTGAGGTGCTCTGTGTCAGCTCTGAGCGACAGGTGAGCTGGGGGTGCTCTGCAATGAGGGCTATGTGCACGGTTCCTGTGTGCCCAGCCCTGCCACGGTACCTGCAAGGGTAGCTCTGTATCCTGGGAGGGGCCTGACCACGAGAGCCCCGTGGGCTGGGGTGGGGGGTGGGGTACCTGCCCAGGTGAGCTCCATATTCTGGGATTGGTCTGACCACGAGAGCCCCATGGGCTGCTGGGGACCTGGTAAAGGATGTCAGGACAGTCAGTGAAGCCACCGAGGATATACCTCCAGCTGCTCCTAATTCCTACACCCTGCTGGTCATTCTACCAACCACCAGGACATGGTATTCTGTATTAGTCTTCAATGATGCCTTCTTTTGTATTCCATTAGTCCCAGAGTCACAAGAAATTTTGGCTTGTGAGTGGCAGGACTCAACATACAACTAAAACAATACTTCCGGGCCGTCTTGCCCCAAGGGTGCAAAAATTCCCACACCATCTTTGGGGAAAGCTTAGCTAAAGACCTAAAAGTTCTACCTCTGGAAAAGGAAACGCTCCTTCAGTACACAGACGACATTCTGATCACCAGCCCTACTAAGGAGGCCTCTGAACTACCAAGCCAATAAAGGATAGAAGTTGTCCAAGAAAAAGCTCAAATATCACAGACTGCGGTGACCTGCCTGGGCTTCATTCTCACAGAAGGTCGGAGAAGCCCATCCCAGGAAAGGAAAGAAACCATTTTCAGCCTTACCCCTTTCTAAAACTAGAAGACAGCTTAGGGGTTCTTGGGGAGACCAGGGTTTGCTGCTTCTGGATCCCTAACTACAGTCTACTAGCTGGGCCTCTATATGAAACACTGAAAGGAAAAGATGATGATCCTGTTGAATAGAATCCAGAAGTGGCCTTTCAAGAATGGAAAGAGCAGTCAATTCAGACACTTGCCCTGGAACTCCCTAATTTAGCTAAACCCTTTGACCTTTACATTCCCAGTGAAAGGTGAATCGCCATTGGAGAATTAGTGCAAAAACTGGGACCACTTGAAATGGAACAATGCAAGAATGCCATCCAGGTAGGATAAACTACGGTCACCAAGGGGCTTGGCCAACTGCCACATCTGGCCAAGATACTGGCGGTATCTAAAAACCTGGAAATCAGCAGCCCCAAAGGCCACCTCCCTCCTAAGGGAAAAGGACCCCACGTGGTGATCCTAACCACCACCCATGCCCTGAAGTTTCAGGGTTCGCTCTGTGGGCACACCAACCTCGAGTGAGGAGGCCTTCCAACTTCAACATCCAGAGAGATAACCGGGGGCAACAGGGCACCATGACGACTCATGTGAACATCACTTGACCTGGAGTTTCTCTCATAAAACAACAAGAGTGTGTCCCAAAAGAGTAGACTACTGCTTGCAGGACTTACTGCACCCAGAGGGGAGCTAATAATCTTGGCGGGGGAACCGTATATCACACTGTCACCATAGAAAAGCCTACAGACACCGTGATGATGGTGGCCAATAAGACTGGCTGGACTCCTGTTTACTTCAAAAGGCTGTTGACTCAGTGGCCATCATGGTCCTTGATCACCACTGACCCTGGACTGTCTGGGAGTTGAGCGGGCAGGGCTCTGACACCTGGTGCTGTTTGTACGTTAATTCAGGGGCCTAATTGAAGAAAGCGCAGACTACTGGTCAGAGCATCTAGGCGGGCAGAAACGGTCAGCCTAAGGTGGCTGAACAAATGTGGGGCGGGGTGAAACCGGCCCCCACAGCGTCTCTGCACATCTCTTTCCTGGACCCTTAAAGGTCATTAGAATCTATAACACTTCCAATGCTGGTGCTCAGGTGGACGAGCAGGGAGGCAGGGGGCCTGGGGACAATCAACGTCACCTGGAGGCTGCTGGGGAGAAGCTCTGACCCTCGCCCCCGGGTATGAGGGCTCCCAACTCAGCACTCAGCAGTTACAGAAGAAGGGTCTGCACCCTCAGCACTCCAAGAATGAGGAATGGGACAAAAGGCAGAGGAGGGGTTTGTCCCCAGCAAAGCCCATTAAAAATCCCTGGGAGATAAAAATAGAATCTGGGCAATAAAGTCAAGTCTAACCGTTTTTATCCTTTGTGCTTTGTCTAATTTCATGTGCTCCTAGGGTCCCGCATGCAGAGGTTCCACACCCGGCACTTCAGACCAGATTTCCTAGTGCAGAATGGCTGGGACGACACCTCAGCTCCTGGGGCCCAGTGCAGACTCCGCGATACAGAGCCTGAGCTGCAGCCAACCTGGCCCTCGAGAGCTCCGCCCCCTCCCTCCCACTGACTCTGACAGGATCTCTACACAGCAGCCCAGCCCACAGCCCAGGGGGTAGTGCATGCTCTCACCTCTCCATTCTCTGATCAAAATATAAAGTTTCCTTTGCTTGTGAACCAAACTCAGTCTCGATCTGTTGGCCCCAATGACACTGGGCAGGGGGACACTTGTTGGGGTCCACTCTGGAGGATCAGTAACAGAAATTGAGACTATTGTAACCTCAATGAACAGATGTGTGAGCCAAACTGTAGTTAACATAGAACAGTGTATAAGGCTCGGGTAAAATAAGATGTTTCTAACACTTCCATTTGATATTTCCATCACTTTATTATAAGCAAGTTCAGTGAAAAGGTTTGTCTTATTTGTCAGGTCAATATTAGAGAAACGAAGTGATTTCTTTCCAAGGATGTACATATAATAATCTTGGTTAAAGCTTCAATCTTGTTTTAAATGCTTTTCCATTGAAAATGATACCTCTCTTTCAGCTCCCCCATTTCTGAGAAGTATAAAATCTTATAATTTATTATTACCAAAGGGGAAAGGTGGGAGGAGGGATAAATTAACAGTTTGGGATTAACACATACACACTGCTATGTATAAAATAGATCATCAACAAGGAACTACTGTATAGCACAGGGAAATACACTCAACATTTTGCAATAAGCTATAAGGGGAAATAATCTGAAAAAGAATAGATATTTTTATTGACATCATCTATCAATGACAGTTAAAGTGTAACCTAAGGGAAGCTGGTGGTGAGTGCTTCTGACCCTGAAGACTTCAATCATCTAAAGTTTGGACTCTGCCTACTTCCCAAGGCCCTTAATGAACATATGTGTAGCCGTAGCTTAAAAAATTCCCCAGTTTGTGTTTCGGGGAGACACTGATTTTGAAAAAGCCCTGATGTTCTCCTTACATGAATGGGACTCTTCCTACTGCTAAAACATGTCTGTCACACCCAGAGGATGGTATACCGTCTGATCGGGAAGAGTTTGGAAAAGGCATCTCATCTCCTCATCTCCTGGTGCTCGGGTTCACCCCTCCAGCGTCTTTACTAACAGTCTCCCCACTTGGAGATGTCAGCACTGTCAACATCCTGTTGTGTACAGTTTGGAATTTGTCCAGAGGATGAAGCGGAAGGATGAAGAACAATGAGAGACAAGTCCTAGGTGTTCAGACAGGCACATGTCACTCTAATTTCCAATCAGGAAGACGAACTGACCAAAGGCTAGGGTTGCCCATGGAAACAGTATAGGGCTTGAGGAAATCCCGCTGCTTTGTGGCCAGTTCCCATAAACACAAGTTGAACAATGGAACTCAGGGGCAGTAAAATTCACGAAACTGCAGAGTTGAAAATATCCATCACTGAAAAATGTCTTGAGGAAAGTCAGAGAAAAGGACTTGTAAGCAAGGGAGAATGGCAGGAAAGGGATTTGAGGAGGTAGAAAGGACTCGCCATTAAGCACAAGAAAAGGAGCTGAACATTGCCAACATTGCAGTTGGCCAAAAAGGGTGTATGCGTTTTTTTCTGTATATATTCAAGAAAAGGGCATACACTTTTTTAGCCAAGCAAACAGGTGGGCACTGGAAGTCAATACTACAAAAGATATCACTTCGCATCAGTCAGAAGAGCCATCCTCATAAAGCGTAAACAACAGAAATGCAGGACAGGGCAAGGAGAAGAGGGAGCCCTGTGAGACTTATAGTGGAAATGTATATTGCCAACGGCCATTCTGGAGAAGTGTATTGTGTTTACTAAACCATCTAAAAAATGAGCTACAGAGCATAGGGCACTTGCACTCATGGGCGTATATCTTGGGAAAAACAAAAATTGAGAGGACACAG
Organism: Orcinus orca; assembly: GCF_937001465.1. Lineage (NCBI taxonomy): Eukaryota > Metazoa > Chordata > Mammalia > Artiodactyla > Delphinidae > Orcinus > Orcinus orca. The sequence continues at coordinate 411,952 of NW_026043735.1, forward strand.
GCACCCCAATGTTTACCCCCTCTCTGTTTAAAAGATCCTCGACTAGGATATAACTTAAATGTCTCTGGAGGGAAAAAATGGATAGAGATGTGGTACTTAGGTAGAGTGGAATATTATTCAGCCTGGAAATCAATGAAATATGGCCAGTTGTAACAACTCCGGAGGAGTTACGTATGATCTTTCTAAGTGACATAATTCAAAAAGAAAAAGACACATATCATAAGATATCACTTAAAGGTGGAATCCAAAATGGCTACACATGAAATAAATTACAAAACAAAAACATAGTCAAATATGTAGAAAACACGCATAAGGCTGCTAAACGGGAAAGGTGGGGAGGGGTGAGGCATCATCCAGGAGGTTGAAATTAGCAAAGATACCATTCCAAATACCAAACTGATAATCAACAAAGCCCACACGGTAGCTAAAAGAACTGCACTCAGCACACTCAAGTCACCGGAAAAGAATATATACGACTGGTAAGAATCTGAAAAAGAATTTACTGATGTCTCTCTGTACGTGAATCAAGTGGATGTACAGCAGCAAGAAACAGAGCTTTGAAAATCAGCTGTAACCAATATAGTAATAAATTGAAAAAAATAAACGACATAGAGACAGAGAAAACCTCTTACAACTTTTCCTCAGGGACGGTGATGCAACATGGATTGAACACATCTAGACCCACAGCAGGATGAGACATAAGGCTGGAAACTGTTTGCACTAAGAGAAATGTGAGGTTGGGTGAGGAAATGCACACCCTTTAAAGTAATACTACCTGGTACCCATTCAATGGGTCCCAAATCTGCAGGTTCAAGGGATCTTCCTACAGCTAAAACATGCATGAAAAACCCAGAGGACTGTACACCATGTGATCGGGAGATGTGTCTAAAATGCAGCTCATTTATCCTCTCCTGGTGCTCCTGTTCACCATTCCAGCCACGTTACTTAGAATCTCCCCACTTGGAGAATCAGCACATTTCAACTTCTGTTTCACACATTTTGCAAATTGTGAGGAGGATGAACGGGAAGAGGGGGAACCAATGAGAGAATAGTTGTAGGGGTTTGGACGGGCACATATCACTCTAATTTCCCATTAAGAATAAGAATTGAAAAAAGGCTCAGCCCACCTCGCCGGAGCCAAAATAGGGCCTGAAGCAATCCTGTGGGTTTGAGGCCAGCTCACAAAACAGCAACTTAAAAAATGGAGCTCAGGGTCACTGCAATTCACAAACCTGCAGAGTTATAAATGAAAACTAACGTCCAAAAATATGTTGAGGTAAGGCAAAGAAGAGGATCTGAATGCAAGACAGAATTGCAAGAAACAGATTTCAAGAGATAGATTGGACTCGTCTTTAAAGCACATGAAAAGCGGCAGAATTTCGACAATGATGCAGTTGGCCCAAAAGGGCGTATGCGTTTTTTCCTGATTACATCCAGGAAAAAACGCATACGCACTTTATGGGCAACGAAGCAAGCAAGCAATGCAAATGTGCACAACAAAGAAGTCTCATTTCCCACCAGTCAAAAGGGCCATCCTAAAAAATTGTAAAAACCAGAAATGCAGGACAGGCCATGGAGAACAGGGAGCCTTTATACGCTGATGGGCAGTGTGTGAACTGCCGAGAGCCACTCTGGAGAAGTGTATGGTGGTTCCTAAATCATCTAAAAAACAGAGCTACAGAGCATAGGACACTTCCAATCATGGGAGTATATCTAGGGAAGTCTAAAAATCAACAAGACACAAGCACACCACAGTTTAGGGCTACTCTGTTTACAAGAACCTCAACTTCAGTACACCTTAAATATCCCAGGAAAGAGAACAATGGATAAAGAAGATGTGGTACTTATGTACAATGGAATATCTCTTCACCATGAAATCAAGGTAATAAGGCTAGTAGAAGGATAAAGAGTGGATTTAGGTCCGATAATACTACTTGAAATAAGTCAAACAGAAAAAGAAACATATCATAAGATATCACTTATAGAGGGAGGGTAAATATGGCTGCACAAGAAAGGAATTACAGAACAGAACAGTGTCTCACATTTAGAAAACACACTTATGTCAGCTTAAGGGGAAAGGAGAGGTGGGGTGATGCATTAAACCAGAGTTTGAAATTAGCACAGATACCGTTCAATAAACCAAATAGATATTAGACAAGATCTACACCTTGCTCAATGAACTGGCCTCAACACACCCTATATACCGCAGAGAAATATATCTGAGTAATAAGAATCTTAAAACCCATGTATTGATATATCTCCATAAGGGAATCAAGTGTGTGCAGAGTGGCACAAACACAGCAGTGAAAATGAGCTAAACCCCATTATAGAAATAAATTTTAAAAACAAAACGCAGAAACAATGAAAGAGAGAAAAATTCTTACAAAATTTGCTCAGGGGCTGTGATGCAACCTGGATTGACCACATATAAACCCACAGCTGGATAAGACATAAGGCTGCACACTTGGGGCTGAGAGGATTGGTGAGCTTTGGTGAGCAACTGCCAAAAGTTTAATGCAATACTTCATGCTACTCATTCCAAGGGTCCCAAAACTCCAGCTTGAAGGGAATCTTCCTACAGCTAAACCATGCTTGGGAAACCCAGCGACTGGTATACCATATGATCGGGAAAGGTTTCTAAAACGCACCTCATTTTTCCTCTCCTGGGACTCCGGATCGACATTCCAGCCACTTTACTAACAATATCCCCACATGGAGAGTCAATGCCTTTAAATTCTGGTATCGCACAGTCTGCAGTTAGTGCGGAGGATGAATGGGAATAGGGGGAACCAGTGAGAAACTAGCTGTAGCAGTTTCAATGAGCACATGTCACTCTAATTTCACATCAGTAAGAAGAATAAACCAAAGGCACAGCAAGGTGCCCCAGAAGAAGAATAGGGCCTGAAGGAATCCTGTGGTTATGAGGCAAGATCACAAAAATAAGAGCAGAAAAATGGAGCTAAGGGCCACTGCAATTCAAAAACCTGCAGAGTTATAAAGGCCAACTATTTTCAAAAAATATATTGAGGTAAGGCTATGAAGAGGCATTGGAGGCAAGGCAGAATTGCAGGAAACCGATTTCAGGAGGTAGACTGGAATTGCATTTAAAGCATAGGAAAAGAGGCAGAACGTCCACAATGATGCACTTGGCCAAAAAGGGCGTATGCGTTTTTTCCTGAATATATTCAGGAAAAAACGCATACGCCCTTTTTGGCCAACCAAGCAAGCTTGCAAAGGAAATCTGCACTACAATGAAGTCTCACTTCCCCCTGGTCAAAAGGGCCATCTGAAAAAAGTGTAAAATCCAGAAAGGCAGGACAGGCCATGGAGAACTGGGAGCCTTGTTATGCTGATGGGCGGAATGTAAATTGCCAACAGCCAGTCGGGAGAAGTGTATGGTGTTTCCTGAAACATCTAAAAAACAAAGCAACAGAGCCTAGGGCACTTCCACTTATGGTACTATAGCTTAGGGAAATTAAAATCAAAAAGACACCGCCACCACAAAGTTTGGGACGGCTCTGTTTACAAGAACCGCATTTATGGTACAAGTTCAATATCGCAGAAAGTGGAAAATGGATAAAGAAGTTGTGGTACTTATGTACAATGCAATATCACTCAGCAATGAAATCTATGTCATCAGGCCAATAGCAGCATAATGAGTGGACTCAGGTATGATGATTCTAACTGAAATAAGTCACACAGAAAAAGAAACATCATAAGATATCACTAATACACGGAATGTAAACTTGGCTAGAGAGGAACTGGTTTACAAAGACGAAGAGGGTCTCAAATTTAGAAAACCAACTTATGCTTGCTTAAGGGGAAAGGTGAGTTGGGTTTCTGCATAAAACCAGAGATTGAAATGAGCACAGATAAAGTTCCTTAAGCCAAATATGTAATAGACAAGAGCTACACCTTGCTCAACGAAATGGACTCAACACCCCATATTAAACGCCTAAGAATGTGCCTGACTAGTAAGTATCTTAAAACCTATGGATTGATATGTCTGCGAAAGAGAATCAAGCGTGTGTACAGGGGCATAAACGCAGCAGTGATAGGATTGGAGAGGTGCGGTGAGCAAATGAAGACCCTTTGAAGTCATATTGCATGGTAACGGTTCCACGGGTCTCAACTCTCCAGGTTTAAGGGATTCTTCCTTCAGCTAAAGCATGCATGTGGAACCCAGAGTATGATCAACCGTGTGATCGGGAGACGTGTTCCAATATGTCTCAGTTCTCGTCCCCTGGTACTCGGGTGCAACATTCCAGACGCTTTACTAACGCTCTGCCGACTTGGAGAGTCAGTGCCTTTAACCTCCTGTTTTGCCCAGTTTGCAATTTCTGCAGAAGATGAACAGGAATAGGGAGAAACGATGAGAGACTAGCTGTAGGTGTCTGGACGGGCAAATTTAACTCTCATTTCCCACCAGGAAGAGGAATTAACCAAAGGCTCAGCGGGCCGTGCCAGAACAAGATTAGGGCCTGAAGGAATCCTGCGGTGTGGCGGCCAGCTCACAAGAAAGCGAGTTGAAGAAAAGAGCTCAGGGGCACTGTAATTCACAAAGATGCAGAGTTATAAATGACAGCTATCGTCCAAAAATATACTGAAGTAAGGCTGCCAAGCGGACTTGAAAGCGGGGCAGAATTGCAGGAAACCGATTTCAGGAGGTAGACTGGAATTGCAGTTAAAGCATAGAAAAAGAGGCAGAACGTCCACAATGATGCACTTGGCCAAAAAGGGCGTATGTGTTTCTTCCTGAATATATTCAGGAAAAAACGCATACGCCCTTTTTGGCCAACCAAGCAAGCTTGCAAAGGAAATCTGCACTGCAATGAAGTCTCACTTCCCCCCGGTCAAAAGGGCCATCTGAAAAAAGTGTAAAATCCAGAAAGGCAGGACAGGCCATAGAGAACTGGGAGCCTTGTTATGCTGATGGGCGGGATGTAAATTGCCAACAGCCACTGGGGAGAAGTGTATGGTGCTTCCTGAAACATCTAAAAAACAGAGGAACAGAGCCTAGGGCACTTCCACTTATGGTCCTATAGCTTAGGGAAATTAAAATCAAAAAGGCAGAGCCACCCCAAAATTTGGGACGGCTCTGTTTACAAGAACCTCGTTTACGGTACAAGTTCAATATCGCAGATAGCAAAAAATGGATAAAGAAGTTTTGGTACTTACGTACAATGCAATATCACTCAGCAATGAAATCTACGTCATCAGGCCCGTAGCAGCATAATGAGTGGATTCAGGTATGATGATTCTAACTGAGATAAGTCACACAGAAAAAGAAACATCATAAGATATCACTAATACACGGAATGTAAACTTGCTACACAGGAACTGAATTACAAAACAAAACAGGGTCTGAAATTTAGAAAACCAACTTATGCTTGCTTAAGGGGAAAGGTGAGTTGGGGTGCTGCATAAAACCAGAGATTGAAATGAGCACAGATAAAGTTCCTTAAGCCACTTATGTATTAGACAAGAGCTACTCCTTGCTCAATGAAATGGACTCAAAACCCCATATTAAACGCCAAAGTATGTACCTGACTAGTAAGTATCTTAAAACCTATGGATTGCTATGTCTCCGAAAGAGAATCAGGCATGTGTACAGGGGCATAAATGCAGCAGTGATAGGATTGGAGAGGTTCGGTGAGCAAATGAAGACCCTTTGAAGTCATATTGCATGGTACCCATTCCACGGGTCTCAACTCTCCAGGTTTAAGGGATTCTTCCTTCAGCTAAAACATGCATGTGGAACCCAGAGTATGATCAACCATGTGATCGGGATACGTGTTCCAATATGTCTCAGTTCTCGTCCCCTGGTACTCGGGTGCAACATTCCAGACGCTTTACTAATGCTCTGCCGACTTGGAGAGTCAGTGCCTTTAACCTCCTGTTTGGCCCAGTTTGCAATTTCTGCGGCAGATGAACAGGAATAAGGAGAACCAATGAGAGACTAGCAGGAGGTGTCTGGACGGGCAAATTTAACTCTCATTTCCCACCAGGAAGAGGAATTAACCAAAGGCTCAGCGTGCCGTGCTGGAACCAGATTAGGGCCTGAAGCAATCCTGCGGTGTTGCGGCCAGCTCACAAGAAAGCGAGTTGAAGAAAGGAGCTCAGGGGCACTGTAATTCACAAACCTGCAGAGTTATAAATGACAGCTATCGTCCAAAAGTATACTGAAGTAAGGCTGCCAAGAGGACTTGAAAGCGGGCCAGAATTGCAGGCAACCGATTTCAGGAGGTAGACTGGAATTGCATTTAAAGCATAGGAAAAGAGGCAGAACGTGGACAATGATGCACTTGGCCAAAAAGGGCGTATGTGTTTTTTCCTGAATATATTCAGGAAAAAACGCATACGCCCTTTTTGGCCAACCAAGCAAGCTTGCAAAGGAAATCTGCACTACAATGAAGTCTCACTTCCCCCCGGTCAAAAGGGCCATCTGAAAAAAGTGTAAAATCCAGAAAGGCAGGACAGGCCATGGAGAACTGGGAGCCTTGTTATGCTGATGGGCGGGATGTAAATTGCCAACAGCCACTCGGGAGAAGTGTATGGTGTTTCCTGAAACATCTAAGAAACAAAGCAACAGAGCCTAGGGCACTTCCACTTATGGTCCTATAGATAAGGGAAATTAAAATCAAAAAGACACAGCCACCCCAAAGTGTGGGACGGCTCTGTTTACAAGAACCTCTTCTGCAGCACAAGTTAAATATGCCAGAGAAGAAATAATGGATAAAGAAGTTGCGGTACTTACGTACAACAGAATACCTCTCAGCAATGAAAACTATGTCACCAGGCCCGTACCAGCATAATGAGTGGATTGAGGCACGGTGATTCTAAGTGAAAAAAGTCACACAGAAAAAGAAACATCATAAGGTACCACTAATACATGGAATGAGAACTTGGCTACACATGAACTGATTTACAAAACAGAACACGGTCTCAAATTTAGAAAACCAACTTATGCTTGCTTAAGTGGGAAGGTGAGTTGGGGTGCTGCATAAAACCAGAGTTTGAAATTAGCACAGATACCGTTCCATAAGCCAAATATTTAATAGACAAGACCTACCCCTTGCTCAAGGAAATGGACTCAGCAATGAGGTATCACCTCACACCTGGTAGAATGGGCATCATCAGAAAATCTACAAACAAAAAATGCTGGAAAGGGTGTAGAGAAAAGGAACCCTCTTCCACTATTGTTGGGAATATAAATTGATACAGTCACTATGGAGAACAATATGGAGTTTCTTAAGATACTAACAGTAGAATTACCATATGATACAGCAATCCCAGTTCTGGACATATACCCAGACAAAACCATAAATCAAAAAGAGACATTCACCGCAATGTTCATTGCCTCACTCTTTACAATATCGAGGTAATGGAAGCAACCTAAATGCCCACAGACAGACGAATGCATAAAGCTGTGGCATATATAAAATGGAATATTACTAAGCCATGAAAAGGAATGATTGGGTCATTTGTCAAGACGTCAATGGATCTAGAGAGTGTCATACAGAGTGAAGTAAGTCAGAAAGAGAAAAACAAATCTTGTATATTCATGCATATATGTGGAACCTAGAAAAACTGTACAGGTTAACCATTTTGCAAGGCATAAATAGAGCAACAGATGTAGACAACAAACGTATGGACAACAAGGGTGGAAGGCTGTTGGGGGGGTGGTGGTGGGAGGAGTTGAGAGACTGGGATTGTCATGTATACATTTATACGTATAAAATAGGTAACCAATAAGAACCTGCTGTATAAAAATATAAAATAAAATTCAAAATTAAAAAGAAATAAAATTTAAAAAATAAAACAGAAAAAACAATTATTCCCTTCACATACATGTATTTATATGAATAAATTATTTCCATGCTTATATCTGTAAATACAAAAAAGAGGAATAAAATCTACCTTGAACCAAAAACGAAAAAGAGAAAAAAAACACAGAACCCACCAGTTCCACAGAGGAAAACCGTATCAGGGCACTTGCTCCAGTTGTAAACAATTCTGAAGTTGGTCAGTGGTGGGGAATCGTCTCCCATTCAGCCAGCAGCCCCCACGCAACAAGCGTCCTCATTGCAAAGCTGGGGCACCGTGCCGAGGCATCTGTGAGTAAACGTGAGCTGAGCCCCAGGCCAGTTGCTGCTGAACTATTCCCACCCGTCCCAGGTAAAACACCTGAATATATACAAGGACTTGAAAGCCTAGAGGAAGGGCCATAGAGCCACACGAGTGACAGCATGCCGGCCGACTTGGTGCCTGCAGGCCAGCCAGGATGGTCCTGGCCCTGGGTGCTCTTCTGGAAGATTTCCATTTCCCTGCCTGAGATACCCATCCTGTCCCTGCCCCCACTGCTTCTTTCCTTCCTCACCTCTGCCCAGGGAGAAATTCCAGCAGCAGGTATAGGTGACACATCCTCTTCTTTAGCAGGTGGCAGCCTGGCAACTGCTGCAGAAAGTCCAGCAGAGCCCCACTCACACTGGGCCACCCACAAAGCCGTGGCCTCTCACTCCCTCCCACCAGCCCAGCCCCGAGACTGCTGACAGGGCAGAGAAAATGGCGTCAGGCACGGCTGCAGGGCCTCTTGCTGCCTGGAGTGGTATTTATATTGATCTCAACCCAGGCACACCTGGGGAGGGCTGGCCGGCACGGTAAGGCTGCCCAGGTCAGCCAATCATCACCCCTCAGGGGCTCACAGTTGCAGAAAATGGAACTTGCTGAACCGGCCAGGTCCAAGGAACAGGTGTGGGCTCCTGAGAGTCAGGATAGACAAGGGGCTGCAGCTTTGGCTTGTTTTCTAATCATTTTATCTGGCCCATGAGTGGGAGACAACTTCAAGAAAACCCTCTCCTAATGAGAGGAACCCAGGAGTCAGGGAGAGGAGGGGTGGGTGGTGGTTGGAGACAGAGGCCTGGTGCCCCGGGTGCAGTGGAAGTCTCTGGAAGACCAGGTGGAGGGAGGCCGCACAGAGTGATGCCCAGGGTCACAGACCTGTCGCAGCTGCTGTTTGTTAGTTCAAGTCCTGCTCTGAGGTGCTCTGTGTCAGCTCTGAGCGACAGGTGAGCTGGGGGTGCTCTGCAATGAGGGCTATGTGCACGGTTCCTGTGTGCCCAGCCCTGCCACGGTACCTGCAAGGGTAGCTCTGTATCCTGGGAGGGGCCTGACCACGAGAGCCCCGTGGGCTGGGGTGGGGGGTGGGGTACCTGCCCAGGTGAGCTCCATATTCTGGGATTGGTCTGACCACGAGAGCCCCATGGGCTGCTGGGGACCTGGTAAAGGATGTCAGGACAGTCAGTGAAGCCACCGAGGATATACCTCCAGCTGCTCCTAATTCCTACACCCTGCTGGTCATTCTACCAACCACCAGGACATGGTATTCTGTATTAGTCTTCAATGATGCCTTCTTTTGTATTCCATTAGTCCCAGAGTCACAAGAAATTTTGGCTTGTGAGTGGCAGGACTCAACATACAACTAAAACAATACTTCCGGGCCGTCTTGCCCCAAGGGTGCAAAAATTCCCACACCATCTTTGGGGAAAGCTTAGCTAAAGACCTAAAAGTTCTACCTCTGGAAAAGGAAACGCTCCTTCAGTACACAGACGACATTCTGATCACCAGCCCTACTAAGGAGGCCTCTGAACTACCAAGCCAATAAAGGATAGAAGTTGTCCAAGAAAAAGCTCAAATATCACAGACTGCGGTGACCTGCCTGGGCTTCATTCTCACAGAAGGTCGGAGAAGCCCATCCCAGGAAAGGAAAGAAACCATTTTCAGCCTTACCCCTTCTAAAACTAGAAGACAGCTTAGGGGTTCTTGGGGAGACCAGGGTTTGCTGCTTCTGGATCCCTAACTACAGTCTACTAGCTGGGCCTCTATATGAAACACTGAAAGGAAAAGATGATGATCCTGTTGAATAGAATCCAGAAGTGGCCTTTCAAGAATGGAAAGAGCAGTCAATTCAGACACTTGCCCTGGAACTCCCTAATTTAGCTAAACCCTTTGACCTTTACATTCCCAGTGAAAGGTGAATCGCCATTGGAGAATTAGTGCAAAAACTGGGACCACTTGAAATGGAACAATGCAAGAATGCCATCCAGGTAGGATAAACTACGGTCACCAAGGGGCTTGGCCAACTGCCACATCTGGCCAAGATACTGGCGGTATCTAAAAACCTGGAAATCAGCAGCCCCAAAGGCCACCTCCCTCCTAAGGGAAAAGGACCCCACGTGGTGATCCTAACCACCAACCATGCCCTGAAGTTTCAGGGTTCGCTCTGTGGGCACACCAACCTCGAGTGAGGAGGCCTTCCAACTTCAACATCCAGAGAGATAACCGGGGGCAACAGGGCACCATGACGACTCATGTGAACATCACTTGACCTGGAGTTTCTCTCATAAAACAACAAGAGTGTGTCCCAAAAGAGTAGACTACTGCTTGCAGGACTTACTGCACCCAGAGGGGAGCTAATAATCTTGGCGGGGGAACCGTATATCACACTGTCACCATAGAAAAGCCTACAGACACCGTGATGATGGTGGCCAATAAGACTGGCTGGACTCCTGTTTACTTCAAAAGGCTGTTGACTCAGTGGCCATCATGGTCCTTGATCACCACTGACCCTGGACTGTCTGGGAGTTGAGCGGGCAGGGCTCTGACACCTGGTGCTGTTTGTACGTTAATTCAGGGGCCTAATTGAAGAAAGCGCAGACTACTGGTCAGAGCATCTAGGCGGGCAGAAACGGTCAGCCTAAGGTGGCTGAACAAATGTGGGGCGGGGTGAAACCGGCCCCCACAGCGTCTCTGCACATCTCTTTCCTGGACCCTTAAAGGTCATTAGAATCTATAACACTTCCAATGCTGGTGCTCAGGTGGACGAGCAGGGAGGCAGGGGGCCTGGGGACAATCAACGTCACCTGGAGGCTGCTGGGGAGAAGCTCTGACCCTCACCCCCGGGTATGAGGGCTCCCAACTCAGCACTCAGCAGTTACAGAAGAAGGGTCTGCACCCTCAGCACTCCAAGAATGAGGAATGGGACAAAAGGCAGAGGAGGGGTTTGTCCCCAGCAAAGCCCATTAAAAATCCCTGGGAGATAAAAATAGAATCTGGGCAATAAAGTCAAGTCTAACCGTTTTTATCCTTTGTGCTTTGTCTAATTTCATGTGCTCCTAGGGTCCCGCATGCAGAGGTTCCACACCCGGCACTTCAGACCAGATTTCCTAGTGCAGAATGGCTGGGACGACACCTCAGCTCCTGGGGCCCAGTGCAGACTCCGCGATACAGAGCCTGAGCTGCAGCCAACCTGGCCCTCGAGAGCTCCGCCCCCTCCCTCCCACTGACTCTGACAGGATCTCTACACAGCAGCCCAGCCCACAGCCCAGGGGGTAGTGCATGCTCTCACCTCTCCATTCTCTGATCAAAATATAAAGTTTCCTTTGCTTGTGAACCAAACTCAGTCTCGATCTGTTGGCCCCAATGACACTGGGCAGGGGGACACTTGTTGGGGTCCACTCTGGAGGATCAGTAACAGAAATTGAGACTATTGTAACCTCAATGAACAGATGTGTGAGCCAAACTGTAGTTAACATAGAACAGTGTATAAGGCTCGGGTAAAATAAGATGTTTCTAACACTTCCATTTGATATTTCCATCACTTTATTATAAGCAAGTTCAGTGAAAAGGTTTGTCTTATTTGTCAGGTCAATATTAGAGAAACGAAGTGATTTCTTTCCAAGGATGTACATATAATAATCTTGGTTAAAGCTTCAATCTTGTTTTAAATGCTTTTCCATTGAAAATGATACCTCTCTTTCAGCTCCCCCATTTCTGAGAAGTATAAAATCTTATAATTTATTATTACCAAAGGGGAAAGGTGGGAGGAGGGATAAATTAACAGTTTGGGATTAACACATACACACTGCTATGTATAAAATAGATCATCAACAAGGAACTACTGTATAGCACAGGGAAATACACTCAACATTTTGCAATAAGCTATAAGGGGAAATAATCTGAAAAAGAATAGATATTTTTATTGACATCATCTATCAATGACAGTTAAAGTGTAACCAAAGGGAAGCTGGTGGTGAGTGCTTCTGACCCTGAAGACTTCAATCATCTAAAGTTTGGACTCTGCCTACTTCCCAAGGCCCTTAATGAACATATGTGTAGCCGTAGCTTAAAAAATTCCCCAGTTTGTGTTTCGGGGAGACACTGATTTTGAAAAAGCCCTGATGTTCTCCTTACATGAATGGGACTCTTCCTACTGCTAAAACATGTCTGTCACACCCAGAGGATGGTATACCGTCTGATCGGGAAGAGTTTGGAAAAGGCATCTCATCTCCTCATCTCCTGGTGCTCGGGTTCACCCCTCCAGCGTCTTTACTAACAGTCTCCCCACTTGGAGATGTCAGCACTGTCAACATCCTGTTGTGTACAGTTTGGAATTTGTCCAGAGGATGAAGCGGAAGGATGAAGAACAATGAGAGACAAGTCCTAGGTGTTCAGACAGGCACATGTCACTCTAATTTCCAATCAGGAAGACGAACTGACCAAAGGCTAGGGTTGCCCATGGAAACAGTATAGGGCTTGAGGAAATCCCGCTGCTTTGTGGCCAGTTCCCATAAACACAAGTTGAACAATGGAACTCAGGGGCAGTAAAATTCACGAAACTGCAGAGTTGAAAATATCCATCACTGAAAAATGTCTTGAGGAAAGTCAGAGAAAAGGACTTGTAAGCAAGGGAGAATGGCAGGAAAGGGATTTGAGGAGGTAGAAAGGACTCGCCATTAAGCACAAGAAAAGGAGCTGAACATTGCCAACATTGCAGTTGGCCAAAAAGGGTGTATGCGTTTTTTTCTGTATATATTCAAGAAAAGGGCATACACTTTTTTAGCCAAGCAAACAGGTGGGCACTGGAAGTCAATACTACAAAAGATATCACTTCGCATCAGTCAGAAGAGCCATCCTCATAAAGCGTAAACAACAGAAATGCAGGACAGGGCAAGGAGAAGAGGGAGCCCTGTGAGACTTATAGTGGAAATGTATATTGCCAACGGCCATTCTGGAGAAGTGTATTGTGTTTACTAAACCATCTAAAAAATGAGCTACAGAGCATAGGGCACTTGCACTCATGGGCGTATATCTTGGGAAAAACAAAAATTGAGAGGACACAGGCACCCCAATGTTTACCCCCTCTCTGTTTAAAAGATCCTCGACTAGGATATAACTTAAATGTCTCTGGAGGGAAAAAATGGATAGAGATGTGGTACTTAGGTAGAGTGGAATATTATTCAGCCTGGAAATCAATGAAATATGGCCAGTTGTAACAACTCCGGAGGAGTTACGTATGATCTTTCTAAGTGACATAATTCAAAAAGAAAAAGACACATATCATAAGATATCACTTAAAGGTGGAATCCAAAATGGCTACACATGAAATAAATTACAAAACAAAAACATAGTCAAATATGTAGAAAACACGCATAAGGCTGCTAAACGGGAAAGGTGGGGAGGGGTGAGGCATCATCCAGGAGGTTGAAATTAGCAAAGATACCATTCCAAATACCAAACTGATAATCAACAAAGCCCACACGGTAGCTAAAAGAACTGCACTCAGCACACTCAAGTCACCGGAAAAGAATATATACAACTGGTAAGAATCTGAAAAAGAATTTACTGATGTCTCTCTGTACGTGAATCAAGTGGATGTACAGCAGCAAGAAACAGAGCTTTGAAAATCAGCTGTAACCAATATAGTAATAAATTGAAAAAAATAAACGACATAGAGGCAGAGAAAACCTCTTACAACTTTTCCTCAGGGACGGTGATGCAACATGGATTGAACACATCTAGACCCACAGCAGGATGAGACATAAGGCTGGAAACTGTTTGCACTAAGAGAAATGTGAGGTTGGGTGAGGAAATGCACACTCTTTAAAGTAATACTACCTGGTACCCATTCAATGGGTCCCAAATCTGCAGGTTCAAGGGATCTTCCTACAGCTAAAACATGCATGAAAAACCCAGAGGACTGTACACCATGTGATCGGGAGATGTGTCTAAAATGCAGCTCATTTATCCTCTCCTGGTGCTCCTGTTCACCATTCCAGCCACGTTACTTAGAATCTCCCCACTTGGAGAATCAGCACATTTCAACTTCTGTTTCACACATTTTGCAAATTGTGAGGAGGATGAACGGGAAGAGGGGGAACCAATGAGAGAATAGTTGTAGGGGTTTGGACGGGCACATATCACTCTAATTTCCCATTAAGAATAAGAATTGAAAAAAGGCTCAGCCCGCCTCGCCGGAGCCAAAATAGGGCCTGAAGCAATCCTGTGGGTTTGAGGCCAGCTCACAAAACAGCAACTTAAAAAATGGAGCTCAGGGTCACTGCAATTCACAAACCTGCAGAGTTATAAATGAAAACTAACGTCCAAAAATATGTTGAGGTAAGGCAAAGAAGAGGATCTGAATGCAAGACAGAATTGCAAGAAACAGATTTCAAGAGATAGATTGGACTCGTCTTTAAAGCACATGAAAAGCGGCAGAATTTCGACAATGATGCAGTTGGCCCAAAAGGGCGTATGCGTTTTTTCCTGATTACATCCAGGAAAAAACGCATACGCACTTTATGGGCAACGAAGCAAGCAAGCAATGCAAATGTGCACAACAAAGAAGTCTCATTTCCCACCAGTCAAAAGGGCCATCCTAAAAAATTGTAAAAACCAGAAATGCAGGACAGGCCATGGAGAACAGGGAGACTTTATACGCTGATGGGCAGTGTGTGAACTGCCGAGAGCCACTCTGGAGAAGTGTATGGTGGTTCCTAAATCATCTAAAAAACAGAGCTACAGAGCATAGGACACTTCCAATCATGGGAGTATATCTAGGGAAGTCTAAAAATCAACAAGACACAAGCACACCACAGTTTAGGGCTACTCTGTTTACAAGAACCTCAACTTCAGTACACCTTAAATATCCCAGGAAAGAGAACAATGGATAAAGAAGATGTGGTACTTATGTACAATGGAATATCTCTTCACCATGAAATCAAGGTAATAAGGCTAGTAGAAGGATAAAGAGTGGATTTAGGTCCGATAATACTACTTGAAATAAGTCAAACAGAAAAAGAAACATATCATAAGATATCACTTATAGAGGGAGGGTAAATATGGCTGCACAAGAAAGGAATTACAGAACAGAACAGTGTCTCACATTTAGAAAACACACTTATGTCAGCTTAAGGGGAAAGGAGAGGTGGGGTGATGCATTAAAACAGAGTTTGAAATTAGCACAGATACCGTTCAATAAACCAAATAGATATTAGACAAGATCTACACCTTGCTCAATGAACTGGCCTCAACACACCCTATATACCGCAGAGAAATATATCTGAGTAATAAGAATCTTAAAACCCATGTATTGATATATCTCCATAAGGGAATCAAGTGTGTGCAGAGTGGCACAAACACAGCAGTGAAAATGAGCTAAACCCCATTATAGAAATAAATTTTAAAAACAAAACGCAGAAACAATGAAAGAGAGAAAAATTCTTACAAAATTTGCTCAGGGGCTGTGATGCAACCTGGATTGACCACATATAAACCCACAGCTGGATAAGACATAAGGCTGCACACTTGGGGCTGAGAGGATTGGTGAGCTTTGGTGAGCAACTGCCAAAAGTTTAATGCAATACTTCATGCTACTCATTCCAAGGGTCCCAAAACTCCAGCTTGAAGGGAATCTTCCTACAGCTAAACCATGCTTGGGAAACCCAGCGACTGGTATACCATATGATCGGGAAAGGTTTCTAAAACGCACCTCATTTTTCCTCTCCTGGGACTCCGGATCGACATTCCAGCCACTTTACTAACAATATCCCCACATGGAGAGTCAATGCCTTTAAATTCTGGTATCGCACAGTCTGCAGTTAGTGCGGAGGATGAATGGGAATAGGGGGAACCAGTGAGAAACTAGCTGTAGCAGTTTCAATGAGCACATGTCACTCTAATTTCACATCAGTAAGAAGAATAAACCAAAGGCACAGCAAGGTGCCCCAGAAGAAGAATAGGGACTGAAGGAATCCTGTGGTTATGAGGCAAGATCACAAAAATAAGAGCAGAAAAATGGAGCTAAGGGCCACTGCAATTCAAAAACCTGCAGAGTTATAAAGGCCAACTATTTTCAAAAAATATATTGAGGTAAGGCTATGAAGAGGCATTGGAGGCAAGGCAGAATTGCAGGAAACCGATTTCAGGAGGTAGACTGGAATTGCATTTAAAGCATAGGAAAAGAGGCAGAACGTCCACAATGATGCACTTGGCCAAAAAGGGCGTATGCGTTTTTTCCTGAATATATTCAGGAAAAAACGCATACGCCCTTTTTGGCCAACCAAGCAAGCTTGCAAAGGAAATCTGCACTACAATGAAGTCTCACTTCCCCCTGGTCAAAAGGGCCATCTGAAAAAAGTGTAAAATCCAGAAAGGCAGGACAGGCCATGGAGAACTGGGAGCCTTGTTATGCTGATGGGCGGAATGTAAATTGCCAACAGCCAGTCGGGAGAAGTGTATGGTGTTTCCTGAAACATCTAAAAAACAAAGCAACAGAGCCTAGGGCACTTCCACTTATGGTACTATAGCTTAGGGAAATTAAAATCAAAAAGACGCAGCCACCCCAAAGTTTGGGACGGCTCTGTTTACAAGAACCGCATTTATGGTACAAGTTCAATATCGCAGAAAGTGGAAAATGGATAAAGAAGTTGTGGTACTTATGTACAATGCAATATCACTCAGCAATGAAATCTATGTCATCAGGCCAATAGCAGCATAATGAGTGGACTCAGGTATGATGATTCTAACTGAAATAAGTCACACAGAAAAAGAAACATCATAAGATATCACTAATACACGGAATGTAAACTTGGCTACAGAGGAACTGGTTTACAAAGACGAAGAGGGTCTCAAATTTAGAAAACCAACTTATGCTTGCTTAAGGGGAAAGGTGAGTTGGGGTGCTGCATAAAACCACAGATTGAAATGAGCACAGATAAAGTTCCTTAAGCCAAATATGTAATAGACAAGAGCTACTCCTTGCTCAACGAAATGGACTCAACACCCCATATTAAACACCTAAGAATGTACCTGACAAGTAAGTATCTTAAAACCTATGGATTGCTATGTCTCTGAAAGAGAATCAAGCATGTGTGCAGGGGCATAAACGCAGCAGTGATAGGATTGGAGAGGTTCGGTGAGCAAATGAAGACCCTTTGATGTCATATCGCATGGTACCCATTCCACGGGTCTCAACTCTCCAGGTTTAAGGGATTCTTCCTTCAGCTAAAACATGCATGTGGAACCCAGAGTATGATCAACCGTGTGATCGGGAGACGTGTTGAAATATGTCTCAGTTCTCGTCCCCTGGTACTCGGGTGCAACATTCCAGACGCTTTATTAACACTCTCCCGACTTGGAGAGTCAGTGCCTTTAACCTCCTGTTTGGCCCAGTTTGCAATTTCTGCGGAAGATGAACAGGAATATGGAGAACCAATGAGAGACTAGCTGGAGGTGTCTGGACGGGCAAATTTAACTCTCATTTCCCACCAGGAAGAGGAATTAACCAAAGGCTCAGCGTGCCGTGGCGGAACTAGATTAGGGCCTGAAGCAATCCTGCGGTGTTGCGGCCAGCTCACAAGAAAGCGAGTTGAAGAAAGGAGCTCAGGGGCACTGTAATTCACAAACCTGCAGAGTTATAAATGACAGCTATCGTCCAAAAATATACTGAAGTAAGGCTGCCAAGAGGACTTGAAAGCGGGGCAGAATTGCAAGAAACCAATTTCAGGAGGTAGACTGGAATTGCATTTAAAGCATAGGAAAAGAGGCAGAACGTCCACAATGATGCACTTGGCCAAAAAGGGCGTATGCGTTTTTTCCTGAATATATTCAGGAAAAAACGCATACGCCCTTTTTGGCCAACCAAGCAAGCCTGCAAAGGAAATCTGCACTACAATGAAGTCTCACTTCCCCCTGGTCAAAAGGGCCATCTGAAAAAAGTGTAAAATCCAGAAAGGCAACACAGGCCATGGAGAACTGGGAGCCTTGATATGCTGATGGGCGGAATGTAAATTGCCACCAGCCAGTCGGGAGAAGTGTATGGTGTTTCCTGAAACATGTAAAAAAAAAGCAACAGAGCCTAGGGCACTTCCACTTATGGTCCTATAGCTTAGGGAAATTAAAATCAAAAAGACACAGCCACCCCAACGTTTGGGACGGCTCTGTTTACAAGAACCTCCTTTACGGTACAAGTTCAATTTCGCAGAAAGTGAAAAATGGATGAAGAAGTTGTGGTACTTACGTACAATGCAATATCACTCAGCAATGAAATCTATGTCATCAGGCCCGTAGCAGCATAATGAGTGGATTCAGGTATGATGATTCTAACTGAAATAAGTCACACAGAAAAAGAAACATCATAAGATATCACTAATACACGGAATGTAAACTTGGCTACACAGGACCTGGATTACAAAACAGAAGAGCGTCTCAAATTTAGAAAACCAACTTATGCTTTCTTAAGGGGAAAGGTGAGTTGGGGTGCTGCATAAAAGCAGAGGTTGAAATGAGCACAGATAAAGTTCTTGAAGCCAAATATGTAATAGACAAGAGCTACTCCTTGCTCAACGAAATGGACTCAACACCCCATATTAAACGCCTAAGAATGTATCTGACTAGTAAGTATCTTAAAACGTATGGATTGCTATGTCCCTGAAAGAGAATGAAGCGTGTGTACAGGGGCATAAACGCAGCAGTGATAGGATTGGAGAGGTTCGGTGAGCAAATGAAGACCCTTTGAAGTCATATTGCATGGTACCCATTCCACGGGTCTCAACTCTCCAGGTTTAAGGGATTCTTCCTTCAGCTAAAGCATGCATGTGGAACCCAGAGTATGATCAACCGTGTGATCGGGAGACGTGTTCCAATATGTCTCAGTTCTCGTCCCCTGGTACTCGGGTGCAACATTCCAGACGCTTTACTAACACTCTCCCGACTTGGAGAGTCAGTGCCTTTAACCTCCTGTTTGGCCCAGTTTGCAATTTCTGCAGAAGATGAACACGAATAGGTGGAACCAATGAGAGACTAGCTGGAGGTGTCTGGACGGGCAAATTTAACTCTCATTTCCCACCAGGAAGAGGAATTAACCAAAGGCTCAGCGTGCTGTGCCGGAACCAGATTAGGGCCTGAAGCAATCCTGCGGTGTTGCGGCCAGCTCACAAGAAAGCGAGTTGAAGAAAGGAGCTCAGGCGCACTGTATTCACAAACCTGCAGAGTTATAAATGACAGCTATCGTCCAAAAATATACTGAAGTAAGGCTGCCAAGAGGACTTGAAAGTGGGGAGGATTGCAGGAAACCGATTTCAGGAGGTAGACAGGAATTGCATTTAAAACATAGGAAAAGAGGCAGAACGTCCACAATGATGCACTTGGCCAAAAAGGGTGTATGCGTTTTTTCCTGAATATATTCAGGTAAAAACGCATACGCCCTTTTTGGCCAACCAGCAAGCTTGCAAAAGAAATCTGCACTACAATGAAGTCTAACTTCCCCGGGTCAAAACTGCCATCTGTTAAAAGTGTAAAATCCAGGAGGCAGGACAGGCCATGGAGAACTGGGAGCCTTGTTATGCTGATGGGTGGGATGTAAATTGCCAACAGCCACTAGGGAGAAGTGTATGGTGTTTCCTGAAACATCTAAAAAACAAAGCAACAGAGCCTAGGGCACTTCCACTTATGGTTCTATAGCTTAGGGAAATTAAAATAAAAAAGACAAAGCCACCCCAAAGTTTGGGACGGCTCTGTTTACAAGAACCTCATTTACGGTACAAGTTCAATATCACAAAAAGCGAAAAATGGATAAAGAAGTTGTGGTACTTACGTACAATGCAATATCACTCAGCAATGAAATCTATGTCATCAGGCCCGTAGCAGCATAATGAGTGGATTCAGGTATGATGATTCTAACTGAAATAAGTCACACAGAAAAAGAAACATCATAAGATATCACTAATACACGGAATGTAAACTTGGCTACAGAGGAACTGGATTACAAAACAGAACAGGGTCTCAAATTTAGAAAACCAACTTACGCTTGCTTAAGGGGAAAGGTGAGTTGGGGTGCTGCATAAAACCAGAGATTGAAATGAGCACAGATAAAGTTCCTTAAGCCAAATATGTAATAGACAAGAGCTACTGCTTGTTCAACGAAATGGACTCAACACCCCATATTAAACGCCGAAGAATGTACCTGACTAGTAAGGATCTTAAAACCTATGGATTGCTATGTCTCCGAAAGAGAATCAAGCGTGTGTACAGGGGCATAAACGCAGCAGTGATAGGATTGGAGAGGTTCGGTGAGCAAATGAAGACCCTTTGAAGTCATATTGCATGGTACCCATTCCACGGGTCTCAACTCTCCAGGTTTAAGGGATTCCTCCTTCAGCTAAAACATGCATGTGGAACTCAGAGTATGATCAACCGTGTGATCGGGAGACGTGTTCCAATATGTCTCAGTTCTCCTCCCCTGGTACTCGGGTGCAGTATTCCAGATGCTTTACTAACACTCTCTCGACTTGGAGAGTCAGTGCATTTAACCTCCTGTTTGGCCCAGTTTGCAATTTCTGCGGAAGATGAACAGGAATAGGGAGAACCAATGAGAGACTAGCTGGAGGTTTCTGGACGGGCAAATTTAACTCTCATTTCCCACCAGGAAGAGGAATTAACCAAAGGCTCAGCGTGCCGTGCCGCAACCAGATTAGGGCCTGAAGCAATCCTGTGGTGTTGCGGCCAGCTCACAAGAAAGCGAGTTGAAGAAAGGAGCTCAGGGGCACTGTAATTCACAAACCTGCAGAGTTATAAATGACAGCTATCGTCCAAAAATATATTGAAGTAAGGCTGCCAAGAGGACTTGAAAGTGGGGCAGAATTGCAGGAAACAAATTTCAGGAGGTACACTGGAAATGCATTTAAAGCATAGGAAAAGAGGCAAAACGTCGACAATGATGCACTTGGCCAAAAATGTCGTATGCGTTTTTTCCTGAATATATTCAGGAAAAAACGCATACGCCCTTTTTGGCCAACCAAGCAAGCTTGCAAAGGAAATCTGCACTACAATGAAGTCTCACTTCCCCCCGGTCAAAAGGACCACTGAAAAAAGTGTAAAATCCAGAAAGGCAGGACAGGCCATGGAGAACTGGGAGCCTTGTTATGCTGATGGGCGGGATGTATATTGCCAACAGCCACTTGGGAGAAGTGTATGGTGTTTCCTGAAACATCTAAAAACAGAGGAACAGAGCCTAGGGCAATTCCACTTATGGCCCTATAGCTTAGGGAAATTAAAATCAAAAAGACACAGCCACCCCAACGTTTGGGATGGCTCTGTTTACAAGAAACTCGTTTACGGGACAAGTTCAATATCACAGAAAATGAAAAATGGATAAAGAAGTTGTGGTACTTACGTACAATGCAACATCACTCAGCAATGAAACCTATGTCATCAGGCCCGTAGCAGCATAATGAGTGGATTCAGGTATGATGATTCTAACTGAAATAAGTCACACAGAAAAAGAAACATCATAAGATATCACTAATACACGGAATGTAAACTTGGCTACACAGGAACTGAATTACAAAACAGAAC
Organism: Orcinus orca; assembly: GCF_937001465.1. NCBI lineage: Eukaryota > Metazoa > Chordata > Mammalia > Artiodactyla > Delphinidae > Orcinus > Orcinus orca. Next base: position 433,645 of record NW_026043735.1, read on the forward strand.
AGGGTCTCCAATTTAGAAAACCAACTTATGCTTGCTTAAGGGGAAAGGTGAGTTGGGGTGCTGCATAAAACCAGAGATTGAAATGAGCACAGATAAAGTTCCTTAAGCCAAATATGTAATAGACAAGAGCTACTCCTTGCTCAACGAAATGGACTCAACACCCCATATTAAACGCCTAAGAATGTACCTGACTACTAATTATCTTAAAACCTATGGATTGCTATGTCTCCAAAAGAGAATCAAGCATATGTACAGGGGCATAAACGCAGCAGTGATAGAATTGGAGAGGTTCGGTGAGCAAACAAAGACCCTTTGAAGTCATATTGCATGGTACCCATTCCACGGGTCTCAACTCTCCAGGTTTAAGGGATTCTTCCTTCAGCTAAAACATGCATGTGGAACCCAGAGTATGATCAACCGTGTGATCGGGAGACGTGTTCCAATATGTCTCAGTTCTCGTCCCCTGGTACTCGGGTGCAACATTCCAGACGCTTTACTAACACTCTCCCGACTTGGAGAGTCAGTGCCTTTAACCTCCTGTTTGACCCAGTTTGCAATTTCTGCGGAAGATGAACAGGGATAAGGAGGACCAATGAGAGACTAGCTGGAGGTGTCTGGACGGGCAAATTTAACTCTCATTTCCCACCAGGAAGAGAAATTAACCAAAGGCTCAGCATGCCCTGCGGGAAAAAGATCAGGGCCTGAAGCAATCCTGCGGTGTTGCGGCCAGCTCACAAGAAAGCGAGTTAAAGAAAGGAGCTCAGGGGCACTGTAATTCACAAACCTGCAGAGTTATAAATGACAGCTATCGTCCAAAAATATACTGAAGTAAGGCTGCCAAGAGGACTTGAAAGTGGGGCAGAATTTCAGGAAACCGATTTCTGGAGGTGGACTGGATTTGCATTTAAAGCATAGGAAAAGAGGCAGAACATCCACAATGATGCACTTGGCCAAAAAGGGCGTATGCTTTTTTTCCTGAATATATTCAGGAAAAAAAGCATACGCCCTTTTTGGCCAACCAAGCAAGCTTGCAAAGGAAATCTGCACTACAATGAAGTCTCACTTCCCCCCAGTCAAAAGGGCCATCTGAAAAAAGTGTAAAATCCAGAAAGGCAGGACAGGCCATGGAGAACTGGGAGCCTTGTTATGCTGATGGGCGGGATGTAAATTGCCAACAGCCACTCGGGAGAAGTGTATGGTGTTTCCTGAAACATCTAAAAAACAAAGCAACAGAGCCTAGGTCAATTCCGCTTATGGTCCTATAGTTTAGGAAAATTAAAATCAAAAAGACACAGCCACCCCAAAGTTTGGAACGGCTCTGTTTACAAGAACCTCGTTTACGGTACAAGTTCAATATCGCAGAAAGCGAAAAATGGATAAAGAAGTTGTGGTACTTACGTACAATGCAATATCACTCAGCAATGAAATCTATGTCATCAGACCCGTAACAGCATAATGAGTGGATTCAGGTATGATGATTGTAACTGAAATAAGTCACACAGGAAAAGAAACATCATAAGATATCACTAATACACGGAATGTAAACTTGGCTACACAGAACTGAATTACAAAACAGAACAGGGTCTCAAATTTAGAAAACCAACTTATGCTTGCTTAAGGGGAAAGGTGAGTTGGGGTGCTGCATAAAACCAGAGATTGAAATGAGCACAGATAAGGTTCCTTAAGCCAAATATGGAATAGACAAGAGCTACTCCTTGCTCAACGAAATGGACTCAAAATCCAAAATTAAACGCCTAAAAATGTACCTGACTAGTAAGTATATTAAAACCTATGGATTGCTATGTCTCTGAAAGAGAATCAAGCGTGAGTACAGGGGCATAAACGCAGCAGTGATAGGATTGGAGAGGTTCGGTGAGCAAATGAAGACCCTTTGAAGTCATATTGCATGGTACCCATTCCACGGGTCTCAACTCTCCAGGTTTAAGGGATTCTTCCTTCAGCTAAAACATGCATGTGGAACCCAGAGTATGATCAACCGTGTGATCGGGAGACGTGTTCCAATATGTCTCAGTTCTATTCCCCTGGTACTCGGGTGCAACATTCCAGATGCTTAACTGACACTCTCCCGACTTGGAGAGTCAGTGCCTTTAACCTCCTGTTTGGCCCAGTTTGGAATTTCTGCGGAAGATGAACAGGAATAGGGAGAACCAATGAGAGACTAGCTGGAGGTGTCTGGACGGGCAAATTTAACTCTCATTTCCCACCAGGAAGAGGAATTAAGCAAAGGCTCAGCGTGCCGTGCCAGAAGCAGATTAGGGCCTGAAGCAATCCTGCGGTGTTGCGGCCATCTCACAAGAAAACGAGTTGAAGAAAGGAGCTCAGGGGCACTGTAATTCACAAACCTGCAGAGTTATAAATGACAGCTATCATCCAAAAATATACTGAAGTAAGGCTGCCAAGAGGACTTGAAAGCTGGGCAGAATTGCAGGAAACCGATTTCAGGAGGTAGACTGGAATTGCATTTAAAGCAAAGGAAAAGAGGCAGAAAGTCCACAATGATGCACTTGGCCAAAAAGGGCGTATTCGTTTTTTCCTGAATATATTCAGGAAAAAAGGCATACGTCCATTTTGGCCAACCAAGCAACCTTGCAAAGGAAATCTGCACTACAATGAAGTCTCACTTCCCCCTGGTCAAAACGGTCATCTGAAAAAAGTGTAAAATCCAGAAAGGCAGGACAGGCCATGGAGAATTGGGAGCCTTGTTATGCTGATGGGCGGGATGTAAATTGCCAACAGCCACTCGGGAGAAGTGTATGGTGTTTCCTGAAACATCTAAAAAACAGAGGAACAGAGCCTAGGGCAATTCCACTTATGGTCCTATAGCTTACGGAAATTAAAATAAAAAAGACACAGCCACCCCAAAGTTTGGGACGGCTCTGTTTACAAGAACCGCGTTTATGGTACAAGTTCAATATCGCAGAAAGCGAAAAATGGATAAAGAAGTTGTGGTACTTACGTACAATGCAATATCACTCAGCAATGAAATCTATGTCATCAGGCCCATAGCAGCATAATGAGTGGATTCAGGTATGATGATTCTAACTGAAATAAGTCACACAGAAAAAGAAACATCATAAGGTATCACTAATACACGGAATGTAAACTTGGCTACAGAGGAACTGAATTACAAAACAGAACAGGGTCTCAAATTTAGGAAACCAACTTATGCTTGCTTAAGGGGAAAGGTGAGTTGGGGTGCTGCATAAAACCAGAGATTGAAATGAGCACAGATAAAGTTCCTTAAGCCAAATATGGAATAGACAAGAGCTACTCCTTGCTCAACGAAATGGACTCAACACCCCATATTAAACGCCTGAGAATGTACCTGACTAGTAAGTGTCTTAAAACTTATGGATTGCTATGTCTCCGAAAGAGAATCAAGCGTGTGTACAGGGGCATAAACGCAGCAGTGATAGGATTGGAGAGGTTCGGTGAGCAAATGAAGACCCTTTGAAGTCATATTGCATGGTACCCATTCCACGGGTCTCAACTCTCCAGGTTTAAGGGATTCTTCCTTCAGCTAAAACATGCATGTGGAACCCACAGTATGATCAACCGTGTGATCGGGAGACGTGTTCCAATGTCTCAGTTCTTGTCCCCTGGTACTCGGGTGCAACATTCCAGACGCATAACTAACACTCTCCCGACTTGGAGAGTCAGTGCCTTTAACCTCCTCTTTGGCCCAGTTTGCAATTTCTGCGGAAGATGAACAGGAATAGGGAGAACCAATGAGAGACTAGCTGGAGGTTTCTGGACGGGCAAATTTAACTCTCATTTCCCACCAGGAAGAGGAATTAAGCAAAGGCTCAGCGTGCCGTGCCGGAACCAGATTAGGGCCTGAAGCAATCCTGCGGTGTTACGGCCAGCTCACAAGAAAGCGAGTTGAAGAAAGGAGCTCAGGGGCACTGTAATTCACAAACCTGCAGAGTTATAAATGACAGCTATCGTCCAAAAATTTACTGAAGTAAGGCTGCCAAGAGGACTTGAAAGCGGGGCAGAATTGCAGGAAACCGATTTCAGGAGGTAGACTGGAATTGCATTTAAAGCATAGGAAAAGAGGCAGAATGTTGACAATGATGCACTTGGCCAAAAAGGGCGTATTCGTTTTTTCCTGAATATATTCAGGAAAAAAAGCATACGCACTTTTTGGCCAACCAAGCAAGCTTGCAAAGGAAATCTGCACTACAATGAAGTCTCACTTCCCCCCGGTCAAAACGGCCATCTGAAAAAAGTGTAAAATCCAGAAAGGCAGGACAGGCCATAGAGAATTGGGAGCCTTGTTATGCTGATGGGCGGGATGTAAATTGTCAACAGCCACTAGGGAGAAGTGTATGGTGCTTCCTGAAACATCTAAAAAACAGAGGAACAGAGCCTAGGGCAATTCCACTTATGGTCCTATAGTTAAGGGAAATTAAAATAAAAAAGACACAGCCACCCAAAAGTTTGTGACGGCTCTCTTTACAAGAACCTAATTTACGGGACAAGTTCAATATCACAGAAAGTGAAAAATGGATAAAGAAGTTGTGGTACTTACGTAGAATGCAATATCACTCAGCAATGAAATCTATGTCATCAGGCCCATAGCAGCATAATGAGTGGATTCAGGTATGATGATTCTAACTGAAATAAGTCACATAGAAAAAGAAACATCATAAGATATCACTAATACACGGAATGTAAACTTGGCTACACAGGAACTGGATTACAAAAGAGAACAGGGTCTCAAATTTAGAAAACCATCTTATGATTGCTTAAGGGGAAAGGTGAGTTGGGGTGCTGCATAAAACCAGAGATTGAAATGAGCACAGATAAAGTTCCTTAAGCCAAATATGTAATAGACAAGAGCTACTCCTTGCTCAACGAAATGGACTCAACACCCCATATTAAACACCTAACAATGTACCTGACTAGTAAGTATCTTACAACCTATGGATCGCTATGTCTCCGAAAGAGAATCAAGCGTGTGTACAGGGGCATAAACGCAGCAGTGATAGGATTGGAGAGGTTCGGTGAGCAAATGAAGACCCTTTGAAGTCATATTGCATGGTACCCATTCCACGGGTCTCAACTCTCCAACTTAAGGGATTCTTCCTTAGGCGAAATCATGCATGAGGAACCCAGAGTATGATCAACCGTGTGATCGGGAGACGTGTTCCAATATGTCTCAGTTCTCGTCCCCTGTTACTCGGGTGCAACATTCCAGACGCTTTACTAACACTCTCCCGACTTGGAGAGTCAGTGCCTTTAACCTCCTGCTTGGCCCAGTTTGCAATTTCTGCGGAAGATGAACAGGAATAGGGAGAACCAATGAGAGACTAGCTGGAGGTGTCTGGACGGGCAAATTTAACTCTCATTTCCCACCAGGAAGAGGAATTAACCAAAGGCTCAGCGTGCCGTGCCGGAACCAGATTAGGGCCTGAAGCAATCCTGCGGTGTTGCGGCCAGCTCACAAGAAAGCGAGTTGAAGAAAGGAGCTCAGGGGCACTGTAATTCACAAACCTGCAGAGTTATAAATGACAGCTATCGTCCAAAAATATACTGAAGTAAGGCTGCCAAGAGGACTTGAAAGCAGGGCAGAATTGCAGGAAACCGATTTCAGGAGGTAGACTGGAATTGCATTTAAAGCATAGGAAAAGAGGCAGAACGTCGACAATGATGCACTTGGCCAAAAAGGGCGTATGCGTTTTTTCCTGAATATATTCAGGAAAAAAGGCATAGGTCCTTTTTGGACAACCAAGCAAGCTTGCAAAAGAAATCTGCACTACAATGAAGTCTCACTTCTCCCCGGTCAAAAGGGCCACTGAAAGAAGTGTAAAATCCAGAAAGGCAGGACAGGCCACGGAGAACTGGGAGCCCTGTTATGCTGATGGGCGGGATGTAAATTGCCAACAGCCACTCGGGAGAAGTGTATGGTGTTTCCTGAAACATCTAAAAAACAGATGAACAGAGCCTAGGGCACTTCCACTTATGGTCCTATAGCTTAGGGAAATTAAAATCAAAAAGACACAGCCACCCCAAAGTTTGGGATGGCTCTGTTTACAAGAAACTCGTTTATGGTACAAGTTCAATATCGCAGAAAGCGAAAAATGGATAAAGAAGTTGTGGTAATTACGTACAATGCAATATCACTCAGCAATGACATCTATGTCATCAGGCCCATAGCAGCATAATGAGTGGATTCAGGTATGATGATTCTAACTGAAATAAGTCACACAGAAAAAGAAACATCATAAGATATCACTAATAAACGGAATGTAAACTTGGCTACACAGGAACTGAATTTCAAAACAGAACATGGTCCCAAATTTAGAAAATCAACTTATGCTTGCTTAAGGGGAAAGGTGAGTTGGGGTGCTGCATAAAACCAGAGATTGAAATGAGCACAAATAAAGTTCCTTAAGCCAAATATGTAATAGACAAGAGCTACTCCTTGCTCAACGAAATGGACTCAAAACCTCATATTAAACGCCTAAGAATGTACCTGACTAGTAATATCTTAAAATCTATGGATTGCTATGTCTCCGAAAGAGAATCAAGCATGTGTAGAGGGGCATAAACGCAGCAGTGATAGGATTGGAGAGGTTCGGTGAGCAAACGAAGACCCTTTGAAGTCATATTGAATGGTACCCATTCCACGGGTCTCAACTCTCCAGGTTTAAGGGATTCTTCCTTCAGCTAAAACATGCATGTGGAACCCAGAGTATGATCAACCGTGTGATCGGGAGACTTGTTCAAATATGTCTCAGTTTTCCTCCCCTGGTACTTGGGTGCAACATTCCAGATGCTTTACTAACACTCTCCCGACTTGGAGAGTCAGTGCCTTTAACCTCCTGTTTGGCCCAGTTTGCAATTTCTGCGGAAGATGAACAAGAATAGGGAGAACAAATGAGAGACTAGCTGGAGGTGTCTGGACGGGGAAATTTAACTCTCATTTCCCACCAGGAAGAGGAATTAACCAAAGGCTCAGCGTGCCGTGCCGGAACCAGATTAGGGCCTGAAGCAATCCTGCGGTGTTGCGGCCAGCTCACAAGAAAGCGAGTTGAAGAAAGGAGCTCAGGGGCACTGTAATTCACAAACCTGCAGAGTTATAAATGACAGCTATCGTCCAAAAATATACTGAAGTAAGGCTGCCGAGAGGACGTGAAAGCGGGGCAGAATTGCAGGAAACCGATTTCAGGAGGTAGACTGAAATTGCATTTAAAGCATAGGAAAAGAGGCATAACGTCGACAATGATGCACTTGGCCAAAAAGGGCGTATGCGTTTTTTCCTGAATATATTCAGGAAAAAGCGCATACGCCATTTTTGGCCAACCAAGCAAGCTTGCAAAGGAAATCTGCACTACAATGAAGTCTCACTTCCCCCCAGTCAAAAGGGCCATCTGAAAAAAGTGTAAAATCCAGAAAGGCAGGACAGGCCATGGAGAACTGGGAGCCTTGTTATGCTGATGGGCGGGATGTAAATTGCCAACAGCCACTCGGGAGAAGTGTATGGTGTTTCCTGAAACATCTAAGAAACAAAGCAACAGAGCCTAGGGCACTTCCACTTATGGTCCTATAGATAAGGGAAATTAAAATCAAAAAGACACAGCCACCCCAAAGTGTGGGACGGCTCTGTTTACAAGAACCTCTTCTGCAGCACAAGTTAAATATGCCAGAGAACAAATAATGGATAAAGAAGTTGCGGTACTTACGTACAACAGAATACCTCTCAGCAATGAAAACTATGTCACCAGGCCCGTACCAGCATAATGAGTGGATTGAGGCACGGTGATTCTAAGTGAAAAAAGTCACACAGAAAAAGAAACATCATAAGGTACCACTAATACATGGAATGAGAACTTGGCTACACATGAACTGATTTACAAAACAGAACACGGTCTCAAATTTAGAAAACCAACTTATGCTTGCTTAAGTGGGAAGGTGAGTTGGGGTGCTGCATAAAACCAGAGTTTGAAATTAGCACAGATACCGTTCCATAAGCCAAATATTTAATAGACAAGACCTACCCCTTGCTCAAGGAAATGGACTCAGCAATGAGGTATCACCTCACACCTGGTAGAATGGGCATCATCAGAAAATCTACAAACAAAAAATGCTGGAAAGGGTGTGGAGAAAAGGAACCCTCTTCCACTATTGTTGGGAATATAAATTGATACAGTCACTATGGAGAACAATATGGAGTTTCTTAAGATACTAACAGTAGAATTACCATATGATACAGCAATCCCAGTTCTGGACATATACCCAGACAAAACCATAAATCAAAAAGAGACATTCACCGCAATGTTCATTGCCTCACTCTTTACAATATCGAGGTAATGGAAGCAACCTAAATGCCCACAGACAGACGAATGCATAAAGCTGTGGCATATATAAAATGGAATATTACTAAGCCATGAAAAGGAATGATTGGGTCATTTGTCAAGACGTCAATGGATCTAGAGAGTGTCATACAGAGTGAAGTAAGTCAGAAAGAGAAAAACAAATCTTGTATATTCATGCATATATGTGGAACCTAGAAAAACTGTACAGGTTAACCATTTTGCAAGGCATAAATAGAGCAACAGATGTAGACAACAAACGTATGGACAACAAGGGTGGAAGGCTGTTGGGGGGGTGGTGGTGGGAGGAGTTGAGAGACTGGGATTGTCATGTATACATTTATACGTATAAAATAGGTAACCAATAAGAACCTGCTGTATAAAAATATAAAATAAAATTCAAAATTAAAAAGAAATAAAATTTAAAAAATAAAACAGAAAAAACAATTATTCCCTTCACATACATGTATTTATATGAATAAATTATTTCCATGCTTATATCTGTAAATACAAAAAAGAGGAATAAAATCTACCTTGAACCAAAAACGAAAAAGAGAAAAAAAACACAGAACCCACCAGTTCCACAGAGGAAAACCGTATCAGGGCACTTGCTCCAGTTGTAAACAATTCTGAAGTTGGTCAGTGGTGGGGAATCGTCTCCCATTCAGCCAGCAGCCCCCACGCAACAAGCGTCCTCATTGCAAAGCTGGGGCACCGTGCCGAGGCATCTGTGAGTAAACGTGAGCTGAGCCCCAGGCCAGTTGCTGCTGAACTATTCCCACCCGTCCCAGGTAAAACACCTGAATATATACAAGGACTTGAAAGCCTAGAGGAAGGGCCATAGAGCCACACGAGTGACAGCATGCCGGCCGACTTGGTGCCTGCAGGCCAGCCAGGATGGTCCTGGCCCTGGGTGCTCTTCTGGAAGATTTCCATTTCCCTGCCTGAGATACCCATCCTGTCCCTGCCCCCACTGCTTCTTTCCTTCCTCACCTCTGCCCAGGGAGAAATTCCAGCAGCAGGTATAGGTGACACATCCTCTTCTTTAGCAGGTGGCAGCCTGGCAACTGCTGCAGAAAGTCCAGCAGAGCCCCACTCACACTGGGCCACCCACAAAGCCGTGGCCTCTCACTCCCTCCCACCAGCCCAGCCCCGAGACTGCTGACAGGGCAGAGAAAATGGCGTCAGGCACGGCTGCAGGGCCTCTTGCTGCCTGGAGTGGTATTTATATTGATCTCAACCCAGGCACACCTGGGGAGGGCTGGCCGGCACGGTAAGGCTGCCCAGGTCAGCCAATCATCACCCCTCAGGGGCTCACAGTTGCAGAAAATGGAACTTGCTGAACCGGCCAGGTCCAAGGAACAGGTGTGGGCTCCTGAGAGTCAGGATAGACAAGGGGCTGCAGCTTTGGCTTGTTTTCTAATCATTTTATCTGGCCCATGAGTGGGAGACAACTTCAAGAAAACCCTCTCCTAATGAGAGGAACCCAGGAGTCAGGGAGAGGAGGGGTGGGTGGTGGTTGGAGACAGAGGCCTGGTGCCCCGGGTGCAGTGGAAGTCTCTGGAAGACCAGGTGGAGGGAGGCCGCACAGAGTGATGCCCAGGGTCACAGACCTGTCGCAGCTGCTGTTTGTTAGTTCAAGTCCTGCTCTGAGGTGCTCTGTGTCAGCTCTGAGCGACAGGTGAGCTGGGGGTGCTCTGCAATGAGGGCTATGTGCACGGTTCCTGTGTGCCCAGCCCTGCCACGGTACCTGCAAGGGTAGCTCTGTATCCTGGGAGGGGCCTGACCACGAGAGCCCCGTGGGCTGGGGTGGGGGTGGGGTACCTGCCCAGGTGAGCTCCATATTCTGGGATTGGTCTGACCACGAGAGCCCCATGGGCTGCTGGGGACCTGGTAAAGGATGTCAGGACAGTCAGTGAAGCCACCGAGGATATACCTCCAGCTGCTCCTAATTCCTACACCCTGCTGGTCATTCTACCAACCACCAGGACATGGTATTCTGTATTAGTCTTCAATGATGCCTTCTTTTGTATTCCATTAGTCCCAGAGTCACAAGAAATTTTGGCTTGTGAGTGGCAGGACTCAACATACAACTAAAACAATACTTCCGGGCCGTCTTGCCCCAAGGGTGCAAAAATTCCCACACCATCTTTGGGGAAAGCTTAGCTAAAGACCTAAAAGTTCTACCTCTGGAAAAGGAAACGCTCCTTCAGTACACAGACGACATTCTGATCACCAGCCCTACTAAGGAGGCCTCTGAACTACCAAGCCAATAAAGGATAGAAGTTGTCCAAGAAAAAGCTCAAATATCACAGACTGCGGTGACCTGCCTGGGCTTCATTCTCACAGAAGGTCGGAGAAGCCCATCCCAGGAAAGGAAAGAAACCATTTTCAGCCTTACCCCTTTCTAAAACTAGAAGACAGCTTAGGGGTTCTTGGGGAGACCAGGGTTTGCTGCTTCTGGATCCCTAACTACAGTCTACTAGCTGGGCCTCTATATGAAACACTGAAAGGAAAAGATGATGATCCTGTTGAATAGAATCCAGAAGTGGCCTTTCAAGAATGGAAAGAGCAGTCAATTCAGACACTTGCCCTGGAACTCCCTAATTTAGCTAAACCCTTTGACCTTTACATTCCCAGTGAAAGGTGAATCGCCATTGGAGAATTAGTGCAAAAACTGGGACCACTTGAAATGGAACAATGCAAGAATGCCATCCAGGTAGGATAAACTACGGTCACCAAGGGGCTTGGCCAACTGCCACATCTGGCCAAGATACTGGCGGTATCTAAAAACCTGGAAATCAGCAGCCCCAAAGGCCACCTCCCTCCTAAGGGAAAAGGACCCCACGTGGTGATCCTAACCACCAACCATGCCCTGAAGTTTCAGGGTTCGCTCTGTGGGCACACCAACCTCGAGTGAGGAGGCCTTCCAACTTCAACATCCAGAGAGATAACCGGGGGCAACAGGGCACCATGACGACTCATGTGAACATCACTTGACCTGGAGTTTCTCTCATAAAACAACAAGAGTGTGTCCCAAAAGAGTAGACTACTGCTTGCAGGACTTACTGCACCCAGAGGGGAGCTAATAATCTTGGCGGGGGAACCGTATATCACACTGTCACCATAGAAAAGCCTACAGACACCGTGATGATGGTGGCCAATAAGACTGGCTGGACTCCTGTTTACTTCAAAAGGCTGTTGACTCAGTGGCCATCATGGTCCTTGATCACCACTGACCCTGGACTGTCTGGGAGTTGAGCGGGCAGGGCTCTGACACCTGGTGCTGTTTGTACGTTAATTCAGGGGCCTAATTGAAGAAAGCGCAGACTACTGGTCAGAGCATCTAGGCGGGCAGAAACGGTCAGCCTAAGGTGGCTGAACAAATGTGGGGCGGGGTGAAACCGGCCCCCACAGCGTCTCTGCACATCTCTTTCCTGGACCCTTAAAGGTCATTAGAATCTATAACACTTCCAATGCTGGTGCTCAGGTGGACGAGCAGGGAGGCAGGGGGCCTGGGGACAATCAACGTCACCTGGAGGCTGCTGGGGAGAAGCTCTGACCCTCGCCCCCGGGTATGAGGGCTCCCAACTCAGCACTCAGCAGTTACAGAAGAAGGGTCTGCACCCTCAGCACTCCAAGAATGAGGAATGGGACAAAAGGCAGAGGAGGGGTTTGTCCCCAGCAAAGCCCATTAAAAATCCCTGGGAGATAAAAATAGAATCTGGGCAATAAAGTCAAGTCTAACCGTTTTTATCCTTTGTGCTTTGTCTAATTTCATGTGCTCCTAGGGTCCCGCATGCAGAGGTTCCACACCCGGCACTTCAGACCAGATTTCCTAGTGCAGAATGGCTGGGACGACACCTCAGCTCCTGGGGCCCAGTGCAGACTCCGCGATACAGAGCCTGAGCTGCAGCCAACCTGGCCCTCGAGAGCTCCGCCCCCTCCCTCCCACTGACTCTGACAGGATCTCTACACAGCAGCCCAGCCCACAGCCCAGGGGGTAGTGCATGCTCTCACCTCTCCATTCTCTGATCAAAATATAAAGTTTCCTTTGCTTGTGAACCAAACTCAGTCTCGATCTGTTGGCCCCAATGACACTGGGCAGGGGGACACTTGTTGGGGTCCACTCTGGAGGATCAGTAACAGAAATTGAGACTATTGTAACCTCAATGAACAGATGTGTGAGCCAAACTGTAGTTAACATAGAACAGTGTATAAGGCTCGGGTAAAATAAGATGTTTCTAACACTTCCATTTGATATTTCCATCACTTTATTATAAGCAAGTTCAGTGAAAAGGTTTGTCTTATTTGTCAGGTCAATATTAGAGAAACAAAGTGATTTCTTTCCAAGGATGTACATATAATAATCTTGGTTAAAGCTTCAATCTTGTTTTAAATGCTTTTCCATTGAAAATGATACCTCTCTTTCAGCTCCCCCATTTCTGAGAAGTATAAAATCTTATAATTTATTATTACCAAAGGGGAAAGGTGGGAGGAGGGATAAATTAACAGTTTGGGATTAACACATACACACTGCTATGTATAAAATAGATCATCAACAAGGAACTACTGTATAGCACAGGGAAATACACTCAACATTTTGCAATAAGCTATAAGGGGAAATAATCTGAAAAAGAATAGATATTTTTATTGACATCATCTATCAATGACAGTTAAAGTGTAACCAAAGGGAAGCTGGTGGTGAGTGCTTCTGACCCTGAAGACTTCAATCATCTAAAGTTTGGACTCTGCCTACTTCCCAAGGCCCTTAATGAACATATGTGTAGCCGTAGCTTAAAAAATTCCCCAGTTTGTGTTTCGGGGAGACACTGATTTTGAAAAAGCCCTGATGTTCTCCTTACATGAATGGGACTCTTCCTACTGCTAAAACATGTCTGTCACACCCAGAGGATGGTATACCGTCTGATCGGGAAGAGTTTGGAAAAGGCATCTCATCTCCTCATCTCCTGGTGCTCGGGTTCACCCCTCCAGCGTCTTTACTAACAGTCTCCCCACTTGGAGATGTCAGCACTGTCAACATCCTGTTGTGTACAGTTTGGAATTTGTCCAGAGGATGAAGCGGAAGGATGAAGAACAATGAGAGACAAGTCCTAGGTGTTCAGACAGGCACATGTCACTCTAATTTCCAATCAGGAAGACGAACTGACCAAAGGCTAGGGTTGCCCATGGAAACAGTATAGGGCTTGAGGAAATCCCGCTGCTTTGTGGCCAGTTCCCATAAACACAAGTTGAACAATGGAACTCAGGGGCAGTAAAATTCACGAAACTGCAGAGTTGAAAATATCCATCACTGAAAAATGTCTTGAGGAAAGTCAGAGAAAAGGACTTGTAAGCAAGGGAGAATGGCAGGAAAGGGATTTGAGGAGGTAGAAAGGACTCGCCATTAAGCACAAGAAAAGGAGCTGAACATTGCCAACATTGCAGTTGGCCAAAAAGGGTGTATGCGTTTTTTTCTGTATATATTCAAGAAAAGGGCATACACTTTTTTAGCCAAGCAAACAGGTGGGCACTGGAAGTCAATACTACAAAAGATATCACTTCGCATCAGTCAGAAGAGCCATCCTCATAAAGCGTAAACAACAGAAATGCAGGACAGGGCAAGGAGAAGAGGGAGCCCTGTGAGACTTATAGTGGAAATGTATATTGCCAACGGCCATTCTGGAGAAGTGTATTGTGTTTACTAAACCATCTAAAAAATGAGCTACAGAGCATAGGGCACTTGCACTCATGGGCGTATATCTTGGGAAAAACAAAAATTGAGAGGACACAGGCACCCCAATGTTTACCCCCTCTCTGTTTAAAAGATCCTCGACTAGGATATAACTTAAATGTCTCTGGAGGGAAAAAATGGATAGAGATGTGGTACTTAGGTAGAGTGGAATATTATTCAGCCTGGAAATCAATGAAATATGGCCAGTTGTAACAACTCCGGAGGAGTTACGTATGATCTTTCTAAGTGACATAATTCAAAAAGAAAAAGACACATATCATAAGATATCACTTAAAGGTGGAATCCAAAATGGCTACACATGAAATAAATTACAAAACAAAAACATAGTCAAATATGTAGAAAACACGCATAAGGCTGCTAAACGGGAAAGGTGGGGAGGGGTGAGGCATCATCCAGGAGGTTGAAATTAGCAAAGATACCATTCCAAATACCAAACTGATAATCAACAAAGCCCACACGGTAGCTAAAAGAACTGCACTCAGCACACTCAAGTCACCGGAAAAGAATATATACGACTGGTAAGAATCTGAAAAAGAATTTACTGATGTCTCTCTGTACGTGAATCAAGTGGATGTACAGCAGCAAGAAACAGAGCTTTGAAAATCAGCTGTAACCAATATAGTAATAAATTGAAAAAAATAAACGACATAGAGGCAGAGAAAACCTCTTACAACTTTTCCTCAGGGACGGTGATGCAACATGGATTGAACACATCTAGACCCACAGCAGGATGAGACATAAGGCTGGAAACTGTTTGCACTAAGAGAAATGTGAGGTTGGGTGAGGAAATGCACACTCTTTAAAGTAATACTACCTGGTACCCATTCAATGGGTCCCAAATCTGCAGGTTCAAGGGATCTTCCTACAGCTAAAACATGCATGAAAAACCCAGAGGACTGTACACCATGTGATCGGGAGATGTGTCTAAAATGCAGCTCATTTATCCTCTCCTGGTGCTCCTGTTCACCATTCCAGCCACGTTACTTAGAATCTCCCCACTTGGAGAATCAGCACATTTCAACTTCTGTTTCACACATTTTGCAAATTGTGAGGAGGATGAACGGGAAGAGGGGGAACCAATGAGAGAATAGTTGTAGGGGTTTGGACGGGCACATATCACTCTAATTTCCCATTAAGAATAAGAATTGAAAAAAGGCTCAGCCCGCCTCGCCGGAGCCAAAATAGGGCCTGAAGCAATCCTGTGGGTTTGAGGCCAGCTCACAAAACAGCAACTTAAAAAATGGAGCTCAGGGTCACTGCAATTCACAAACCTGCAGAGTTATAAATGAAAACTAACGTCCAAAAATATGTTGAGGTAAGGCAAAGAAGAGGATCTGAATGCAAGACAGAATTGCAAGAAACAGATTTCAAGAGATAGATTGGACTCGTCTTTAAAGCACATGAAAAGCGGCAGAATTTCGACAATGATGCAGTTGGCCCAAAAGGGCGTATGCGTTTTTTCCTGATTACATCCAGGAAAAAACGCATACGCACTTTATGGGCAACGAAGCAAGCAAGCAATGCAAATGTGCACAACAAAGAAGTCTCATTTCCCACCAGTCAAAAGGGCCATCCTAAAAAATTGTAAAAACCAGAAATGCAGGACAGGCCATGGAGAACAGGGAGACTTTATACGCTGATGGGCAGTGTGTGAACTGCCGAGAGCCACTCTGGAGAAGTGTATGGTGGTTCCTAAATCATCTAAAAAACAGAGCTACAGAGCATAGGACACTTCCAATCATGGGAGTATATCTAGGGAAGTCTAAAAATCAACAAGACACAAGCACACCACAGTTTAGGGCTACTCTGTTTACAAGAACCTCAACTTCAGTACACCTTAAATATCCCAGGAAAGAGAACAATGGATAAAGAAGATGTGGTACTTATGTACAATGGAATATCTCTTCACCATGAAATCAAGGTAATAAGGCTAGTAGAAGGATAAAGAGTGGATTTAGGTCCGATAATACTACTTGAAATAAGTCAAACAGAAAAAGAAACATATCATAAGATATCACTTATAGAGGGAGGGTAAATATGGCTGCACAAGAAAGGAATTACAGAACAGAACAGTGTCTCACATTTAGAAAACACACTTATGTCAGCTTAAGGGGAAAGGAGAGGTGGGGTGATGCATTAAAACAGAGTTTGAAATTAGCACAGATACCGTTCAATAAACCAAATAGATATTAGACAAGATCTACACCTTGCTCAATGAACTGGCCTCAACACACCCTATATACCGCAGAGAAATATATCTGAGTAATAAGAATCTTAAAACCCATGTATTGATATATCTCCATAAGGGAATCAAGTGTGTGCAGAGTGGCACAAACACAGCAGTGAAAATGAGCTAAACCCCATTATAGAAATAAATTTTAAAAACAAAACGCAGAAACAATGAAAGAGAGAAAAATTCTTACAAAATTTGCTCAGGGGCTGTGATGCAACCTGGATTGACCACATATAAACCCACAGCTGGATAAGACATAAGGCTGCACACTTGGGGCTGAGAGGATTGGTGAGCTTTGGTGAGCAACTGCCAAAAGTTTAATGCAATACTTCATGCTACTCATTCCAAGGGTCCCAAAACTCCAGCTTGAAGGGAATCTTCCTACAGCTAAACCATGCTTGGGAAACCCAGCGACTGGTATACCATATGATCGGGAAAGGTTTCTAAAACGCACCTCATTTTTCCTCTCCTGGGACTCCGGATCGACATTCCAGCCACTTTACTAACAATATCCCCACATGGAGAGTCAATGCCTTTAAATTCTGGTATCGCACAGTCTGCAGTTAGTGCGGAGGATGAATGGGAATAGGGGGAACCAGTGAGAAACTAGCTGTAGCAGTTTCAATGAGCACATGTCACTCTAATTTCACATCAGTAAGAAGAATAAACCAAAGGCACAGCAAGGTGCCCCAGAAGAAGAATAGGGCCTGAAGGAATCCTGTGGTTATGAGGCAAGATCACAAAAATAAGAGCAGAAAAATGGAGCTAAGGGCCACTGCAATTCAAAAACCTGCAGAGTTATAAAGGCCAACTATTTTCAAAAAATATATTGAGGTAAGGCTATGAAGAGGCATTGGAGGCAAGGCAGAATTGCAGGAAACCGATTTCAGGAGGTAGACTGGAATTGCATTTAAAGCATAGGAAAAGAGGCAGAACGTCCACAATGATGCACTTGGCCAAAAAGGGCGTATGCGTTTTTTCCTGAATATATTCAGGAAAAAACGCATACGCCCTTTTTGGCCAACCAAGCAAGCTTGCAAAGGAAATCTGCACTACAATGAAGTCTCACTTCCCCCTGGTCAAAAGGGCCATCTGAAAAAAGTGTAAAATCCAGAAAGGCAGGACAGGCCATGGAGAACTGGGAGCCTTGTTATGCTGATGGGCGGAATGTAAATTGCCAACAGCCAGTCGGGAGAAGTGTATGGTGTTTCCTGAAACATCTAAAAAACAAAGCAACAGAGCCTAGGGCACTTCCACTTATGGTACTATAGCTTAGGGAAATTAAAATCAAAAAGACGCAGCCACCCCAAAGTTTGGGACGGCTCTGTTTACAAGAACCGCATTTATGGTACAAGTTCAATATCGCAGAAAGTGGAAAATGGATAAAGAAGTTGTGGTACTTATGTACAATGCAATATCACTCAGCAATGAAATCTATGTCATCAGGCCAATAGCAGCATAATGAGTGGACTCAGGTATGATGATTCTAACTGAAATAAGTCACACAGAAAAAGAAACATCATAAGATATCACTAATACACGGAATGTAAACTTGGCTACAGAGGAACTGGTTTACAAAGACGAAGAGGGTCTCAAATTTAGAAAACCAACTTATGCTTGCTTAAGGGGAAAGGTGAGTTGGGGTGCTGCATAAAACCACAGATTGAAATGAGCACAGATAAAGTTCCTTAAGCCAAATATGTAATAGACAAGAGCTACTCCTTGCTCAACGAAATGGACTCAACACCCCATATTAAACACCTAAGAATGTACCTGACAAGTAAGTATCTTAAAACCTATGGATTGCTATGTCTCTGAAAGAGAATCAAGCATGTGTGCAGGGGCATAAACGCAGCAGTGATAGGATTGGAGAGGTTCGGTGAGCAAATGAAGACCCTTTGATGTCATATCGCATGGTACCCATTCCACGGGTCTCAACTCTCCAGGTTTAAGGGATTCTTCCTTCAGCTAAAACATGCATGTGGAACCCAGAGTATGATCAACCGTGTGATCGGGAGACGTGTTGAAATATGTCTCAGTTCTCGTCCCCTGGTACTCGGGTGCAACATTCCAGACGCTTTATTAACACTCTCCCGACTTGGAGAGTCAGTGCCTTTAACCTCCTGTTTGGCCCAGTTTGCAATTTCTGCGGAAGATGAACAGGAATATGGAGAACCAATGAGAGACTAGCTGGAGGTGTCTGGACGGGCAAATTTAACTCTCATTTCCCACCAGGAAGAGGAATTAACCAAAGGCTCAGCGTGCCGTGGCGGAACTAGATTAGGGCCTGAAGCAATCCTGCGGTGTTGCGGCCAGCTCACAAGAAAGCGAGTTGAAGAAAGGAGCTCAGGGGCACTGTAATTCACAAACCTGCAGAGTTATAAATGACAGCTATCGTCCAAAAATATACTGAAGTAAGGCTGCCAAGAGGACTTGAAAGCGGGGCAGAATTGCAAGAAACCAATTTCAGGAGGTAGACTGGAATTGCATTTAAAGCATAGGAAAAGAGGCAGAACGTCCACAATGATGCACTTGGCCAAAAAGGGCGTATGCGTTTTTTCCTGAATATATTCAGGAAAAAACGCATACGCCCTTTTTGGCCAACCAAGCAAGCCTGCAAAGGAAATCTGCACTACAATGAAGTCTCACTTCCCCCTGGTCAAAAGGGCCATCTGAAAAAAGTGTAAAATCCAGAAAGGCAACACAGGCCATGGAGAACTGGGAGCCTTGATATGCTGATGGGCGGAATGTAAATTGCCACCAGCCAGTCGGGAGAAGTGTATGGTGTTTCCTGAAACATGTAAAAAAAAAGCAACAGAGCCTAGGGCACTTCCACTTATGGTCCTATAGCTTAGGGAAATTAAAATCAAAAAGACACAGCCACCCCAACGTTTGGGACGGCTCTGTTTACAAGAACCTCCTTTACGGTACAAGTTCAATTTCGCAGAAAGTGAAAAATGGATGAAGAAGTTGTGGTACTTACGTACAATGCAATATCACTCAGCAATGAAATCTATGTCATCAGGCCCATAGCAGCATAATGAGTGGATTCAGGTATGATGATTCTAACTGAAATAAGTCACACAGAAAAAGAAACATCATAAGATATCACTAATACACGGAATGTAAACTTGGCTACACAGGACCTGGATTACAAAACAGAAGAGCGTCTCAAATTTAGAAAACCAACTTATGCTTTCTTAAGGGGAAAGGTGAGTTGGGGTGCTGCATAAAAGCAGAGGTTGAAATGAGCACAGATAAAGTTCTTGAAGCCAAATATGTAATAGACAAGAGCTACTCCTTGCTCAACGAAATGGACTCAACACCCCATATTAAACGCCTAAGAATGTATCTGACTAGTAAGTATCTTAAAACGTATGGATTGCTATGTCCCTGAAAGAGAATGAAGCGTGTGTACAGGGGCATAAACGCAGCAGTGATAGGATTGGAGAGGTTCGGTGAGCAAATGAAGACCCTTTGAAGTCATATTGCATGGTACCCATTCCACGGGTCTCAACTCTCCAGGTTTAAGGGATTCTTCCTTCAGCTAAAGCATGCATGTGGAACCCAGAGTATGATCAACCGTGTGATCGGGAGACGTGTTCCAATATGTCTCAGTTCTCGTCCCCTGGTACTCGGGTGCAACATTCCAGACGCTTTACTAACACTCTCCCGACTTGGAGAGTCAGTGCCTTTAACCTCCTGTTTGGCCCAGTTTGCAATTTCTGCAGAAGATGAACACGAATAGGTGGAACCAATGAGAGACTAGCTGGAGGTGTCTGGACGGGCAAATTTAACTCTCATTTCCCACCAGGAAGAGGAATTAACCAAAGGCTCAGCGTGCTGTGCCGGAACCAGATTAGGGCCTGAAGCAATCCTGCGGTGTTGCGGCCAGCTCACAAGAAAGCGAGTTGAAGAAAGGAGCTCAGGCGCACTGTATTCACAAACCTGCAGAGTTATAAATGACAGCTATCGTCCAAAAATATACTGAAGTAAGGCTGCCAAGAGGACTTGAAAGTGGGGAGGATTGCAGGAAACCGATTTCAGGAGGTAGACAGGAATTGCATTTAAAACATAGGAAAAGAGGCAGAACGTCCACAATGATGCACTTGGCCAAAAAGGGTGTATGCGTTTTTTCCTGAATATATTCAGGTAAAAACGCATACGCCCTTTTTGGCCAACCAGCAAGCTTGCAAAAGAAATCTGCACTACAATGAAGTCTAACTTCCCCGGGTCAAAAGTGCCATCTGTTAAAAGTGTAAAATCCAGGAGGCAGGACAGGCCATGGAGAACTGGGAGCCTTGTTATGCTGATGGGTGGGATGTAAATTGCCAACAGCCACTAGGGAGAAGTGTATGGTGTTTCCTGAAACATCTAAAAAACAAAGCAACAGAGCCTAGGGCACTTCCACTTATGGTTCTATAGCTTAGGGAAATTAAAATAAAAAAGACAAAGCCACCCCAAAGTTTGGGACGGCTCTGTTTACAAGAACCTCATTTACGGTACAAGTTCAATATCACAAAAAGCGAAAAATGGATAAAGAAGTTGTGGTACTTACGTACAATGCAATATCACTCAGCAATGAAATCTATGTCATCAGGCCCATAGCAGCATAATGAGTGGATTCAGGTATGATGATTCTAACTGAAATAAGTCACACAGAAAAAGAAACATCATAAGATATCACTAATACACGGAATGTAAACTTGGCTACAGAGGAACTGGATTACAAAACAGAACAGGGTCTCAAATTTAGAAAACCAACTTACGCTTGCTTAAGGGGAAAGGTGAGTTGGGGTGCTGCATAAAACCAGAGATTGAAATGAGCACAGATAAAGTTCCTTAAGCCAAATATGTAATAGACAAGAGCTACTGCTTGTTCAACGAAATTGACTCAACACCCCATATTAAACGCCGAAGAATGTACCTGACTAGTAAGGATCTTAAAACCTATGGATTGCTATGTCTCCGAAAGAGAATCAAGCGTGTGTACAGGGGCATAAACGCAGCAGTGATAGGATTGGAGAGGTTCGGTGAGCAAATGAAGACCCTTTGAAGTCATATTGCATGGTACCCATTCCACGGGTCTCAACTCTCCAGGTTTAAGGGATTCCTCCTTCAGCTAAAACATGCATGTGGAACTCAGAGTATGATCAACCGTGTGATCGGGAGACGTGTTCCAATATGTCTCAGTTCTCCTCCCCTGGTACTCGGGTGCAGTATTCCAGATGCTTTACTAACACTCTCTCGACTTGGAGAGTCAGTGCATTTAACCTCCTGTTTGGCCCAGTTTGCAATTTCTGCGGAAGATGAACAGGAATAGGGAGAACCAATGAGAGACTAGCTGGAGGTTTCTGGACGGGCAAATTTAACTCTCATTTCCCACCAGGAAGAGGAGTTAACCAAAGGCTCAGCGTGCCGTGCCGCAACCAGATTAGGGCCTGAAGCAATCCTGTGGTGTTGCGGCCAGCTCACAAGAAAGCGAGTTGAAGAAAGGAGCTCAGGGGCACTGTAATTCACAAACCTGCAGAGTTATAAATGACAGCTATCGTCCAAAAATATATTGAAGTAAGGCTGCCAAGAGGACTTGAAAGTGGGGCAGAATTGCAGGAAACAAATTTCAGGAGGTACACTGGAAATGCATTTAAAGCATAGGAAAAGAGGCAAAACGTCGACAATGATGCACTTGGCCAAAAATGTCGTATGCGTTTTTTCCTGAATATATTCAGGAAAAAACGCATACGCCCTTTTTGGCCAACCAAGCAAGCTTGCAAAGGAAATCTGCACTACAATGAAGTCTCACTTCCCCCCGGTCAAAAGGACCACTGAAAAAAGTGTAAAATCCAGAAAGGCAGGACAGGCCATGGAGAACTGGGAGCCTTGTTATGCTGATGGGCGGGATGTATATTGCCAACAGCCACTTGGGAGAAGTGTATGGTGTTTCCTGAAACATCTAAAAACAGAGGAACAGAGCCTAGGGCAATTCCACTTATGGCCCTATAGCTTAGGGAAATTAAAATCAAAAAGACACAGCCACCCCAACGTTTGGGATGGCTCTGTTTACAAGAAACTCGTTTACGGGACAAGTTCAATATCACAGAAAATGAAAAATGGATAAAGAAGTTGTGGTACTTACGTACAATGCAACATCACTCAGCAATGAAACCTATGTCATCAGGCCCGTAGCAGCATAATGAGTGGATTCAGGTATGATGATTCTAACTGAAATAAGTCACACAGAAAAAGAAACATCATAAGATATCACTAATACACGGAATGTAAACTTGGCTACACAGGAACTGAATTACAAAACAGAACAGGGTCTCAAATTTAGAAAACCAACTTATGCTTGCTTAAGGGGAAAGGTGAGTTGGGGTGCTGCATAAAACCAGAGATTGAAATGAGCACAGATAAAGTTCCTTAAGCCAAATATGTAAAGGACAAGAGCTACTCCTTGCTCAACGAAATGGACTCAACACCCCATATTAAACGCCTAAGAATGTACCTGACTACTAATTATCTTAAAACCTATGGATTGCTATGTCTCCAAAAGAGAATCAAGCATATGTACAGGGGCATAAATGCAGCAGTGATAGAATTGGAGAGGTTCAGTGAGCAAACAAAACCCTTTGAAGTCATATTGCATGGTACCCATTCCACGGGTCTCAACTCTCCAGGTTTAAGGGATTCTTCCTTCAGCTAAAACATGCATGTGGAACCCAGAGTATGATCAACCGTGTGATCGGGAGACGTGTTCCAATATGTCTCAGTTCTCGTCCCCTGGTACTCGGGTGCAACATTCCAGACGCTTTACTAACACTCTCCCGACTTGGAGAGTCAGTGCCTTTAACCTCCTGTTTGACCCAGTTTGCAATTTCTGCGGAAGATGAACAGGGATAAGGAGGACCAATGAGAGACTAGCTGGAGGTGTCTGGACGGGCAAATTTAACTCTCATTTCCCACCAGGAAGAGAAATTAACCAAAGGCTCAGCATGCCCTGCGGGAAAAAGATCAGGGCCTGAAGCAATCCTGCGGTGTTGCGGCCAGCTCACAAGAAAGCGAGTTAAAGAAAGGAGCTCAGGGGCACTGTAATTCACAAACCTGCAGAGTTATAAATGACAGCTATCGTCCAAAAATATACTGAAGTAAGGCTACCAAGAGGACTTGAAAGTGGGGCAGAATTTCAGGAAACCGATTTCTGGAGGTGGACTGGATTTGCATTTAAAGCATAGGAAAAGAGGCAGAACATCCACAATGATGCACTTGGCCAAAAAGGGCGTATGCTTTTTTTCCTGAATATATTCAGGAAAAAAAGCATACGCCCTTTTTGGCCAACCAAGCAAGCTTGCAAAGGAAATCTGCACTACAATGAAGTCTCACTTCCCCCCAGTCAAAAGGGCCATCTGAAAAAAGTGTAAAATCCAGAAAGGCAGGACAGGCCATGGAGAACTGGGAGCCTTGTTATGCTGATGGGCGGGATGTAAATTGCCAACAGCCACTCGGGAGAAATGTATGGTGTTTCCTGAAACATCTAAAAAACAAAGCAACAGAGCCTAGGTCAATTCCGCTTATGGTCCTATAGTTTAGGAAAATTAAAATCAAAAAGACACAGCCACCCCAAAGTTTGGAACGGCTCTGTTTACAAGAACCTCGTTTACGGTACAAGTTCAATATCGCAGAAAGCGAAAAATGGATAAAGAAGTTGTGGTACTTACGTACAATGCAATATCACTCAGCAATGAAATCTATGTCATCAGACCCGTAACAGCATAATGAGTGGATTCAGGTATGATGATTGTAACTGAAATAAGTCACACAGGAAAAGAAACATCATAAGATATCACTAATACACGGAATGTAAACTTGGCTACACAGAACTGAATTACAAAACAGAACAGGGTCTCAAATTTAGAAAACCAACTTATGCTTGCTTAAGGGGAAAGGTGAGTTGGGGTGCTGCATAAAACCAGAGATTGAAATGAGCACAGATAAGGTTCCTTAAGCCAAATATGGAATAGACAAGAGCTACTCCTTGCTCAACGAAATGGACTCAAAATCCAAAATTAAACGCCTAAAAATGTACCTGACTAGTAAGTATATTAAAACCTATGGATTGCTATGTCTCTGAAAGAGAATCAAGCGTGAGTACAGGGGCATAAACGCAGCAGTGATAGGATTGGAGAGGTTCGGTGAGCAAATGAAGACCCTTTGAAGTCATATTGCATGGTACCCATTCCACGGGTCTCAACTCTCCAGGTTTAAGGGATTCTTCCTTCAGCTAAAACATGCATGTGGAACCCACAGTATGATCAACCGTGTGATCGGGAGACGTGTTCCAATGTCTCAGTTCTTGTCCCCTGGTACTCGGGTGCAACATTCCAGACGCATAACTAACACTCTCCCGACTTGGAGAGTCAGTGCCTTTAACCTCCTCTTTGGCCCAGTTTGCAATTTCTTCGGAAGATGAACAGGAATAGGGAGAACCAATGAGAGACTAGCTGGAGGTTTCTGGACGGGCAAATTTAACTCTCATTTCCCACCAGGAAGAGGAATTAAGCAAAGGCTCAGCGTGCCGTGCCGGAACCAGATTAGGGCCTGAAGCAATCCTGCGGTGTTACGGCCAGCTCACAAGAAAGCGAGTTGAAGAAAGGAGCTCAGGGGCACTGTAATTCACAAACCTGCAGAGTTATAAATGACAGCTATCGTCCAAAAATTTACTGAAGTAAGGCTGCCAAGAGGACTTGAAAGCGGGGCAGAATTGCAGGAAACCGATTTCAGGAGGTAGACTGGAATTGCATTTAAAGCATAGGAAAAGAGGCAGAATGTTGACAATGATGCACTTGGCCAAAAAGGGCGTATTCGTTTTTTCCTGAATATATTCAGGAAAAAAAGCATACGCACTTTTTGGCCAACCAAGCAAGCTTGCAAAGGAAATCTGCACTACAATGAAGTCTCACTTCCCCCCGGTCAAAACGGCCATCTGAAAAAAGTGTAAAATCCAGAAAGGCAGGACAGGCCATAGAGAATTGGGAGCCTTGTTATGCTGATGGGCGGGATGTAAATTGTCAACAGCCACTAGGGAGAAGTGTATGGTGCTTCCTGAAACATCTAAAAAACAGAGGAACAGAGCCTAGGGCAATTCCACTTATGGTCCTATAGTTAAGGGAAATTAAAATAAAAAAGACACAGCCACCCAAAAGTTTGTGACGGCTCTCTTTACAAGAACCTAATTTACGGGACAAGTTCAATATCACAGAAAGTGAAAAATGGATAAAGAAGTTGTGGTACTTACGTAGAATGCAATATCACTCAGCAATGAAATCTATGTCATCAGGCCCATAGCAGCATAATGAGTGGATTCAGGTATGATGATTCTAACTGAAATAAGTCACATAGAAAAAGAAACATCATAAGATATCACTAATACACGGAATGTAAACTTGGCTACACAGGAACTGGATTACAAAAGAGAACAGGGTCTCAAATTTAGAAAACCATCTTATGATTGCTTAAGGGGAAAGGTGAGTTGGGGTGCTGCATAAAACCAGAGATTGAAATGAGCACAGATAAAGTTCCTTAAGCCAAATATGTAATAGACAAGAGCTACTCCTTGCTCAACGAAATGGACTCAACACCCCATATTAAACACCTAACAATGTACCTGACTAGTAAGTATCTTACAACCTATGGATCGCTATGTCTCCGAAAGAGAATCAAGCGTGTGTACAGGGGCATAAACGCAGCAGTGATAGGATTGGAGAGGTTCGGTGAGCAAATGAAGACCCTTTGAAGTCATATTGCATGGTACCCATTCCACGGGTCTCAACTCTCCAACTTAAGGGATTCTTCCTTAGGCGAAATCATGCATGTGGAACCCAGAGTATGATCAACCGTGTGATCGGGAGACGTGTTCCAATATGTCTCAGTTCTCGTCCCCTGGTACTCGGGTGCAACATTCCAGACGCTTTACTAACACTCTCCCGACTTGGAGAGTCAGTGCCTTTAACCTCCTGCTTGGCCCAGTTTGCAATTTCTGCGGAAGATGAACAGGAATAGGGAGAACCAATGAGAGACTAGCTGGAGGTGTCTGGACGGGCAAATTTAACTCTCATTTCCCACCAGGAAGAGGAATTAACCAAACGCTCAGCGTGCCGTGCCGGAACCAGATTAGGGCCTGAAGCAATCCTGCGGTGTTGCGGCCAGCTCACAAGAAAGCGAGTTGAAGAAAGGAGCTCAGGGGCACTGTAATTCACAAACCTGCAGAGTTATAAATGACAGCTATCGTCCAAAAATATACTGAAGTAAGGCTGCCAAGAGGACTTGAAAGCAGGGCAGAATTGCAGGAAACCGATTTCAGGAGGTAGACTGGAATTGCATTTAAAGCATAGGAAAAGAGGCAGAACGTCGACAATGATGCACTTGGCCAAAAAGGGCGTATGCGTTTTTTCCTGAATATATTCAGGAAAAAAGGCATAGGTCCTTTTTGGCCAACCAAGCAAGCTTGCAAAAGAAATCTGCACTACAATGAAGTCTCACTTCTCCCCGGTCAAAAGGGCCACTGAAAGAAGTGTAAAATCCAGAAAGGCAGGACAGGCCACGGAGAACTGGGAGCCCTGTTATGCTGATGGGCGGGATGTAAATTGCCAACAGCCACTCGGGAGAAGTGTATGGTGTTTCCTGAAACATCTAAAAAACAGATGAACAGAGCCTAGGGCACTTCCACTTATGGTCCTATAGCTTAGGGAAATTAAAATCAAAAAGACACAGCCACCCAAAAGTTTCGGATGGCTCTGTTTACAAGAACCTCGTTTATGGTACAAGTTCAATATCGCAGAAAGTGAAAAATGGATAAAGAAGTTGTGGTACTTACGTACAATACAATATCACTCAGCAATGAAATCTATGTCATCAGGCCCGTAGCAGCATAATGAGTGGATTCAGGTATGATGATTCTAACTGAAATAAGTCACACAGAAAAAGAAACATCGTAAGATATCACTAATACATGGAATGTAAACTTGGCTACACAGGAACTGGATTACAAAACAGAACAGGGTCTCAAATTTAGAAAACCAACTTATGCTTGCTTAAGGGGAAAGGTGAGTTGGGGTGCTGCATAAAACCAGAGATTGAAATGAGCACAGATAAACTTCCTTAAGCCAAATATGGAATAGACAAGAGCTACTCCTTGCTCAACGAAATGGACTCAACACCCCATATTAAACGCCTGAGAATGTACCTGACTAGTAAGTATCTTAAATCCTATGGATTGCTATGTCTCCGAAAGAGAATCAAGCGTGTGTACAGGGGCATAAACGCAGCAGTGATAGGATTGTAGAGGTTCGGTGAGAAAATGAAGACCCCTTGAAATCATATTGCATGGTACCCATTCCACGGGTCTCAACTCTCCAGGTTTAAGGGATTCTTCCATCAGCTAAATCACGCATGTGGAACCCAGAGTATGATCAACCGTGTGATCGGGAGACGTGTTCCAATATGTCTCAGGACTCGTCCCCTGGTACTCGGGTGCAACATTCCAGACGCTTTACTAACAATCTCCCGACTGGGAGAGTCAGTGCCTTTAACCTCCTGTTTGGCCCAGTTTGCAATTTCTGCGGCAGATGAACAGGAATAGGGAGAACCAATGAGAGACTAGCTGGAGGTGTCTGGACGGGCAAATTTAACTCTCATTTCCCACCAGGAAGAGGAATTAACCAAAGGCTCAGCGTGCCATGCCGGAACCAGATTAGGGCCTGAAGCAATCCTGCGGTGTTGCGGCCAGCTCACAAGAAAGCGAGTTGAAGAAAGGAGCTCAGGGGCACTGTAATTCACAAACCTGCAGAGTTATAAATGACAGCTATCATCCAAAAATATACTGAAGTAAGGCTGCCAAGAGGACTTGAAAGCCGGGCAGAATTGCAGGAAACCGATTTCAGGAGGTAGACTGGAATTGCATTTAAAGCATAGGAAAAGAGGCAGAAGGTCGACAATGATGCACTTGGCCAAAAAGGGCGTATGCGTTTTTTCCTGAATATATTCAGGAAAAAACGCATACGCCCTTTTTGGCCAACCAAGCAAGCTTGCAAAGGAAATCTGCACTACAATGAAGTCTCACTTCCCCCCGGTCAAAAGGAACACTGAAAAAAGTGTAAAATCCAGAAAGGCAGGACAGGCCATGGAGAACTGGGAGCCTTGTTATGCTGATGGGCGGGATGTATATTGCCAACAGCCACTTGGGAGAAGTGTATGCTGTTTCCTGAAACATCTAAAAAACAAAGCAACAGAGCCTAGGGCACTTCCACTTATGGCCCTATAGCTTAGGGAAATTAAAATCAAAAAGACACAGCCAACCCAACGTTTGGGACGGCTCTGTTTACAAGAAACTCGTTTACGGGACAAGTTCAATATCACAGAAAGTGAAAAATGGATAAAGAAGGTGTGGTACTTACGTACAATGCAATATCACTCAGCAATGAAATCTATGTCATCAGGCCCGTAGCAGCATAATGAGTGGATTCAGGTATGATGATTCTAACTGAAATAAGTCACACAGAAAAAGAAACATCATAAGATATCACTAATACACGGAATGTAAACTTGGCTATACAGGAACTGGATTACAAATCAGAAGAGGGTCTCAAATTTAGAAAACCAACTTATGATTGCTTAAGGGGAAAGGTGAGTTGGGGTGCTGCATAAAACCAGAGATTGAAATGAGCACAGATAAAGTTCCTTAAGCCAAATATGGAATAGACAAGAGCTACTCCTTGCTCAACGAAATGGACTCAACACCCCATATTAAACGCCTAAGAATGTACCTGACTAGTAAGTATCTTAAAACCTATGGATCGCTATGTCTCCGAAAGAGAATCAAGCGTGTGTACAGGGGCATAAATGCAGCAGTGATAGGATTGGAGAGGTTCGGTGAGAAAATGAAGACCCTTTGAAGTCGTATTGCATGGTACCCATTCCACGGGTCTCAACTCTCCAGGTTTAAGGGATTCTTCCTTCAGCTAAAACATGCATGTGGAACCCAGAGTATGATCAACCGTGTGATCGGGAGACGTGTTCCAATGTCTCAGTTCTCATCCCCTTGTACTCGGGTGCAACATTACAGACGCTTTACTAACACTCTCCCGACTTGGAGAGTCAGTGCCTTTAACCTCCTGTTTGGCCCAGTTTGCAATTTCTGTGGAAGATGAACAGGAATAGGGAGAACCAATGAGAGACTAGCTGGAGGTTTCTGGACGGGCAAATTTAACTCTCATTTCCCACCAGGAAGTGGAATTAACCAAAGGCTCAGCGTGCCATGCCAGAACCAGATTAGGGCCTGAAGCAATCCTGCGGTGTTGCGGCCAGCTCACAAGAAAGCGAGTTGAAGAAAGGAGCTCAGGGGCACTGTAATTCACAAACCTGCAGAGTTATAAATGACAGCTATCATCCAAAAATATACTGAAGTAAGGCTGCCAAGAGGACTTGAAAGCCGGGCAGAATTGCAGGAAACCGATTTCAGGAGGTAGACTGGAATTGCATTTAAAGCATAGGAAAAGAGGCAGAAGGTCGACAATGATGCACTTGGCCAAAAAGGGCGTATGCGTTTTTTCCTGAATATATTCAGAAAAAAAGCATACGCACTTTTTCGCCAACCAAGCAAGCTTGCAAAGGAAATCTGCACTACAATGAAGTCTCACCTCCCCCAGGTCAAAAGGGCCATCTGAAAAAAGTGTAAAATCCAGAAAGGCAGGACAGGCCATGGAGAACTGGGAGCCTTGTTATGCTGATGGGCGGGATGTAAATTGCCAACAGCCACTGGGGAGAAGTGTATGGTGTTTCCTGAAACATCTAAAAAACAAAGCAACAGAGCCTAGGGCACTTCCACTTATGGTCCTATATCTTAGGGAAATTAAAATCAAAAAGACACAGCCACCCCAAAGTTTGGGACGGCTCTGTTTACAAGAACCTTGTTTACGGTACAAGTTCAATATCGCAGAAAG
Organism: Orcinus orca; assembly: GCF_937001465.1. Classification (NCBI taxonomy): domain Eukaryota; kingdom Metazoa; phylum Chordata; class Mammalia; order Artiodactyla; family Delphinidae; genus Orcinus; species Orcinus orca. The sequence goes on from NW_026043735.1 coordinate 463,969, forward strand.
CGAAAAATGGATAAAGAAGGTGTGGTACTTACGTACAATGCAATATCACTCAGCAATGAAATCTATGTCATCAGGCCCGTAGCAGCATAATGAGTGGATTCAGGTATGATGATTCTAACTGAAATAAGTCACACAGAAAAAGAAACATCATAAGATATCACTAATACACGGAATGTAAACTTGGTATACAGGAAATGGATTACAAATCAGAAGAGGGTCTCAAATTTAGAAAACCAACTTATGCTTGCTTAAGGGGAAAGGTGAGTTGGGGTGCTGCATAAAACCAGAGATTGAAATGAGCACAGATAAAGTTCCTTAAGCCAAATATGTAATAGACAAGAGCTACTCCTTGCTCAACGAAATGGACTCAACACCCCATATTAAACACCTAAGAATGTACCTGACTAGTAAGTATCTTAAAACCTATGAATTGCTATGTCTCTGAAAGAGAATCAAGCGTGAGTACAGGGGCATAAACGCAGCAGTGATAGGATTGGAGAGGTTCGGTGAGCAAATGAAGACCCTTTGAAGTCATATTGCATGGTACCCATTCCACGGGTCTCAACTCTCCAGGTTTAAGGGATTCTTCCTTCAGCTAAAACATGCATGTGGAACCCAGAGTATGATCAACCGTGTGATCGGGAGACGTGTTGAAATATGTCTCAGTTCTCATCCCCTGGTACTCGGGTGCAACATTCCAGATGCTTTACTAACACTCTCCCGACTTGGAGAGTCAGTGCCTTTAACCTCCTGTTTGGCCCAGTTTGCAAATTCCGCGGAAGATGAACAGGAATACGGAGAACCAATGAGAGACTAGCTGGAGGTGTCTGGACGGGCAAATTTAACTCCCATTTCCCACCAGGAAGAGGAATTAACCAAAGGCTCAGCGTGCCGTGCCGGAACCAGATTAGGGCCTGAAGGAATCCTGCGGTGTTGCGGCCAGCTCACAAGAAAGCGAGTTTAAGAGAGCAGCTCAGGGGCACTGTAATTCACAAACCTGCAGAGTTATAAATGACAGCTATCGTCCAAAAATATACTGAAGTAAGGTTGCCAAGAGGACTTGAAAGCGGGGCAGAATTGCAGGAAACCGATTTCAGGAGGTAGACAGGAATTGCTTTTAAAGCATAGGAAAAGAGGCAGAACGTCCACAATGATGGACTTGGCCAAAAAGGGCGTATGCGTTTTTTCCTGAATATATTCAGGAAAAAACGCATACGCCCTTTTTGGCCAACCAAGCAAGCTTGCAAAGGAAATCTGCACTACAATGAAGTCTCACTTCCCCGCGGTCAAAGGGGCCATCTGAAAAAAGTGTAAAATCCAGAAAGGCAGGACAGGCCATGGAGAACTGGGAGCCTTGTTATGCTGATGGGTGGGATGTAAACTCCCAACAGCCACTGGGGAGAAGTGTATGGTGTTTCCTGAAACATCTAAAAAACAAAGCAACAGAGCCTAGGGCACTTCCACTTATGGTCCTATAGCTTAGGGAAATTAAAATCAAAAAGACACAGCCACCCCAAAGTTTGGGATGGCTCTGTTTACAAGAACCTCGTTTACGGTACAAGTTCAATATCGCAGAAAGTGAAAAATAGATAGAGAAGTTGTGGTACTTACGTACAATGCAATATCACTCAGCAATGAAATCTATGTCATTAGGCCCGTAGCAGAAAATGAGTGGGTTCAGGTATGATGAATCTAACTGAAATAAGTCACACAGAAAAAGAAACATCATAAGATATCACTAATACACGGAATGTAAACTTGGCTACACAGGAACTGGATTACAAAACAGAACAGAGTCTCCAATTTAGAAAACAAACTTATGCTTGCTTAAGGGGAAAGGTGAGTTGGGGTGCTGCATAAAACCAGAGATTGAAATGAGCACAGATAAAGTTCCTTAAGCCAAATATGTAATAGACAAGAGCTACTCCTTCCTCAACAAAATGGACTCAAAACCCCATGTTAAACACCGTATAATGTACCTGACTTGTAAGTATCTTAAAACCTAAAGATTGCTATGTCTCTGAAAGAGAATCAAGCGTGAGTATAGGGGCATAAACGCAACAGTGATAGGATTGGAGAGGTTCGGTGAGCAAATGAAGACCCTTTGAAGTCATATTGCATGGTACCCATTCCACGGGTCTCAACTCTCCAGGTTTAAGGGATTCTTCCTTCAGCTAAAACATGCATGTGGAACCCAGAGTATGATCAACCGTGTGACCGGGAGACGTGTTCCAATATGTCTCAGTTCTCGTCCCCTGGTACTCGGGTGCAACATTCCAGACGCTTTACTAACACTCTCCTGAATTGGAGAGTCAGTGCCTTTAACCTCCTGTTTGGCCCAGGTTGCAAATTCCGCGGAAGATTAACAGGAATAGGGAGAACCAATGAGCGACTAGCTGGAGGTGTCTGGACGGGCAAATTTAACTCTCATTTCCCACCAGGAAGAGGAATTAACCAAAGGCTCAGCGTGCCATGTCGGAATCAGATTAGGGCCTGAAGCAATCCTGCGGTGTTGCTGCCAGCTCACAAGAAAGCAATTTGAAGAAAGGAGTTCAGTGGCACTGTAATTCACAAACCTGCAGAGTTATAAATGACAGCTATCGTCCAAAAATATACTGAAGTAAGGCTTCCAAGAGGACTTGAAAGCCGGGTAGAATTGCAGGAAACCGATTTCAGGAGGTAGACTGGAATTGCATTTAAAGCATAGGAAAAGAGGCAGAACGTCGACAATGAAGCACTAGGCCAAAAAGGGCGTATGCGTTTTTTCCTGAATATATTCAGGAAAAAACGCATACGCCCTTTTTGGCCAACCAAGCAAGCTTGCAAAGGAAATCTGCACTACAATGAAGTCTCACTTCCCCCCAGTCAAAAGGGCCATCTGAAAAAAGTGTAAAATCCAGAAAGGCAGGACAGGCCATGGAGAACTGGGAGCCTTGTTATGTTGATGGGCGGGATGTAAATTGACAACAGCCACTCAGGAGAAGTGTATGGTGTTTCCTGAAACATCGAAAAAACAAAGCAACAGAGCCTAGGGCACTTCCACTTATGGTCCTATAGCTTAGGGAAATTGAAATCAAAAAGACACAGCTACCCCAAAGTTTGGGACGGCTCTGTTTACAAGAACCTCGTTTACGGTACAAGTTAAATTTCACAGAAAGCGAAAAATGGATAAAGAAGTTGTGGTACTTACGTACAATGCAATATCACTCAGCAATGAAATCTATGTCATCAGGCCCATAACAGCATAATGAGTGGATTCAGGTATGATGATTCTAACTGAAATAAGTCACACAGAAAAAGAAACATCATAAGATATCACTAATACACGGAATGTAAACTTGGCTACACAGGAACTGGATTACAAAACAGAACAGGGTCTCAAATTTAGAAAACCAACTTATGCTTGCTTAAGGCGAAAGGTGAGTTGGGGTGCTGCATAAAACCAGAGATTGAAATGAGCACAGATAAAGTTCCTTAAGCCAAATATGGAATAGACAAGAGCTACTCCTTGCTCAACGAAATGGACTCAACACCCCATATTAAACGCCTAAGAATGTACCTGACTAGTAAGTATCTTAAAACCTATGGATCGCTATGTCTCCGAAAGAGAATCAAGCGTGTGTACAGGGGCATAAACGCAGCAGTGATAGGATTGGAGAGGTTCGGTGAGCAAATGAAGACGCTTTGAAGTCATATTGCATAGTACCCATTCCACGGGTCTCAAGTCTCCAGGTTTAAGGGATTCTTCCTTCAGCTAAATCATGCATGTGGAACCCGGAGTATGATCAACCGTGTGATCGGGAGTCGTGTTCCAATATGTCTCCATTCTCGTCCCCTGGTACTCGGGTGCAACATTCCAGACGCTTTACTAACACTCTCCCGACTTGGAGAGTCAGTGCCTTTAACCTCCTGTTTGGCCCAGTTTGCAATTTCTGCGGAAGATGAACAGGAATAGGGAGAACCAATGAGAGACTAGCTGGAGGTGTCTGGACGGGCAAATTTAACTCTCATTTCCCACCAGGAAGAGGAATTAACCAAAGGCTCAGCGTGCCGTGCCGGAACCAGATTAGGGCCTGAACCAATCCTGCGGTGTTGCGGCCAGCTCACAAGAAAGCGAGTTGAAGAAAGGAGCTCAGGGGCACTGTAATTCACAAACCTGCAGAGTTATAAATGACAGCTATCGTCCAAAAATATACTGAAGTAAGGCTGCCAAGAGGACTTGAAAGCAGGGCAGAATTGCAGGAAACCAATTTCAGGAGGTACACAGGAATTGCATTTAAAGCATAGGAAAAGAGGCAAAACATTGACAATGATGCACTTGGCCAAAAAGGGCGTATGCGTTTTTTCCTGAATATATTCAGGAAAAAACGCATACGCCCTTTTTGGCCAACCAAGCAAGCTTGCAAAGGAAATCTGCACTACAATGAAGTCTCACTTCACCCCGGTCAAAAGGACCACTGAAAAAAGTGTAAAATCCAGAAAGGCAGGACAGGCCATGGAGAACTGGGAGCCTTGTTACGCTGATGGGCGGGATGTATATTGCCAACAGCCACTTGGGATAAGTGTATGGCGTTTCCTGAAACATCTAAAAAACAGAGGAACAGAGCCTAGGGCAATTCCACTTATGGCCCTATAGCTTAGGGAAATTAAAATCAAAAAGACACAGCCACCCCAAAATTTGGTATGGCTCTTATTACAAGAACCTCGTTTACGGTACAAGTTCAATATCACAGAAAGTGAAAAATGGATTAAGATGTTGTGGTACTTACATACAATGCAATAACACTCAGCAATGAAATCTATGTCATCAGGCACGTAGCAGCATAATGAGTGGATTCAGGTATGATGATTCTAACTGAAATAAGTCACACAGAAAAAGAAACATCATAAGATATCACTAATACACGGAATGTAAACTTGGCTACACAGGAAATGGATTACAAAACAGAACAGGGTCTCAAATTTAGAAAAACAACTTATGCTTGCTTAAGGGGAAAGGTGAGTTGGGGTGCTGCATAAAACCAGAGATTGAAATGAGCACAGATAAAGTTCCTTAAGCCAAATATGGAATAGAAAAGAGCTACTCCCTGCTCAACGAAATGGACTCAAAACCCCATGTTAAACACCTTATAATGTACCTGACTAGTAAGTATCTTAAAACCTAAAGATTGCTATGTCTCTGAAAGAGAATCAAGCGTGAGTACAGGGGCATAAACGCAGCAGTGATAGGATTGGAGAGGTTCGGTGAGCAAATGAAGACCCTTTGAAGTCATATTGCATGGTACCCATTCCACGGGTCTCAACTCTCCAGGTTAAGGGATTCTTCCTTCAGCTAAAACATGCATGTGGAACCCAGAGTATGATCAACCATGTGACCGGGAGACGTGTTGAAATATGTCTCAGTTCTCATCCCCCGGTACTCGGGTGTAACATTCCAGACGCTTTACTAACACTCTCCCGACTTGGAGAGTCAGTGCCTTTAACCTCCTGTTTGGCCCAGTTTGCAAATTACGCGGAAGATGAACAGGAATAGGGAGAACCAATGAGAGACTAGCTGGAGGTGTCTGGACGGGCAAATTTAACTCCCATTTCCCACCAGGAAGAGGAATTAACCAAAGGCTCAGCGTGCCGTGCCGGAACCAGATTAGGGCCTGAAGGAATCCTGCGGTGTTGCGGCCAGCTCACAAGAAAGCGAGCTTAAGAAAGCAGCTCAGGGGCACTGTAATTCACAAACCTGCAGAGTTATAAATGACAGCTATCGTCCAAAAATATACTGAAGTAAGGCTGCCAAGAGGACTTGAAAGCGGGGCAGAATTGCAGGAAACCGATTTCAGGAGGTAGACAGGAATTGCATGTAAAGCATAGGAAAAGAGGCAGAACGTCCACAATGATGCACTTGGCCAAAAAGGGCGTATCCGTTTTTTCCTGAATATATTCAGGAAAAAACGCATACGCCCTTTTTGGCCAACCAAGCAAGCTTGCAAAGGAAATCTGCACTACAATGAAGTCTCACTTCCCCGCGGTCAAAGGGGCCATCTGAAAAAAGTGTAAAATCCAGAAAGGCAGGACAGGCCATGGAGAACTGGGAGCCTTGTTATGCTGATGGGCGGGATGTAAACTCCCAACAGCCACTGGGGAGAAGTGTATGGTGTTTCCTGAAACATCTAAAAAACAAAGCAACAGAGCCTAGGGCACTTCCACTTATGGTCCTATAGCTTAGGGAAATTAAAATCAAAAAGACACAGCCACCCCAAAGTTTGGGATGGCTCTGTTTACAAGAACCTCGTTTACGGTACAAGTTCAATATCGCAGAAAGTGAAAAATGGATAAAGAAGTTGTGGTACTTACGTACAATGCAATATCACTCAGCAATGAAATCTATGTCATTAGGCCCGTAGCAGAAAATGAGTGGGTTCAGGTATGATGAATCTAACTGAAATAAGTCACACAGAAAAAGAAACATCATAAGATATCACTAATACACGGAATGTAAACTTGGCTACACAGGAACTGGATTACAAAACAGAACAGGGTCTCCAATTTAGAAAACCAACTTATGCTTGCTTAAGGGGAAAGGTGAGTTGGGGTTCTGCATAAAACCAGAGATTGAAATGAGCACAGATAAAGTTCCTTAAGCCAAATATGTAATAGACAAGAGCTACTCCTTCCTCAACGAAATGGACTCAAAACCCCATGTTAAACACCTTATAATGTACCTGACTTGTAAGTATCTTAAAACCTAAAGATTGCTATGTCTCTGAAAGAGAATCAAGCGTGAGTATAGGGGCATAAACGCAACAGTGATAGGATTGGAGAGGTTCGGTGAGCAAATGAAGACCCTTTGAAGTCATATTGCATGGTACCCATTCCACGGGTCTCAACTCTCCAGGTTTAAGGGATTCTTCCTTCAGCTAAAACATGCATGTGGAACCCAGAGTATGATCAACCGTGTGATCGGGAGACGTGTTCCAATATGTCTCAGTTCTCGTCCCCTGGTACTCGGGTGCAACATTCCAGACGCTTTACTAACACTCTCCTGAATTGGAGAGTCAGTGCCTTTAACCTCCTGTTTGGCCCAGGTTGCAAATTCCGCGGAAGATTAACAGGAATAGGGAGAACCAATGAGAGACTAGCTGGAGGTGTCTGGACGGGCAAACTTAACTCTCATTTCCCACCACGAAGAGGAATTAACCAAAGGCTCAGCGTGCCATGTCGGAATCAGATTAGGGCCTGAAGCAATCCTGCGGTGTTGCTGCCAGCTCACAAGAAAGCAATTTGAAGAAAGGAGTTCAGGGGCACTGTAATTCACAAACCTGCAGAGTTATAAATGACAGCTATCGTCCAAAAATATACTGAAGTAAGGCTGCCAAGAGGACTTGAAAGCCGGGCAGAATTGCAGGAAACCGATTTCAGGAGGTAGACTGGAATTGCATTTAAAGCATAGGAAAAGAGGCAGAACGTCGAGAATGATGCACTAGGCCAAAAAGGGAGTATGCGTTTTTTCCTGAATATATTCAGGAAAAAACGCATACGCACTTTTTGGCCAACCAAGCAAGCTTGCAAAGGAAATCTGCACTACAATGAAGTCTCACTTCCCCCCCCCGTCAAAAGGGCCATCTGAAAAAAGTGTAAAATCCAGAAAGGCAGGACAGGCCATGGAGAACTGGGAGCCTTGTTATGTTGATGGGCGGGATGTAAATTGCCAACAGCCACTCAGGAGAAGTGTATGGTGTTTCCTGAAACATCGAAAAAACAAAGCAACAGAGCCTAGGGCAGTTCCACTTATGGTCCTATAGCTTAGGGAAATTGAAATCAAAAAGACACAGCCACCCCAAAATTTGGGACAGCTCTGTTTACAAGAACCCCGTTTATGGTACAAGTTCAATATCGCAGAAAGTGAAAACTGGATAAAGAAGTTGTGGTACTTACGTACAATGCAATATCAATCAGCAATGAAATCTATGTCATCAGGCCTGTAAAGCATAGAGTGGATTCAGGTATGATGATTCTAACTGAAATAAGTCACACAGAAAAAGAAACATCATAAGATAACACTAATACACGGAGTGTAAACTTGGCTACACAGGAACTGGATTACAAAACAGAACAGGATCTCAAATTTAGAAAACCAACTTATGCTTGCTTAAGGGGAAAGGTGAGTTGGGGTGCTGCATAAAACCAGAGATTGAAATGAGCACAGATAAAGTTCCTTAAGCCAAATATGTAATAGACAAGGGCTACTCCTTGCTCAACGAAATGGACTCAAAACCCCTTATTAAACGCCTAATAATGTACCTGACTAGTAAGTATCTTAAAACTTATGGATTGCTATGTCTCTGAAAGAGAATCAAGCGTGAGTACAGGGGCATAAACGCAGCAGTGATAGGATTGGAGAGGTTTGGTGAGCAAATGAAGACCCTTTGAAGTCATATTGCATGGTACCCATTCCACGGGTCGCAACTCTCCAAGTTTAAGGGATTCTTCCTTCAGCTAAAAAATGCATGTGGAACACAGAGTGTGATCAACCGTGTAATCGGGAGATGTGTTCTAATATGTCTCAGTTCTCATCCCCTGGTACTCGGGTTCAAAATTGCAGACGCTGTACTAATATTCTCCCGACTTGGAGAGACAGTGCCTTTAACCTCCTGTTTGGCCCAGTTTGCAATTTCTGCGGAAGATGAACAGGAATAGGGAGAACCAATGAGAGACTAGCTGGAGGTGTCTGGACGGGCAAATTTAACTCTCATTTCCCACCAGGAAGAGGAATTAACCAAAGGCTCAGCGTGCCGTGCCAGAACCAGATTAGGGCCTGAAGCAATCCTGCGGTGTTGAGGCCAGCTCACAAGAAAGCGAGTTGAAGAAAGGAGCTCAGGGGCACTGTAATTCACAAACCTGCAGAGTTATAAATGACAGCTATCGTACAAAAATCTACTGAAGTAAGGCTGCCAAGAGGGCCTGAAACCGGGGCAGAATTGCAGGAAACCGATTTCAGGTGGTAGACTTGATTTGCATTTAAAGCATAGGAAAAGAGGCAGAACGTCGACAATGATTCACTTGCCAAAAAGGGCGTATGCTTTTTTTCCTGAATATATTCAGGAAAAAAAGCATACGCCCTTTTAGGCCAACCAAGCAAGCTTGCAAAGGAAATCTGCACTACAATGAAGTCTCACTTCCCCCCAGTCAAATGGGCCATCTGAAAAAAGTGTAAAATCCAGAAAGGCAGGACAGGCCATGGAGAACTGGGAGCCTTGTTATGCTGATGGGCGGGATGTAAATTGCCAACAGCCACTCAGGAGAAATGTATGGTGTTTCCTGGAATGTCTAAAACAAAGCAACAGAGCCTAGGGCACTTCCACTTATGGTCCTATAGCTTAGGGAAATTAAAATAAAAAAGACACAGCCACCCCAAAGTTTGGGACGGCTCTGTTTACAAGAACCTCATTTACGGTACAAGTTCAATTTCACAGAAAGCGAAAAATGGATAAAGAAGTTGTGGTACTTAAGTACAATGCAATATCACTCAGCAATGAAATCTATTTGATCAGGCCCATAGCAGCATAATGAGTGGATTCAGGTATGATGATTCTAACTGAAATAAGTCACACAGAAAAAGAAACATCATAAGATATCACTAATACACGGAATGTAAACTTGGCTACACAGGAACTGGATTACAAAACAGAACAGGGTCTCAAATTTAGAAAACCAACTTATGCTTGCTTAAGGCGAAAGGTGAGTTGGGGTGCTGCATAAAACCAGAGATTGAAATGAGCACAGATAAAGTTCCTTAAGCCAAATATGGAATAGACAAGAGCTACTCCTTGCTCAACGAAATGGACTCAACACCCCATATTAAACGCCTAAGAATGTACCTGACTAGTAAGTATCTTAAAACCTATGGATTGCTATGTCTCCGAAAGAGAATCAAGCGTGTGTACAGGGGCATAAACGCAGCAGTGATAGGATTGGAGAGGTTCGGTGAGCAAATGAAGACGCTTTGAAGTCATATTGCATGGTACCCATTCCACGGGTCTCAACTCTCCAGGTTTAAGGGATTCTTCCTTCAGCTAAATCATGCATGTGGAACCCGGAGTATGATCAACCGTGTGATCGGGAGTCGTGGTCAAATATGTCTCCATTCTCGTCCCCTGGTACTCGGGTGCAACATTCCAGACGCTTTACTAACACTCTCCCGACTTGGAGAGTCAGTGCCTTTAACCTCCTGTTTGGCCCAGTTTGCAATTTCTGCGGAAGATGAACAGGAATAGGGAGAACCAATGAGAGACTAGCTGGAGGTTTCTGGACGGGCAAATTTAACTCTCATTTCCCACCAGGAATAGGAATTAACCAAAGGCTCAGCGTGCCGTGCCAGAACATGATTAGGGCCTGAAGCAATCCTGCGGTGTTGCGGCCAGCTCACAGGCAAGCGAGTTGAAGAAAGGAGCTCAGGGGCACTGTAATTCACAAACCTGCAGAGTTATAAATGACAGCTATCGTCAAAAAATATACTGAAGTAAGGCTTCCAAGAGGACTTGAAAGCGGGGCAGAATTGCAGGAAACCGATTTCAGGAGGTAGACTGGAATTGCATTTAAAGCATAGGAAAAGAGGCAGAACGTCGACAATGATGCACTTGGCCAAAAAGGACGTATGCGTTTTTTCCTGAATATATTCAGGAAAAAACGCATACGCACTTTTTGGCCAACCAAGCAAGCTTGCAAAGGAAATCTGCACTATAATGAAGTCTCACTTCCCCACGGTCAAAAGGGCCATCTGAAAAAAGTGTAAAATCCAGAAAGGCAGGACAGGCCATGGAGAACTGGGAGCCTTGTTATGCGGATGGGCGGGATGTAAATTGCCAACAGCCACTCAGGAGAAGTGTATGGTGTTTCCTGAAACATCTAAAAAACTGAGGAACAGAGCCTAGGGCACTTCCACTTATGGTCCTATAGCTTAGGTAAATTAAAATCAAAAAGACACAGCCACCCCAAAGTTTGGGACAGCTCTGTTTACAAGAACCTCGTTTACGGTACAAGTTCAATATCGCAGAAAGCGAAAAATGGATAAAAAAGTTGTGGTACTTACGTACAATGCAATATCACTCAGCAATGAAATCTATGTCATCATGCCCGTAGCAGCATAATGAGTGGATTCAGGTATGACGATTCTAACTGAAATAAGTCACACAGAAAAAGAAACGTCATAAGATATCACTAATACACGGAATGTAAACTTGGCTACACAGGCACTGAATTACAAAACAGAACAGGGTCTCAAATTTAGAAAACCAACTTATGCTTGCTTAAGGGGAAAGGTGAGTTGGGGTGCTGCATAAAACCAGAGATTGAAATGAGCACAGATAAAGTTCCTTAAGCCAAATATGTAATAGACAAGAGCTACTCCTTGCTCAACGAAATGGACTCAACACCCCATATTAAATGCCTAAGAATGTACCTGACTAGTAAGTATCTTAAAACCTATGGATTGCTATGTCTCCAAAAGAGAACCAAGCGTGTGTACAGGGGCATAAACGCAGCAGTGATAGGATTGGAGAGGTTCGGTGAGCAAATGAAGACGCTTTGAAGTCACATTGCATGGTACCCATTCCACGGGTCTCAACTCTCCAGGTTTAAGGGATTCTTCCTTCAGCAAAAACATGCATGTGGAACCCAGAGTATGATCAACCATTTGATCGCGAGTCATGTTCAAATATGTCTAAGTTCTCGTACCCTGGTACTCGGGTGCAACATTCCAAATGCTTTATTAACACTCTCCCGACTTGGAGAGTCAGTGCCTTTAACCTCCTGTTTGGCCCAGTTTGCAATTTCTGAGGAAGATGAACAGGAATAGGGAGAACCAATGAGAGACTAGCTGGAGGTGTCTGGACGGGCGAATTTAACTCTCATTTCCCACCAGGAAGAGGAATTAACCAAAGGCTCAGCATACCGTGCCGGAATCAGATTAGGGCCTGAAGCAATCCTGCGGTGTTGCGGCCAGCTCACAAGAAAGCGAGTTGAAGAAAGGAGCTCAGGGACACTGTAATTCACAAACCTGCAGAGTTATAAATGACAGCTATTGTCCAAAAATATACTGAAGTAAGGCTGCCAAGAGGACTTGAAAGCCGGGCAGAATTGCAGGAAACCGATTTCAGGAGGTAGACTGGAATTGCATTTAAAGCATAGGAAAAGAGGCAGAACGTCCACAATGATGCACTGGCCAAAAAGGGCGTATGCGTTTTTTCCTGAATATATTCAGGACAAAACGCATACGCCCTTTTTGGCCAACCAAGCAAGCTTGCAAAGGAAATCTGCACTACAATGAAGTCTCACTTCCCCCCGGTCAAAAGGGCCATCTGAAAAAAGTGTAAAATCCAGAAAGGCAGGACAGGCCATGGAGAACTGGGAGCCTTGTTATGCTGATGGGCAGGATGTAAATTGCCAACAGCCACTCGGGAGAAGTGTATGGTGTTTCCTGAAACATCTAAAAAACTGAGGAACACAGCCTAGGGCACTTCCAATTATGGTCCTATAGCTTAGGGAAATTAAAATAAAAAAGACACAGCCATCCCACAATTTGGGACAGCTCTGTTTACAAGAACCTCAGTCACGGTACAAGTTCAATATCGCAGAAAGCGAAAAATGGATAAAGAAGTTGTGGTACTTACGTACAATGCAATATCAATCAGCAATAAAATCTATGTCATCAGGCCTGTAAAGCATAGAGTGGATTCAGGTACGATGATTCTAACTGAAATAAGTCACACAGAAAAAGAAACGTCATAAGATATCACTAATACACGGAATGTAAACTTGGCTACACAGGCACTGAATTACAAAACAGAACAGGGTCTCAAATTTAGAAAACCAACTTATGCTTGCTTAAGGGGAAAGGTGAGTTGGGGTGCTGCATAAAATCAGAGATTGAAATGAGCACAGATAAAGTTCCTTAAGCCAAATATGTAATAGACAAGGGCTACTCCTTGCTCAACGAAATAGACTCAAAACCCCATATTAAATGCCTAAGAATGTACCTGACTAGTAAGTATCTTAAAACTTATGGATTGGTATGTCTCTGAAAGAGAATCAAGCGTGAGTACAGGGGCATAAACGCAGCAGTGATAGGATTGGAGAGGTTCGGTGAGCAAATGAAGACCCTTTGAAGTCATATTGCATGGTACCCATTCCACGGGTCTCAACTCTCCAAGTTTAAGGGATTCTTCCTTCAGCTAAAAAATGCATGTGGAACACAGAGTGTGATGAACCGTGTGATCGGGAGACGTGTTCTAATATGTCTCAGTTCTCATCCCCTGGTACTCAGGTGCAACATTGCAGACGCTTTACTAACATAATCCCGACATGGAGAGACAGTGCCTTTAACCTCCTGTTTGGCCCAGTTTGCAATTTCTGCGGAAGATGAACAGGAATAGGGAGAACCAATGAGAGACTAGCTGGAGGTGTCTGGACGGGCAAATTTAACTCTCATTTCCCACCAGGAAGAGGAATTAAGCAAAGGCTCATCGTGCGGTGCCGGAACCAGATTAGGGCCTGAAGCAATCCTGCGGTGTTGCGGCCAGCTCACAAGAAAGCGAGTTGAAGAAAGGAGCTCAGGGGCACTGTAATTCACAAACCTGCAGAGTTATAAATGACAGCTATCGCCCAAATATCTACTGAAGTAAGGCTGCCAAGAGGGCTTGAAACCAGGGCAGAATTGCGGGAAACCGATTTCAGGAGGTAGACTTGATTTGCATTTAAAGCATAGGAAAAGAGGCAGAACGTCGTCAATGATGCACTTGCCAAAAAGGGCGTATGCGTTTTTTCCTGAATATATTCAGGAAAAAACGCATACGCCCTTTTTAGCCAACCAAGCAAGCTTGCAAAGGAAATCTGCACTACAATGAAGTCTCACTTCCCCCCAGTCAAAAGGGTCATCTGAAAAAAGTATAAAATCCAGAAAGGCAGGACAGGTCATGGAGAACTGGGAGCCTTGATATGCTGATGGGCGGGATGTAAATTGCCAACAGCCACTAGGGAGAGGTGTATGGTGTTTCCTGAAACATATAAAAAACAAAGCAACAGAGCCTAGGGCACTTCCACTTATGGTCCTATAGCTTAGGGAAATTAAAATAAAAAAGACACAGCCACCCCAAAGCTTGTGACGGCTCTCTTTACAAGAACCTCGTTTACGGTACAAGTTTAATATCGCAGAAAGCAAAAAATGGATAAAGAAGTTGTGGTACCTATGTACAATGCAATATCACTCAGCAATGAAATCTATGTCATCAGGCACGTAGCAGCATAATGAGTGGATTCAGGTATGATGATTCTAACTGAAATAAGTCACACAGAAAAAGAAACATCATAAGATATCACTAATACACGGAATGTAACCTTGGCTACACAGGCACTGAATTACAAAACAGAACAGGGTCTCAAATTTAGAAAACCAACTTATGCTTGCTTAAAGGGAAAGGTGAGTTGGGGTGCTGCATAAAACCAGAGATTGAAATGAGCACAGATAAAGTTCCTTAAGCCAAATATGTAATAGACAAGAGCTACTCCTTGCTCAACGAAATGGACTCAACACCCCATATTAAACGCCACTGAATGTACCTGTCTAGTAAGTATCTTAAAACCTATGGATTGCTATGTCTCTGAAAGAGAATCAAGCGTGTGTACAGGGGCATAAACGCAGCAGTGATAGGTTTGGAGAGGTTCGGTGAGCAAATGAAGACCCTTTGAAGTCATATTGCATGGTACCCATTCCACGGGTCTCAACTCTCCAGGTTTAAGGGATTCTTCCTTCAGCTGAAACATGCATGTGGAACCCAGAGTATGATCAACCGTGTGATCGGGAGACGTGTTCAAATATGTCTCAGTTTTCGTCCCCTGGTACTCGGGTGCAACATTCCAGATGCTTTACTAACACTCTCCCGACTTGGAGAGTCAGTGCCTTTAACCTCCTGTTTGACCCAGTTTGCAATTTCTGCGGAAGATGATCAGGGATAAGGAGGACCAATGAGAGACTAGCTGGAGGTGTCTGGACGGGCAATTTTAACTCTCATTTCCCACCAGGAAGAGGAATTAAGCAAAGTCTCAGCGTGCGGTGCCGGAACCAGATTAGGGCCTGAAGCAATCCTGCGGTGTTGCGGCCAGCTCACAAGAAAGCGAGTTGAAGAAAGGAGCTCAGGGACACTGTAATTCACAAACCTGCAGAGTTATAAATGACAGTTATTGTCCAAAAATATACTGAAGTAAGGCTGCCAAGAGGACTTGAAAGCCGGGCAGAATTGCAGGAAACCGATTTCAGGAGGTAGACTGGAATTGCATTTAAAGCATAGGAAAAGAGGCAGAACGTCCACAATGATGCACTGGCCAAAAAGGGCGTATGCGTTTTTTCCTGAATATATTCAGGACAAAACGCATACGCCCTTTTTGGCCAACCAAGCAAGCTTGCAAAGGAAATCTGCACTACAATGAAGTCTCACTTCCCCCCGGTCAAAAGGGCCATCTGAAAAAAGTGTAAAATCCAGAAAGGCAGGACAGGCCATGGAGAACTGGGAGCCTTGTTATGCTGATGGGCAGGATGTAAATTGCCAACAGCCACTCGGGAGAAGTGTATGGTGTTTCCTGAAACATCTAAAAAACTGAGGAACACAGCCTAGGGCACTTCCAATTATGGTCCTATAGCTTAGGGAAATTAAAATAAAAAAGACACAGCCATCCCACAATTTGGGACAGCTCTGTTTACAAGAACCTCAGTCACGGTACAAGTTCAATATCGCAGAAAGCGAAAAATGGATAAAGAAGTTGTGGTACTTACGTACAATGCAATATCAATCAGCAATAAAATCTATGTCATCAGGCCTGTAAAGCATAGAGTGGATTCAGGTACGATGATTCTAACTGAAATAAGTCACACAGAAAAAGAAACGTCATAAGATATCACTAATACACGGAATGTAAACTTGGCTACACAGGCACTGAATTACAAAACAGAACAGGGTCTCAAATTTAGAAAACCAACTTATGCTTGCTTAAGGGGAAAGGTGAGTTGGGGTGCTGCATAAAATCAGAGATTGAAATTAGCACAGATAAAGTTCCTTAAGCCAAATATGTAATAGACAAGGGCTACTCCTTGCTCAACGAAATAGACTCAAAACCCCATATTAAATGCCTAAGAATGTACCTGACTAGTAAGTATCTTAAAACTTATGGATTGGTATGTCTCTGAAAGAGAATCAAGCGTGAGTACAGGGGCATAAACGCAGCAGTGATAGGATTGGAGAGGTTCGGTGAGCAAATGAAGACCCTTTGAAGTCATATTGCATGGTACCCATTCCACGGGTCTCAACTCTCCAAGTTTAAGGGATTCTTCCTTCAGCTAAAAAATGCATGTGGAACACAGAGTGTGATGAACCGTGTGATCGGGAGACGTGTTCTAATATGTCTCAGTTCTCATCCCCTGGTACTCAGGTGCAACATTGCAGACGCTTTACTAACATAATCCCGACATGGAGAGACAGTGCCTTTAACCTCCTGTTTGGCCCAGTTTGCAATTTCTGCGGAAGATGAACAGGAATAGGGAGAACCAATGAGAGACTAGCTGGAGGTGTCTGGACGGGCAAATTTAACTCTCATTTCCCACCAGGAAGAGGAATTAAGCAAAGGCTCATCGTGCGGTGCCGGAACCAGATTAGGGCCTGAAGCAATCCTGCGGTGTTGCGGCCAGCTCACAAGAAAGCGAGTTGAAGAAAGGAGCTCAGGGGCACTGTAATTCACAAACCTGCAGAGTTATAAATGACAGCTATCGCCCAAATATCTACTGAAGTAAGGCTGCCAAGAGGGCTTGAAACCAGGGCAGAATTGCGGGAAACCGATTTCAGGAGGTAGACTTGATTTGCATTTAAAGCATAGGAAAAGAGGCAGAACGTCGTCAATGATGCACTTGCCAAAAAGGGCGTATGCGTTTTTTCCTGAATATATTCAGGAAAAAACGCATACGCCCTTTTTAGCCAACCAAGCAAGCTTGCAAAGGAAATCTGCACTACAATGAAGTCTCACTTCCCCCCAGTCAAAAGGGTCATCTGAAAAAAGTATAAAATCCAGAAAGGCAGGACAGGTCATGGAGAACTGGGAGCCTTGATATGCTGATGGGCGGGATGTAAATTGCCAACAGCCACTAGGGAGAGGTGTATGGTGTTTCCTGAAACATATAAAAAACAAAGCAACAGAGCCTAGGGCACTTCCACTTATGGTCCTATAGCTTAGGGAAATTAAAATAAAAAAGACACAGCCACCCCAAAGCTTGTGACGGCTCTCTTTACAAGAACCTCGTTTACGGTACAAGTTTAATATCGCAGAAAGCAAAAAATGGATAAAGAAGTTGTGGTACTTATGTACAATGCAATATCACTCAGCAATGAAATCTATGTCATCAGGCACGTAGCAGCATAATGAGTGGATTCAGGTATGATGATTCTAACTGAAATAAGTCACACAGAAAAAGAAACATCATAAGATATCACTAATACACGGAATGTAACCTTGGCTACACAGGCACTGAATTACAAAACAGAACAGGGTCTCAAATTTAGAAAACCAACTTATGCTTGCTTAAAGGGAAAGGTGAGTTGGGGTGCTGCATAAAACCAGAGATTGAAATGAGCACAGATAAAGTTCCTTAAGCCAAATATGTAATAGACAAGAGCTACTCCTTGCTCAACGAAATGGACTCAACACCCCATATTAAACGCCACTGAATGTACCTGTCTAGTAAGTATCTTAAAACCTATGGATTGCTATGTCTCTGAAAGAGAATCAAGCGTGTGTACAGGGGCATAAACGCAGCAGTGATAGGTTTGGAGAGGTTCGGTGAGCAAATGAAGACCCTTTGAAGTCATATTGCATGGTACCCATTCCACGGGTCTCAACTCTCCAGGTTTAAGGGATTCTTCCTTCAGCTGAAACATGCATGTGGAACCCAGAGTATGATCAACCGTGTGATCGGGAGACGTGTTCAAATATGTCTCAGTTTTCGTCCCCTGGTACTCGGGTGCAACATTCCAGATGCTTTACTAACACTCTCCCGACTTGGAGAGTCAGTGCCTTTAACCTCCTGTTTGACCCAGTTTGCAATTTCTGCGGAAGATGATCAGGGATAAGGAGGACCAATGAGAGACTAGCTGGAGGTGTCTGGACGGGCAATTTTAACTCTCATTTCCCACCAGGAAGAGGAATTAAGCAAAGTCTCAGCGTGCGGTGCGGGAACCAGATTAGGGCCTGAAGCAATCCTGCGGTGTTGCGGCCAGCTCACAAGAAAGCGAGTTGAAGAAAGGAGCTCATGGGCACTGTAATTCACAAACCTGCAGAGTTATAAATGACAGCTATCGTCCAAAAATATACTGAAGTAAGGCTGCCAAGAGGACTTGAAAGCGGGGCAGAATTGCAGGAAACCGATTTCAGGAGGTAGACTGGAATTGCATTTAAAGCATAGGAAAAGAGGCAGAACTTCCACAATGATGCACTTGGCCAAAAAGGGCGTATGCGTTTTTTCCTGAATATATTCAGGAAAAAACGCATACGCCCTTTTTGGCCAACCAAGCAAGCTTGCAAAGGAAATCTGCACTACAATGAAGTCTCATTTCCCCCCGGACAAAAGGGCCATCTGAAAAAAGTGTAAAATCCAGAAAGGCAGGACAGGCCATGGACAACTCTGAGACTTGTTATGCTAATGGGTGGGATGTAAATTGCCAACAGCCACTGGGGAGAAGTGTATGGTGTTTCCTGAAACATCTAAAAAACAAAGCAACAGAGCCTAGGGCACTTCCACTTATGGTCCTATAGTTTAGGGAAATTATAATCAAAAAGACTCAGCCACCCCAAAGTTTGGGATGGTTATGTTTACAAGAACCTCGTTTATGGTACAAGTTCAATATCGCAGAGAGTGAAAAATGGATAAAGAAATTGTGCTACTTACGTACAATGCAATATCACTCAGCAATGAAATCTAAGGCATCAGGGCCATAGCAGCATAATGAGTGGATTCAGGTATGATGATTCTAACTGAAATAAGTCACACAGAAAAAGAAACATCATAAGATATCACTAATACACGGAATGTAAACTTGGCTACACAGGAACTGGATTACAAAACAGAACAGGGTCTCAAATGTAGAAAACCAACTTATGCTTGCTTAAGGGGAAAAGTGAGTTGGGGTGCTGCATAAAACCAGAGATTTAAATGAGCACAGATAAAGTTCCTTAAGCCAAATATTAATAGACAAGAGCTACTCCTTGCTCAACGAAATGGGCTCAACACCCCATATTAAACGCCTAAGAATGTACCTGATTAGTAAGTATCTTAAAACCTATGGATCGCTATGTCTCCGAAAGAGAATCAAGCATGTATACAGGGGCATAAACGCAGCAGTGATAGGATTGGAGAGTTTTGGTGAGCAAATGAAGACCCTTTGAAGTCATATTGCATGGTACCCATTCCACGGGTCTCAACTCTCCAGGTTTAAGGGATTCTTCCTTCAGCTAAAACATGCATGTGGAACCCAGAGTATGATCAACCGTGTGATCGGGAGACGTGTTCCAACATGTCTCAGTTCTCGTCCCTTGGTACTCGGGTGCAACATTCCAGACGCTTTACTAACACTCTCCCGACTTGGAGAGTCAGTGCCTTTAACCTCCTGTTTGGCCCAGTTTGCAATTTCTGCGGAAGATGAACAGGAATAGGGAGAACCAATGAGAGACTAGCTGGAGGTGTCTGGACGGGCAAATTTAACTCTCATTTCCCACCAGGAAGAGGAATTATCCAAAGGCTCAGCGTGCCGTGCCGGAACCAGATTAGGACCTGAAGCAATCCTGCGGTGTTGCAGCCAGCTCACAAGAAAGCGAGTTGAAGAAAGGAGCTCAGGGACACTGTAATTCACAAACCTGCAGAGTTATAAATGACAGCTATCGTCCAAAAATATACTGAAGTAAGGCTGCCAAGAGGACTTGAAAGCGGGGCAGAATTGCAGGAAACCGATTTCAGGAGGTAGACTGGAATTGCATTTAAAGCATAGGAAAAGAGGCAGAACGTCGACAATGATGCACTTGTCCAAAAAGGGCGTATGCGTTTTTTCCTGAATATATTCAGGAAAAAACGCATACGCCCTTTTTGGCCAACCAAGCAAGCTTGCAAAGGAAATCTGCACTACAATGAAGTCTCATTTCCCCCCGGACAAAAGGGCCATCTGAAAAAAGTGTAAACTCCAGAAAGGCAGGACAGGCCATGGAGAACTTGTTATGCTGATGGGTGGGATGTAAATTCCCAACAGCCACTGGGGAGAAGTGTATGGTGTTTCCTGAAACATCTAAAAAACAAATCAACAGAGCCTAGGGCATTTCCACTTATGGTCCTATAGCTTAGGGAAATTAAAATCGAAAAGACACAGCCACCCCAAAGTTTGGGATGGCTCTGTTTACAAGAACCTCGTTTACGGTACAAGTTCAATATTACAGAAAGTGAAAAATGGATAAAGAAGTTGTGGTACTTACGTACAATGCAATATCACTCAGCAATGAAATCTATGTCATCAGGCACGTAGCAGAAAATGAGTGGGTTCAGGTATGATGATTCTAACTGAAATAAGTCACACAGAAAAAGAAACATCATAAGATATCACTAATACACGGAATGTAAACTTGGCTACACAGGAACTGGATTACAAAACAGAACAGGGTCTCAAATTTAGAAAACCAACTTATGCTTGCTTAAGGGGAAAGGTGAGTTGGGGTGCTGCATAAAACCAGAGATTGAAATGAGCACAGATAAAGTTCCTTAAGCCAAATATGGAATAGACAAGAGCTACTCCTTGCTCAACGAAATGGACTCAAAACCCCATGTTAAACACCTTATAATGTACCTGACTAGTAAGTATCTTAAAACCTAAAGATTGCTATGTCTCTGAAAGAGAATCAAGCGTGAGTACAGGGACATAAACGCAGCAGTGATAGGATTGGAGAGGTTCGGTGAGCAAATGAAGACCCTTTGAAGTCATATTGCATGGTACCCATTCCACGGGTCTCAACTCTCCAGGTTTAAAGGATTCTTCCTTCAGCTAAAACATGCATGTGGAACCCAGAGTATGATCAACCGTGTGATCGGGAGACGTGTTGAAATATGTCTCAGTTCTCGTCCCCTGGTACTCGGGTGCAACATTCCAGACGCTTTACTAACACTCTCCCGACTTGGAGAGTCAGTGCCTTTAACCTCCTGTTTGGCCCAGTTTGCAAATTCCGTGGAAGATGAACAGGAATAGGGAGAACCAATGAGAGACAAGCTGGAGGTGTCTGGACGGGCAAATTTAACTCCCATTTCCCAACAGGAAGAGGAATTAACCAAAGGCTCAGCGTGCCGTGCCGGAAGCAGATTAGGGCCTGAAGGAATCCTGCGGTGTTGCGGCCAGCTCACAAGAAAGCGAGTTTAAGAAAGCAGCTCTGGGGCACTGTAATTCACAAACCTGCAGAGTTATAAATGACAGCTATCGTCCAAAAATATACTGAAGTAAGGCTGCCAAGAGGACTTGAAAGCCGGGCAGAATTGCAGGAAACCGATTTCAGGAGGTAGACAGGAATTGCATTTAAAGCATAGGAAATGAGGCAGAACGTCCACAATGATGCACTTGGCCAAAAAGGGCGTATGCGTTTTTTCCTGAATATATTCAGGAAAAAAAGCATACGCACTTTTTGGCCAACCAAGCAAGCTTGCAAAGGAAATCTGCACTACAATGAAGTCTCACTTCCGCTGGGTCAAAACGGCCATCTGAAAAAAGTGTAAAATCCAGAAAGGCAGGACAGGCGTTGGAGAACTGGGAGCCTTGTTATGCTGATGGGCGGGATGTAAATTGCCAACAGCCACTCGGGAGAAGTGTATGGTGTTTCCTGAAACATGTAAAAAACAAAGCAACAGAGGCTAGGGCACTTCCACTTATGATCCTATAGCTTAGGGAAATTAAAATCAAAAAGACACAGCCACCCCAAAATTTGGTATGGCTCTTATTACAAGAACCTCGTTTACGGTACAAGTTCAATATCACAGAAAGTGAAAAATGGATAAAGATGTTGTGGTACTTACATACAATGCAATAACACTCACCAATGAAATCTATGTCATCAGGCACGTAGCAGCATAATGAGTGGATTCAGGTATGATGATTCTAACTGAAATAAGTCACACAGAAAAAGAAACATCATAAGATATCACTAATACACGGAATGTAAACTTGGCTACACAGGAAATGGATTACAAAACAGAACAGGGTCTCAAATTTAGAAAACCAACTTATGCTTGCTTAAGGGGAAAGGTGAGTTGGGGTGCTGCATAAAACCAGAGATTGAAATGAGCACAGATAAAGTTCCTTAAGCCAAATATGGAATAGACAAGAGCTACTCCTTGCTCAACGAAATGGACTCAAAACCCCATGTTAAACACCTTATAATGTACCTGACTAGTAAGTATCTTAAAACCTAAAGATTGCTATGTCTCTGAAAGAGAATCAAGCGTGAGTACAGGGACATAAACGCAGCAGTGATAGGATTGGAGAGGTTCGGTGAGCAAATGAAGACCCTTTGAAGTCATATTGCATGGTACCCATTCCACGGGTCTCAACTCTCCAGGTTTAAAGGATTCTTCCTTCAGCTAAAACATGCATGTGGAACCCAGAGTATGATCAACCGTGTGATCGGGAGACGTGTTGAAATATGTCTCAGTTCTCGTCCCCTGGTACTCGGGTGCAACATTCCAGACGCTTTACTAACACTCTCCCGACTTGGAGAGTCAGTGCCTTTAACCTCCTGTTTGGCCCAGTTTGCAAATTCCGTGGAAGATGAACAGGAATAGGGAGAACCAATGAGAGACAAGCTGGAGGTGTCTGGACGGGCAAATTTAACTCCCATTTCCCAACAGGAAGAGGAATTAACCAAAGGCTCAGCGTGCCGTGCCGGAAGCAGATTAGGGCCTGAAGGAATCCTGCGGTGTTGCGGCCAGCTCACAAGAAAGCGAGTTTAAGAAAGCAGCTCTGGGGCACTGTAATTCACAAACCTGCAGAGTTATAAATGACAGCTATCGTCCAAAAATATACTGAAGTAAGGCTGCCAAGAGGACTTGAAAGCCGGGCAGAATTGCAGGAAACCGATTTCAGGAGGTAGACAGGAATTGCATTTAAAGCATAGGAAATGAGGCAGAACGTCCACAATGATGCACTTGGCCAAAAAGGGCGTATGCGTTTTTTCCTGAATATATTCAGGAAAAAAAGCATACGCACTTTTTGGCCAACCAAGCAAGCTTGCAAAGGAAATCTGCACTACAATGAAGTCTCACTTCCGCTGGGTCAAAACGGCCATCTGAAAAAAGTGTAAAATCCAGAAAGGCAGGACAGGCGTTGGAGAACTGGGAGCCTTGTTATGCTGATGGGCGGGATGTAAATTGCCAACAGCCACTCGGGAGAAGTGTATGGTGTTTCCTGAAACATGTAAAAAACAAAGCAACAGAGGCTAGGGCACTTCCACTTATGATCCTATAGCTTAGGGAAATTAAAATCAAAAAGACACAGCCACCCCAAAATTTGGTATGGCTCTTATTACAAGAACCTCGTTTACGGTACAAGTTCAATATCACAGAAAGTGAAAAATGGATAAAGATGTTGTGGTACTTACATACAATGCAATAACACTCACCAATGAAATCTATGTCATCAGGCACGTAGCAGCATAATGAGTGGATTCAGGTATGATGATTCTAACTGAAATAAGTCACACAGAAAAAGAAACATCATAAGATATCACTAATACACGGAATGTAAACTTGGCTACACAGGAAATGGATTACAAAACAGAACAGGGTCTCAAATTTAGAAAACCAACTTATGCTTGCTTAAGGGGAAAGGTGAGTTGGGGTGCTGCATAAAACCAGAGATTGAAATGAGCACAGATAAAGTTCCTTAAGCCAAATATGGAATAGAAAAGAGCTACTCCCTGCTCAACGAAATGGACTCAAAACCCCATGTTAAACACCTTATAATGTACCTGACTAGTAAGTATCTTAAAACCTAAAGATTGCTATGTCTCTGAAAGAGAATCAAGCGTGAGTACAGGGGCATAAACGCAGCAGTGATAGGATTGGAGAGGTTCGGTGAGCAAATGAAGACCCTTTGAAGTCATATTGCATGGTACCCATTCCACGGGTCTCAACTCTCCAGGTTTAAGGGATCCTTCCTTCAGCTAAAACATGCATGTGGAACCCAGAGTATGATCAACCGTGTGATCGGGAGACGTGTTGAAATATGTCTCAGTTCTCATCCCCTGGTACTCGGGTGCAACATTCCAGACGCTTTACTAACACTCTCCCGACTTGGAGAGTCAGTGCCTTTAACCTCCTGTTTGGCCCAGTTTGCAAATTCCGCGGAAGATGAACAGGAATAGGGAGAACCAATGAGAGACTAGCTGGAGGTGTCTGGACGGGCAAATTTAACTCCCATTTCCCACCAGGAAGAGGAATTAACCAAAGGCTCAGCGTGCCGTGCCGGAAGCAGATTAGGGCCTGAAGGAATCCTGCGGTGTTGCGGCCAGCTCACAAGAAAGCGAGTTTAAGAAAGCAGCTCAGGGGCACTGTAATTCACAAACCTGCAGAGTTATAAATGACAGCTATCGTCCAAAAATATACTGAAGTAAGGCTGCCAAGAGGACTTGAAAGCGGGGCAGAATTGCAGGAAACCGATTTCAGGAGGTAGACAGGAATTGCATTTAAAGCATAGGAAAAGAGGCAGAACGTCCACAATGATGCACTTGGCCAAAAAGGGCGTATGCGTTTTTTCCTGAATATATTCAGGAAAAAAAGCATACGCACTTTTTGGCCAACCAAGCAAGCTTGCAAAGGAAATCTGCACTACAATGAAGTCTCACTTCCCCGCGGTCAAAGGGGCCATCTGAAAAAAGTGTAAAATCCAGAAAGGCAGGACAGGCCATGGAGAAATGGGAGCCTTGTTATGCTGATGGGTGGGATGTAAATTGCCAACAGCCACTCGGGAGAAGTGTATGGTGTTTCCTGAAACATCTAAAAAACAAATCAACAGAGCCTAGGGCACTTCCACTTATGGTCCTATAGCTTAGGGAAATTAAAATCAAAAAGACACAGCCACCCCAAAGTTTGGGATGGCTCTGTTTACAAGAACCTCGTTTACGGTACAAGTTCAATATTACAGAAAGTGAAAAATGTATAAAGAAGTTGTGGTACTTACGTACAATGCAATATCACTCAGCAATGAAATCTATGTCATCAGGCACGTAGCAGAAAATGAGTGGGTTCAGGTATGATGATTCTAACTGAAATAAGTCACACAGAAAAAGAAACATCATAAGATATCACTAATACACGGAATGTAAACTTGGCTACACAGGAACTGGATTACAAAACAGAACAGGGTCTCAAATTTAGAAAACCAACTTATGCTTGCTTAAGGGGAAAGGTGAGTTGGGGTGCTGCATAAAACCAGAGATTGAAATGAGCACAGATAAAGTTCCTTAAGCCAAATATGGAATAGACAAGAGCTACTCCTTGCTCAACGAAATGGACTCAAAACCCCATGTTAAACACCTTATAATGTACCTGACTAGTAAGTATCTTAAAACCTAAAGATTGCTATGTCTCTGAAAGAGAATCAAGCGTGAGTACAGGGGCATAAACGCAGCAGTGATAGGATTGGAGAGGTTCGGTGAGCAAATGAAGACCCTTTGAAGTCATATTGCATGGTACCCATTCCACGGGTCTCAACTCTCCAGGTTTACAGGATTCTTCCTTCAGCTAAAACATGCATGTGGAACCCAGAGTATGATCAACCGTGTGATCGGGAGACGTGTTGAAATATGTCTCAGTTCTCGTCCCCTGGTACTCGGGTGCAACATTCCAGACGCTTTACTAACACTCTCCTGACTTGGAGAGTCAGTGCCTTTAACCTCCTGTTTGGCCCAGTTTGCAAATTCCGTGGAAGATGAACAGGAATAGGGAGAACCAATGAGAGACAAGCTGGAGGTGTCTGGACGGGCAAATTTAACTCCCATTTCCCACCAGGAAGAGGAATTAACCAAAGGCTCAGCGTGCCGTGCCGGAAGCAGATTAGGGCCTGAAGGAATCCTGCGGTGTTGCGGCCAGCTCACAAGAAAGCGAGTTTAAGAAAGCAGCTCTGGGGCACTGTAATTCACAAACCTGCAGAGTTATAAATGACAGCTATCGTCCAAAAATATACTGAAGTAAGGCTGCCAAGAGGACTTGAAAGCCGGGCAGAATTGCAGGAAACCGATTTCAGGAGGTAGACAGGAATTGCATTTAAAGCATAGGAAATGAGGCAGAACGTCCACAATGATGCACTTGGCCAAAAAGGGCGTATGCGTTTTTTCCTGAATATATTCAGGAAAAAAAGCATACGCACTTTTTGGTCAACCAAGCAAGCTTGCAAAGGAAATCTGCACTACAATGAAGTCTCACTTCCGCTGGGTCAAAACGGCCATCTGAAAAAAGTGTAAAATCCAGAAAGGCAGGACAGGCGTTGGAGAACTGGAAGCCTTGTTATGCTGATGGGCGGGATGTAAACTCCCAACAGCCACTGGGGAGAAGTGTATGGTGTTTCCTGAAACATCTAAAAAACAAAGCAACAGAGCCTAGGGCACTTCCACTTATGGTCCTATAGCTTAGGGAAATTAAAATCAAAAAGACACAGCCACCCCAAAGTTTGGGATGGCTCTGTTTACAAGAACCTCGTTTACGGTACAAGTTCAATATCGCAGAAAGTGAAAAATGGATAAAGAATTTGTGGTACTTACGTACAATGCAATATCACTCAGCAATGACATCTATGTCATCAGGCCCGTAGCAGAAAATGAGTGGATTCAGGTATGATGAATCTAACTGAAATAAGTCACACAGAAAAAGAAACATCATAAGATATCACTAATACACGGAATGTAAACTTGGCTACACAGGAACTGGATTACAAAACAGAACAGGGTCTCCAATTAAGAAAACCAACTTATGCTTGCTTAAGGGGAAAGTTGAGTTGGGGTGTTGCATAAAACCAGAGATTGAAATGAGCACAGATAAAGTTCCTTAAGCCAAATATGTAATAGACAAGAGCTACTCCTTCCTCAACGAACTGGACTCAAAACCCCATGTTAAACACCTTATAATGTACCTGACTTGTAAGTATCTTAAAACCTAAAGATTGCTATGTCTCTGAAAGAGAATCAAGCGTGAGTATAGGGGCATAAACGCAACAGTGATAGGATTGGAGAGGTTCGGTGAGCAAATGAAGACCCTTTGAAGTCATATTGCATGGTACCCATTCCACGGGTCTCAACTCTCCAGGTTTAAGGGATTCTTCCTTCAGCTAAAACATGCATGTGGAACCCAGAGTATGATCAACCGTGTGATCGGGAGACGTGTTGAAATATGTCTCAGTTCTCGTCCCCTGGTACTCGGGTGCAAATTCCAGACGCTTTACTAACACTCTCCTGAATTGGAGAGTCAGTGCCTTTAACCTCCTGTTTGGCCCAGGTTGCAAATTCCGCGGAAGATTAACAGGAATAGGGAGAACCAATGAGAGACTAGCTGGAGGTGTCTGGACGGGCAAATTTAACTCTCATTTCCCACCACGAAGAGGAATTAACCAAAGGCTCAGCGTGCCATGTCGGAATCAGATTAGGGCCTGAAGCAATCCTGCGGTGTTGCTGCCAGCTCACAAGAAAGCAATTTGAAGAAAGGAGTTCAGTGGCACTGTAATTCACAAACCTGCAGAGTTATAAATGACAGCTATCGTCCAAAAATATACTGAAGTAAGGCTGCCAAGAGGACTTGAAAGCCGGGCAGAATTGCAGGAAACCGATTTCAGGAGGTAGACTGCAATTGCATTTAAAGCATAGGAAAAGAGGCAGAACGTCGAGAATGATGCACTAGGCCAAAAAGGGCGTATGCGTTTTTTCCTGAATATATTCAGGAAAAAACGCATACGCCCTTTTTGGCCAACCAAGCAAGCTTGCAAAGGAAATCTGCACTACAATGAAGTCTCACTTCCCCCGGGTCAAAAGGGCCATCTGAAAAAAGTGTAAAATCCAGAAAGGCAGGACAGGCCATGGAGAACTGGGAGCCTTGTTATGTTGATGGGCGGGATGTAAATTGCCAACAGCCACTCAGGAGAAGTGTATGGTGTTTCCTGAAACATCAAAAAAACAAAGCAACAGAGCCTAGGGCAGTTCCACTTATGGTCCTATAGCTTAGGGAAATTGAAATCAAAAAGACACAGCCACCCCAAAGTTTGGGACAGCTCTGTTTACAAGAACCCCGTTTATGGTACAAGTTCAATATCGCAGAAAGCGAAAAATGGATAAAGAAGTTGTGGTACTTACGTACAATGCAATATCAATCAGCAATGAAATCTATGTCATCAGGCCTGTAAAGCATAGAGTGGATTCAGGTATGATGATTCTAACTGAAATAAGTCACACAGAAAAAGAAACATCATAAGATATCACTAATACACGGAATGTAAACTTGGCTACACAGGCACTGAATTACAAAACAGAACAGGGTCTCAAATTTAGAAAACCAACTTATGCTTGCTTAAGGGGAAAGGTGAGTTGGGGTGCTGCATAAAACCAGAGATTGAAATGAGCACAGATAAAGTTCCTTAAGCCAAATATGTAATAGACAAGGGCTACTCCTTGCTCAACGAAATGGACTCAAAACCCCATATTAAACGCCTAATAATGTACCTGACTAGTAAGTATCTTAAAACTTATGGATTGGTATGTCTCTGAAAGAGAATCAAGCGTGAGTACAGGGGCATAAACGCAGCAGTGATAGGATTGGAGAGTTTCGGTGAGCAAATGAAGACCCTTTGAAGTCATATTGCATGGTACCCATTCCACGGGTCTCAACTCTCCAAGTTTAAGGGATTCTTCCTTCAGCTAAAAAATGCATGTGGAACACAGAGTATGATCAACCATGTGATCGGGAGACGTGTTGAAATATGTCTCAGTTCTCGTCCCCTGGTACTCGGGTGCAACATTCCAGATGCTTTACTAACACTCTCCCGACTTGGAGAGTCAGTGCCTTTAACCTCCTGTTTGACACAGTTTGCAATTTCTGCGGAAGATGAACAGGGATAAGGAGGACCAATGAGAGACTAGCTGGAGGTGTCTGGACGGGCAATTTTAACTCTCATTTCCCACCAGGAAGAGGAATTAAGCAAAGGCTCAGCGTGCGGTGCCGGAACCAGATTAGGGCCTGAAGCAATCCTGCGGTGTTGCGGCCAGCTCACAAGAAAGCGAGTTGAAGAAAGGAGCTCATGGGCACTGTAATTCACAATCCTGCAGAGTTATAAATGACAGCTATCGTCCAAAAATATACTGAAGTAAGGCTGCCAAGAGGACTTGAAAGCGGGGCAGAATTGCAGGAAACCGATTTCAGGAGGTAGACTGGAATTGCATTTAAAGCATAGGAAAAGAGGCAGAACTTCCACAATGATGCACTTGGCCAAAAAGGGCGTATGCGTTTTTTCCTGAATATATTCAGGAAAAAACGCATACGCCCTTTTTGGCCAACCAAGCAAGCTTACAAAGGAAATCTGCACTACAATGAAGTCTCACTTCCCCGCGGTCAAAAGGGCCATCTGAAAAAAGTGTAAAATCCAGAAAGGCAGGACAGGCGTTGGATAACTGGGAGCCTTGTTATGCTGATGCGACGGATGTAAACTGCCAGCAGCCACTGGGGAGAAGTGTATGGTGTTTCCTGAAACATCTAAAAAACAAAGCAACAGAGCCTAGGGCACTTCCACTTATGGTCCTATAGCTTAGGGAAATTAAAATCAAAAAGACACAGCCACCCCAAAGTTTGGGACAGCTCTGTTTACAAGAACCTCGTTTACGGTACAAGTTCAATATCGCAGAAAGTGAAAAATGGATAAAGAAGTTGTGCTACTTACGTACAATGCAATATCACTCAGCAATGAAATCTATGTCATCAGGCCCGTAGCAGCATAATGAGTGGATTCAGGTATGATGATTCTAACTGAAATAAGTCACACAGAAAAAGAAACATCATAAGATATCACTAATACACGGAATTTAAACTTGGCTACACAGGAACTGGATTACAAAACAGAACAGGGTCTCCAATTTAGAAAACCAACTTATGCTTGCTTAAGGGGAAAGGTGAGTTGGGGTGCTGCATAAAACCAGAGATTGAAATGAGCACAGATAAAGTTCCTTAAGCCAAATATGTAATAGACAAGAGCTACTCCTTGCTCAACGAAATGGACTCAACACCACATACTAAACGCCTAATAATGTACCTGACTAGTAAGTATCTTAAAACCTATGGATTGCTATGTCTCTGAAAGAGAATCAAGCGTGAGTACAGGGGCATAAAAGCAGCAGTGAGAGGATTGGAGAGGTTCGGTGAGCAAATGAAGACCCTTTGAAGTCATATTGCATGGTACCCATTCCACGGGTCCTAACTCTCCAGGTTTAAGGGATTCTTCCTTCAGCTAAAACATGCATGTGGAACCCAGAGTATGATCAACCGTGTGATCGGGAGACGTGTTGAAATATGTCTCAGTTCTCATCCCCTGGTACTCGGGTGCAACATTCCAGACGCTTTACTAACACTCTCCCGACTTGGAGAGTCAGTGCCTTTAACCTCATCTTTGGCCCAGTTTGCAAATTCCGCGGAAGATGAAAAGGAATAGGGAGAACCAATGAGAGACTAGCTGGAGGTGTCTGGACGGGCAAATTTAACTCTCATTTCCCACCAGGAAGAGGAATTAACCAAAGGCTCAGTGTGTCGTGCCGGAACCAGATTAGGGCCTGAAGCAATCCTGCTGTGTTGCGGCCATTTCACAAGAAAGCAAGTTGAAGAAAGGAGCTCAGGGGCACTGTAATTCACAAACCTGCAGAGTTATAAATGACAGCTATCGTCCAAAAATATACTGAAGTAAGGATGCCAAGAGGACTTGAAAGCAGAGCAGAATTGCAGGAAACCGATTTCAGGAGGTAGACTGTAATTGCATTTAAAGCATAGGAAAAGAGGCAGAACGTCGACAATGATGCCCTAGGCCAAAAAGGACGTATGCGTTTTTTCCTGAATATATTCAGGAAAAAAACGCATACGCCCTTTTTGGCCAACCAAGCAAGCTTGCAAAGGAAATCTGCACTACAATGAAGTCTCATTTCCCCCCGGACAAAAGGGCCATCTGAAAAAAGTGTAAAATCCAGAAAGGCAGGACAGGCCATGGACAACTGTGAGACATGTTATGCTAATGGGTGGGATGTAAATTGCCAACAGCCACTGGGGAGAATTGTATGGTGTTTCCTGAAACATCTAAAAAACAAAGCAACAGAGCCTAGGGCACTTCCACTTATGGTCCTATAGCTTAGGGAAATTATAATCAAAAAGACTCAGCCACCCCAAAGTTTGGGATGGTTCTGTTTACAAGAACCTCGTTTACGGTACAAGTTCAATATCGCAGAGAGTGAAAAATGGATAAAGAAATTGTGCTACTTACGTACAATGCAATATCACTCAGCAATGAAATCTAAGGCATCAGGGCCATAGCAGCATAATTAGTGGATTCAGGTATGATGATTCTAACTGAAATAAGTCACACAGAAAAAGAAACATCATAAGATATCACTAATACACGGAATGTAAACTTGGCTACACAGGAACTGGATTACAAAACAGAACAGGGTCTCAAATGTAGAAAACCAACTTATGCTTGCTTAAGGGGAAAGGTGAGTTGGGGTGCTGCATAAAACCAGAGATTGAAATGAGCACAGATAAAGTTCCTTAAGCCAAATATTAATAGGACAAGAGCTACTCCTTGCTCAACGAAATGGGCTCAACACCCCATATTAAACGCCTAAGAATGTACCTGATTAGTAAGTATCTTAAAACCTATGGATTGCTATGTCTCCGAAAGAGAATCAATCGTGAGTACAGGGGCATAAACGCAGCAGTGATAGGATTGGAGAGGTTCGGTGAGCAAATGAAGACCCTTTGAAGTCATATTGCATGAAACCCATTCCACGGGTTTCAACTCTCCAGGTTTATGGGATTCTTCCTTCAGCTAAAACATGCATGTGGAACCCAGAATATGATCAACCATGTGATCGGGAGACGTGTTCCAATATGTCTCAGTTCTCGTCCCCTGGTACTCGGGTGCAACATTCCAGACGCTTTACTAACACTCTCCCGACTTTGAGAGTCAGTGCCTTTAACCTCCTGTTTGGCCCAGTTTGCAATTTCTGCGGAAGATGAATAGGAATAGGGAGAACCAATGAGAGACTAGCTGGAGGTGTCTGGACGGGCAAATTTCACTCTCATTTCCCACCACGAAGAGGAATTAACCAAAGGCTCAGCATGCCGTGCCGGCACCAGATTAGGGGCTGAAGCAATCCTGCGGTGTTGTGGCCAGCTCACAAGAAAGCGAGTTGAAGAAAGGAGCTCAGGGGCACTGTAATTCACACACCTGCAGAGTTATAAATGGTAGCTATCGTCCAAAAATATGCTGAAGTTAGGCTGCCAAGAGGACTTGAAAGCGGGGCAGAATTGCAGGAAACCGATTTCAGGAGGTAGACTGGAATTGCATTTAAAGCATAGGAAAAGAGGCAGAACGTCGACAATGATGCACTTGGCCAAAAAGGGGGGTATGCCTTTTTTCCTGAATATATTCAGGAAAAAACGCATACGCCCTTTTTGGCCAACCAAGCAAGCTTGCAAAGGAAATCTGCACTACACTACAATGAAGTCTCACTTCTCCCTGGTAAAAAGGGCCACCTGAAAAAAGTGTAAAATCCAGAAAGGCAGGACAGGCCATGGAGAACTGGGAGCCTTGTTATGCTGATGGGCGGGATGTAAATTGCCAACAGCCACTCGGGAGAAGTGTATGGTGTTTCCTGAAACATCTAAAAAACAAAGCAACAGAGCCTAGGGCACTTCCACTTATGGTCCTATAGCTTAGGGAAATTAAAATCAAAAAGACACAGCCACCCCAAAGTTTGGGACGGCTCTGTTTACAAGAACCTCGTTTATGGTACAAGATCAATATCGCAGAAAGTGAAAAATGGATAAAGAAGTGGTGGTACTTACGTACAATGCAATATCACTCAGCAATGAAATCTATGTCATCAGGCCCATAGCAGCATAATGAGTGGATTCAGGTATGATGATTCTAACTGAAATAAGTAACACAGAAAAAGAAACATCATAAGTTATCACTAATACACGGAATGTAAACTTGGCTACACAGGAACTGAATTTCAAACAGAACATTGTCCCAAATTTAGAAAATCAACTTATGCTTGCTTAAGGGGAAAGGTGAGTTGGGGTGCTGCATAAAACCAGAGATTGAAATGAGCACAAATAAAGTTCCTTAAGCCAAATATGTAATAGACAAGAGCTACTCCTTGCTCAACGAAATGGACTCAAAACCCCATATTAAACGCCTAAGAATGTACATGACTAGAAATATCTTAAAATCTATGGATTGCTATGTCTCCGAAAGAGAATCAAGCATGTGTAGAGGGGCATAAACGCAGCAGTGATAGGATTGGAGAGGTTCGGTGAGCAAACGAAGACCCTTTGATGTCATATTGCATGGTACCCATTCCACGGGTCTCAACTCTCCAGGTTTAAGGGA
Organism: Orcinus orca; assembly: GCF_937001465.1. Lineage (NCBI taxonomy): Eukaryota > Metazoa > Chordata > Mammalia > Artiodactyla > Delphinidae > Orcinus > Orcinus orca. The sequence continues at coordinate 497,703 of NW_026043735.1, forward strand.
TTCTTCCTTCAGCTAAAACATGCATGTGGAACGCAGAGTATGATCAACCGTGTGATCGGGAGACGTGTTCAAATATGTCTCAGTTTTCCTCCCCTGGTACTCAGGTGCAACATTCCAGATGCTTTACTAACACTCTCCCGACTTGGAGAGTCATTGCCTTTAACCTCCTGTTTGGCCCAGTTTGCAAATTCCGCGGAAGACGAACAGGAATAGGGAGAACAAATGAGAGACTAGCTGGAGGCGTCTGGACGGGCAAATTTCACTCTCATTTCCCACCAGGGAGAGGAATTAACCAAAGGCTCAGCCTGCCGTGCCGGAACCAGATTAGGGCCTGAAGCAATCCTGCGGTGTTGCGGCCAGCTCACAAGAAAGCGAGTTGAAGAAAGGAGCTCAGGGGCACTGTAATTCACAAACCTGCAGAGTTATAAATGACAGCTATCGTCCAAAAATATACTGAAGTAAGGCTGCCAAGAGGACTTGAAAGCGGGGCAGAACTGCATGAAACCGATTTCAGGAGGTAGACTGGATTTGCATTTAAAGCACAGGAAAAGAGGCAGAACGTCGACAATGATGCACTTGTCCAAAAAGGGCGTATGCTTTTTTTCCTGAATATATTCAGGAAAAAACGCATACGCCCTTTTTGGCCAACCAAGCAAGCTTGCAAAGGAAATCTGCACTAAAATGAAGTCTCACTTCCCCCCAGTCAAAAGGGCCATCTGAAAAAAGTGTAAAATCCAGAAAGGCAGGACAGGCCATGGAGAACTGGGAGCCTTGTTATGCTGATGGGCGGGATGTAAATTGCCAACAGCCACTCGGGAGAAGTGTATGGTGTTTCCTGGAACATCTAAAACAAAGCAACAGAGCCTAGGGCACTTCCACTTATGGTCTTGTAGCTTAGGGAAATTAAAATCAAAAAGACACAGCCACCCCAATGTTTGGAACGGCTCTGTTTACAAGAACCTCGTTTACGATACAAGTTCAATATCACAGAAAGTGAAAAATGGATAAAGAAGTTGTGGTACTTACGTACAATGCAGTATCACTCAACAATGAAATCTATGTCATCAGGCCCTTAGCAGCATAGAGTGGATTCAGGTATGATGATTCTAACTGAAATAAGTCACACAGAATAAGAAACATCATAAGATATCACTAATACACGGAATGTAAACTTGGCTACACAGGAACTGGATTACAAAACAGAACAGGGTCTCAAATTTAGAAAACCAACTTATGCTTGCTTAAGGGGAAAGGTGAGTTGGGGTGCCGCATAAAACCAGAGATTGAAATGAGCACAGATAAAGTTCCTTAAGCCAAATATGTAATAGACAAGAGCTACTCCTTGCTCAACGAAATGGACTCAAAACCCCATATTAAACGCCTAATAATGTACCTGAGTAGTAAGTATCTTAAAACCTATGGATTGCTATGTCTCTGAAAGTGAATCAATCGTGAGTACAGGGGCATAAACCCAGCAGTGATAGGATTGGAGAGTTTTGGTGAGCAAATGAAGACCCTTTGAAGTCGTATTGTATGGTACCCATTCCACGGGTCTCAACTCTCCAGGTTTAAGGGATTCTTCCTTCAGCTAAAACATGCATGTGGAACCCAGAGTATGATCAACCGTGTGATCGGGAGATGTGTTCCAATATGTCTCAGTTCTCGTCCCCTGGTACTCGGGTGCAACATTCCAGAAGTTTAACTAACACTCTCCCGACATGGAGAGTCAGTGCCTTTAACCTCCTGTTTGGCCCAGTTTGAAATTTCTATGGAGGATGAACAGGTATAGGGAGAACCAATGAGAGACTAGCCTGAGGTGTCTGGACGGGCAAATTTAACTCTCATTTCCCACCAGGAAGAGGAATTAAGCAAAGGCTCAGCGTGCCGTGCCAGAAGCAGATTAGGGCCTGAAGCAATCCTGCGGTGTTGCGGCCATCTCACAAGAAAACGAGTTGAAGAAAGGAGCTCAGGGGCACTGTAATTCACAAACCTGCAGAGTTATAAATGACAGCTATCATCCAAAAATATACTGAAGTAAGGCTGCCAAGAGGACTTGAAAACGGGGCAGAATTGCACGAAACCGATTTCAGGTGGTAGACTGGAATTGCATTTAAAGCATAGGAAAAGAGGCAGAACGTCGACAATGATGCACTTGGCCAAAAAGGGCGTATGCGTTTTTTCCTGAATATATTCAGGAAAAAACGCATACGCCCTTTTTGGCCAACCAAGCAAGCTTGCAAAGGAAATCTGCACTACAATGAAGTCTCACTTCCCCCCGGTCAAAAGGGCCATCTGAAAAAAGTGTAAAATCCAGAAAGGCAGGACAGGCCATGGAGAACTGGGAGCCTTGTTATGCTGATGGGCGGGATGTAAATTGCCAACAGCCACTCCGGAGAAGTGTATGGTGTTTCCTGAAACATCTAAAAAACAAATCAACAGAGCCTAGGGCACTTCCACTTATGGTCCTATAGCTTAGGGAAATTAAAATCAAAAAGACACAGCCACCCCAAAGTTTGGGATGGCTCTGTTTACAAGAACCTCGTTTACGGTACAAGTTCAATATCGCATAAAGCGAAAAATGAATAAAGAAGTTGTTTTACTTACGTACAATGCAATATCACTCAGCAATGAAATCTATGTCATCAGGCCCATAGCAGCATAATGAGTGGATTCAGGTATGATGATTCTAACTGAAATAAGTCACACAGAAAAAGAAACATCATAAGATATCACTAATACACGGAATGTAAACTTGGCTACACAGGAACTGGATTACAAAACAGAACAGGGTCTCAAATTTAGAAAACCAACTTATGCTTGCTTAAGGGGAAAGGTGAGTTGGGGTGCTGCATAAAACCAGAGATTGAAATGAGCACAGATAAAGTTCCTTAAGCCAAATATGGAATAAACAAGAGCTACACCTTGCTCAACGAAATGGACTCAACACCCCATATTAAACGACTGAGAATGTACCTGACTAGTAAGTATCTTAAAAGCTATGGATTGCTATGTCTCCGAAAGAGAATCAAGCGTGTGTACAGGGGCATAAACGCAGCAGTGATAGGATTGGAGAGGTTCGGTGAGATAATGAAGACCCTTTGAAGTCATATTGCATGGTACCCATTCCACGGGTCTCAACTCTCCAGGTTTAAGGGATTCTTCCTTCAGCTAAAACATGCATGTGGAACCCACAGTATGATCAACCGTGTGATCGGGAGACGTGTTCCAATGTCTCAGTTCTCATCCCCTGGTACTTGGGTGCAACATTCCAGACGCTTTACTAACACTCTCCCGACTTGGAGAGTCAGTGCCTTTAAACTCCTGTTTTGCGCAGTTTGCAATTTCTGCGGAAGATGAACAGGAATAGGGAGAACCAATGAGAGACTAGCTGGAGGTTTCTGGACGGGCAAATTTAACTCTCATTTCCCAACAGGAAGAGGAATTAAGCAAAGGCTCAGCGTGCCGTGCCGGAACCAGATTAGGGCCTGAAGCAATCCTGTGGTGTTGCAGCCAGCTCAAAAGAAAGCGAGTTGAAGAAAGGAGCTCAGGGGCACTGTAATTCACAAACCTGCAGAGTTATAAATGACAGCTATCGTCCAAAAATATATTAAAGTAACGCTGCCAAGAGGACTTGAAAGCGGGGCAGAATTGCAGGAAACCGATTTCAGGAGGTAGACTGGAATTGTATTTAAAGCATAGGAAAAGAGGCAGAACATCGACAATGATGCACTTGGCCAAAAAGTGCGTATGCGTTTTTTCCTGAATATATTCAGGAAAATACGCATACGCCCTTTTTGGCCAACCAAGCAAGCTTGCAAAGGAAATCTGCACTACAATGAAGTCTCACTTCCCCCGGTCAAAAGGACCACTGAAAAAAGTGTAAAATCCAGAAAGGCAGGACAGGCCATGGAGAACTGGGAGCCTTGTTATGCTGATGGGCGGGATGTATATTGCCAACAGCCACTCAGGAGAAGTGTATGGTGTTTCCTGAAACATCTAAAAAACAAAGAAACAGAGCCTAGGGCACTTCCACTTATGGCCCTATAGCTTAGGGAAATTAAAATCAAAAAGACACAGCCACCCCAACGTTTGGGACGGCTCTGTTTACAAGAAACTCGTTTACGGGACAAGTTCAATTTCGCAGAAAGTGAAAAATGGATAAAGAAGTTGTGGTACTTACGTAGAATGCAATATCACTCAGCAATGAAATCTATGTCATCAGGCCCATAGCAGCATAATGAGTGGATTCAGGTATGATGATTCTAACTGAAATAAGTCACATAGAAAAAGAAACATCATAAGATATCACTAATACACGGAATGTAAACTTGGCTACACAGGAACTGGATTACAAAAGAGAACAGGGTCTCAAATTTAGAAAACCATCTTATGATTGCTTAAGGGGAAAGGTGAGTTGGGGTGCTGCATAAAACCAGAGATTGAAATGAGCACAGATAAAGTTCCTTAAGCCAAATATGTAATAGACAAGAGCTACTCCTTGCTCAACGAAATGGACTCAACACCCCATAGTAAACGCCTAACAATGTACCTGACTAGTAAGTATCTTAAAACCTATGGATCGCTATGTCTCTGAAAGAGAATCAAGCGTGTGTACAGGGGCATAAACGCAGCAGTGATAGGATTGGAGAGGTTCGGTGAGCAAATGAAGACCCTTTGAAGTCATATTGCATGGTACCCATTCCACGGGTCTCAACTCTCCAAATTAAGGGATTCTTCCTTAGGCGAAATCATGCATGTGGAACCCAGAGTATGATCAACCGTGTGATCGGGAGACGTGTTCCAATATGTCTCAGTTCTCGTCCCCTGGTACTCGGGTGCAACATTCCAGACGCTTTACTAACACTCTCCCGACTTGGAGAGTCAGTGCCTTTAACCTCCTGTTTGGCCCAGTTTGCAAATTCCGCGGAAGATGAACAGGAATAGGGAGAACCAATGAGAGACTAGCTGGAGGTGTCTGGACGGGAAAATTTAACTCTCATTTCCCACCAGGAAGAGGAATTAACCAAAGGCTCAGCGTGCCATGCCGGAACCAGATTAGGGCCTGAAGCAATCCTGCGGTGTTGCGGCCAGCTCACAAGAAAGCGAGTTGAAGAAAGGAGCTCATGGGCACTGTAATTCACAATCCTGCAGAGTTATAAATGACAGCTATCATCCAAAAATATACTGAAGTAAGGCTGCCAAGAGGACTTGAAAGCGGGGCAGAATTGCAGGAAACCGATTTCAGGAGGTAGACTGGAATTGCATTTAAAGCATAGGAAAAGAGGCAGAACTTCCACAATGATGCACTTGGCCAAAAAGGGCGTATGCGTTTTTTCCTGAATATATTCAGGAAAAAACGCATACGCCCTTTTTGGCCAACCAAGCAAGCTTACAAAGGAAATCTGCACTACAATGAAGTCTCACTTCCCCGCGGTCAAAAGGGCCATCTGAAAAAAGTGTAAAATCCAGAAAGGCAGGACAGGCGTTGGATAACTGGGAGCCTTGTTATGCTGATGCGACGGATGTAAACTGCCAGCAGCCACTGGGGAGAAGTGTATGGTGTTTCCTGAAACATCTAAAAAACAAAGCAACAGAGCCTAGGGCACTTCCACTTATGGTCCTATAGCTTAGGGAAATTAAAATCAAAAAGACACAGCCACCCCAAAGTTTGGGACAGCTCTGTTTACAAGAACCTCGTTTACGGTACAAGTTCAATATCGCAGAAAGTGAAAAATGGATAAAGAAGTTGTGCTACTTACGTACAATGCAATATCACTCAGCAATGAAATCTATGTCATCAGGCCCGTAGCAGCATAATGAGTGGATTCAGGTATGATGATTCTAACTGAAATAAGTCACACAGAAAAAGAAACATCATAAGATATCACTAATACACGGAATTTAAACTTGGCTACACAGGAACTGGATTACAAAACAGAACAGGGTCTCCAATTTAGAAAACCAACTTATGCTTGCTTAAGGGGAAAGGTGAGTTGGGGTGCTGCATAAAACCAGAGATTGAAATGAGCACAGATAAAGTTCCTTAAGCCAAATATGTAATAGACAAGAGCTACTCCTTGCTCAACGAAATGGACTCAACACCACATACTAAACGCCTAATAATGTACCTGACTAGTAAGTATCTTAAAACCTATGGATTGCTATGTCTCTGAAAGAGAATCAAGCGTGAGTACAGGGGCATAAAAGCAGCAGTGAGAGGATTGGAGAGGTTCGGTGAGCAAATGAAGACCCTTTGAAGTCATATTGCATGGTACCCATTCCACGGGTCCTAACTCTCCAGGTTTAAGGGATTCTTCCTTCAGCTAAAACATGCATGTGGAACCCAGAGTATGATCAACCGTGTGATCGGGAGACGTGTTGAAATATGTCTCAGTTCTCATCCCCTGGTACTCGGGTGCAACATTCCAGACGCTTTACTAACACTCTCCCGACTTGGAGAGTCAGTGCCTTTAACCTCATCTTTGGCCCAGTTTGCAAATTCCGCGGAAGATGAAAAGGAATAGGGAGAACCAATGAGAGACTAGCTGGAGGTGTCTGGACGGGCAAATTTAACTCTCATTTCCCACCAGGAAGAGGAATTAACCAAAGGCTCAGTGTGTCGTGCCGGAACCAGATTAGGGCCTGAAGCAATCCTGCTGTGTTGCGGCCATTTCACAAGAAAGCAAGTTGAAGAAAGGAGCTCAGGGGCACTGTAATTCACAAACCTGCAGAGTTATAAATGACAGCTATCGTCCAAAAATATACTGAAGTAAGGATGCCAAGAGGACTTGAAAGCAGAGCAGAATTGCAGGAAACCGATTTCAGGAGGTAGACTGTAATTGCATTTAAAGCATAGGAAAAGAGGCAGAACGTCGACAATGATGCCCTAGGCCAAAAAGGACGTATGCGTTTTTTCCTGAATATATTCAGGAAAAAACGCATACGCCCTTTTTGGCCAACCAAGCAAGCTTGCAAAGGAAATCTGCACTACAATGAAGTCTCATTTCCCCCCGGACAAAAGGGCCATCTGAAAAAAGTGTAAAATCCAGAAAGGCAGGACAGGCCATGGACAACTGTGAGACATGTTATGCTAATGGGTGGGATGTAAATTGCCAACAGCCACTGGGGAGAATTGTATGGTGTTTCCTGAAACATCTAAAAAACAAAGCAACAGAGCCTAGGGCACTTCCACTTATGGTCCTATAGCTTAGGGAAATTATAATCAAAAAGACTCAGCCACCCCAAAGTTTGGGATGGTTCTGTTTACAAGAACCTCGTTTACGGTACAAGTTCAATATCGCAGAGAGTGAAAAATGGATAAAGAAATTGTGCTACTTACGTACAATGCAATATCACTCAGCAATGAAATCTAAGGCATCAGGGCCATAGCAGCATAATTAGTGGATTCAGGTATGATGATTCTAACTGAAATAAGTCACACAGAAAAAGAAACATCATAAGATATCACTAATACACGGAATGTAAACTTGGCTACACAGGAACTGGATTACAAAACAGAACAGGGTCTCAAATGTAGAAAACCAACTTATGCTTGCTTAAGGGGAAAGGTGAGTTGGGGTGCTGCATAAAACCAGAGATTGAAATGAGCACAGATAAAGTTCCTTAAGCCAAATATTAATAGACAAGAGCTACTCCTTGCTCAACGAAATGGGCTCAACACCCCATATTAAACGCCTAAGAATGTACCTGATTAGTAAGTATCTTAAAACCTATGGATTGCTATGTCTCCGAAAGAGAATCAATCGTGAGTACAGGGGCATAAACGCAGCAGTGATAGGATTGGAGAGGTTCGGTGAGCAAATGAAGACCCTTTGAAGTCATATTGCATGAAACCCATTCCACGGGTTTCAACTCTCCAGGTTTATGGGATTCTTCCTTCAGCTAAAACATGCATGTGGAACCCAGAATATGATCAACCATGTGATCGGGAGACGTGTTCCAATATGTCTCAGTTCTCGTCCCCTGGTACTCGGGTGCAACATTCCAGACGCTTTACTAACACTCTCCCGACTTTGAGAGTCAGTGCCTTTAACCTCCTGTTTGGCCCAGTTTGCAATTTCTGCGGAAGATGAATAGGAATAGGGAGAACCAATGAGAGACTAGCTGGAGGTGTCTGGACGGGCAAATTTCACTCTCATTTCCCACCACGAAGAGGAATTAACCAAAGGCTCAGCATGCCGTGCCGGCACCAGATTAGGGGCTGAAGCAATCCTGCGGTGTTGTGGCCAGCTCACAAGAAAGCGAGTTGAAGAAAGGAGCTCAGGGGCACTGTAATTCACACACCTGCAGAGTTATAAATGGTAGCTATCGTCCAAAAATATGCTGAAGTTAGGCTGCCAAGAGGACTTGAAAGCGGGGCAGAATTGCAGGAAACCGATTTCAGGAGGTAGACTGGAATTGCATTTAAAGCATAGGAAAAGAGGCAGAACGTCGACAATGATGCACTTGGCCAAAAAGGGGGTATGCCTTTTTTCCTGAATATATTCAGGAAAAAACGCATACGCCCTTTTTGGCCAACCAAGCAAGCTTGCAAAGGAAATCTGCACTACACTACAATGAAGTCTCACTTCTCCCTGGTAAAAAGGGCCACCTGAAAAAAGTGTAAAATCCAGAAAGGCAGGACAGGCCATGGAGAACTGGGAGCCTTGTTATGCTGATGGGCGGGATGTAAATTGCCAACAGCCACTCGGGAGAAGTGTATGGTGTTTCCTGAAACATCTAAAAAACAAAGCAACAGAGCCTAGGGCACTTCCACTTATGGTCCTATAGCTTAGGGAAATTAAAATCAAAAAGACACAGCCACCCCAAAGTTTGGGACGGCTCTGTTTACAAGAACCTCGTTTATGGTACAAGATCAATATCGCAGAAAGTGAAAAATGGATAAAGAAGTGGTGGTACTTACGTACAATGCAATATCACTCAGCAATGAAATCTATGTCATCAGGCCCATAGCAGCATAATGAGTGGATTCAGGTATGATGATTCTAACTGAAATAAGTAACACAGAAAAAGAAACATCATAAGTTATCACTAATACACGGAATGTAAACTTGGCTACACAGGAACTGAATTTCAAAACAGAACATTGTCCCAAATTTAGAAAATCAACTTATGCTTGCTTAAGGGGAAAGGTGAGTTGGGGTGCTGCATAAAACCAGAGATTGAAATGAGCACAAATAAAGTTCCTTAAGCCAAATATGTAATAGACAAGAGCTACTCCTTGCTCAACGAAATGGACTCAAAACCCCATATTAAACGCCTAAGAATGTACATGACTAGAAATATCTTAAAATCTATGGATTGCTATGTCTCCGAAAGAGAATCAAGCATGTGTAGAGGGGCATAAACGCAGCAGTGATAGGATTGGAGAGGTTCGGTGAGCAAACGAAGACCCTTTGATGTCATATTGCATGGTACCCATTCCACGGGTCTCAACTCTCCAGGTTTAAGGGATTCTTCCTTCAGCTAAAACATGCATGTGGAACGCAGAGTATGATCAACCGTGTGATCGGGAGACGTGTTCAAATATGTCTCAGTTTTCCTCCCCTGGTACTCAGGTGCAACATTCCAGATGCTTTACTAACACTCTCCCGACTTGGAGAGTCATTGCCTTTAACCTCCTGTTTGGCCCAGTTTGCAAATTCCGCGGAAGACGAACAGGAATAGGGAGAACAAATGAGAGACTAGCTGGAGGCGTCTGGACGGGCAAATTTCACTCTCATTTCCCACCAGGGAGAGGAATTAACCAAAGGCTCAGCCTGCCGTGCCGGAACCAGATTAGGGCCTGAAGCAATCCTGCGGTGTTGCGGCCAGCTCACAAGAAAGCGAGTTGAAGAAAGGAGCTCAGGGGCACTGTAATTCACAAACCTGCAGAGTTATAAATGACAGCTATCGTCCAAAAATATACTGAAGTAAGGCTGCCAAGAGGACTTGAAAGCGGGGCAGAACTGCATGAAACCGATTTCAGGAGGTAGACTGGATTTGCATTTAAAGCACAGGAAAAGAGGCAGAACGTCGACAATGATGCACTTGTCCAAAAAGGGCGTATGCTTTTTTTCCTGAATATATTCAGGAAAAAACGCATACGCCCTTTTTGGCCAACCAAGCAAGCTTGCAAAGGAAATCTGCACTAAAATGAAGTCTCACTTCCCCCCAGTCAAAAGGGCCATCTGAAAAAAGTGTAAAATCCAGAAAGGCAGGACAGGCCATGGAGAACTGGGAGCCTTGTTATGCTGATGGGCGGGATGTAAATTGCCAACAGCCACTCGGGAGAAGTGTATGGTGTTTCCTGGAACATCTAAAACAAAGCAACAGAGCCTAGGGCACTTCCACTTATGGTCCTGTAGCTTAGGGAAATTAAAATCAAAAAGACACAGCCACCCCAATGTTTGGAACGGCTCTGTTTACAAGAACCTCGTTTACGATACAAGTTCAATATCACAGAAAGTGAAAAATGGATAAAGAAGTTGTGGTACTTACGTACAATGCAGTATCACTCAACAATGAAATCTATGTCATCAGGCCCTTAGCAGCATAGAGTGGATTCAGGTATGATGATTCTAACTGAAATAAGTCACACAGAATAAGAAACATCATAAGATATCACTAATACACGGAATGTAAACTTGGCTACACAGGAACTGGATTACAAAACAGAACAGGGTCTCAAATTTAGAAAACCAACTTATGCTTGCTTAAGGGGAAAGGTGAGTTGGGGTGCCGCATAAAACCAGAGATTGAAATGAGCACAGATAAAGTTCCTTAAGCCAAATATGTAATAGACAAGAGCTACTCCTTGCTCAACGAAATGGACTCAAAACCCCATATTAAACGCCTAATAATGTACCTGAGTAGTAAGTATCTTAAAACCTATGGATTGCTATGTCTCTGAAAGTGAATCAATCGTGAGTACAGGGGCATAAACCCAGCAGTGATAGGATTGGAGAGTTTTGGTGAGCAAATGAAGACCCTTTGAAGTCGTATTGTATGGTACCCATTCCACGGGTCTCAACTCTCCAGGTTTAAGGGATTCTTCCTTCAGCTAAAACATGCATGTGGAACCCAGAGTATGATCAACCGTGTGATCGGGAGATGTGTTCCAATATGTCTCAGTTCTCGTCCCCTGGTACTCGGGTGCAACATTCCAGAAGTTTAACTAACACTCTCCCGACATGGAGAGTCAGTGCCTTTAACCTCCTGTTTGGCCCAGTTTGAAATTTCTATGGAGGATGAACAGGTATAGGGAGAACCAATGAGAGACTAGCCTGAGGTGTCTGGACGGGCAAATTTAACTCTCATTTCCCACCAGGAAGAGGAATTAAGCAAAGGCTCAGCGTGCCGTGCCAGAAGCAGATTAGGGCCTGAAGCAATCCTGCGGTGTTGCGGCCATCTCACAAGAAAACGAGTTGAAGAAAGGAGCTCAGGGGCACTGTAATTCACAAACCTGCAGAGTTATAAATGACAGCTATCATCCAAAAATATACTGAAGTAAGGCTGCCAAGAGGACTTGAAAACGGGGCAGAATTGCACGAAACCGATTTCAGGTGGTAGACTGGAATTGCATTTAAAGCATAGGAAAAGAGGCAGAACGTCGACAATGATGCACTTGGCCAAAAAGGGCGTATGCGTTTTTTCCTGAATATATTCAGGAAAAAACGCATACGCCCTTTTTGGCCAACCAAGCAAGCTTGCAAAGGAAATCTGCACTACAATGAAGTCTCACTTCCCCCCGGTCAAAAGGGCCATCTGAAAAAAGTGTAAAATCCAGAAAGGCAGGACAGGCCATGGAGAACTGGGAGCCTTGTTATGCTGATGGGCGGGATGTAAATTGCCAACAGCCACTCCGGAGAAGTGTATGGTGTTTCCTGAAACATCTAAAAAACAAATCAACAGAGCCTAGGGCACTTCCACTTATGGTCCTATAGCTTAGGGAAATTAAAATCAAAAAGACACAGCCACCCCAAAGTTTGGGATGGCTCTGTTTACAAGAACCTCGTTTACGGTACAAGTTCAATATCGCATAAAGCGAAAAATGAATAAAGAAGTTGTTTTACTTACGTACAATGCAATATCACTCAGCAATGAAATCTATGTCATCAGGCCCATAGCAGCATAATGAGTGGATTCAGGTATGATGATTCTAACTGAAATAAGTCACACAGAAAAAGAAACATCATAAGATATCACTAATACACGGAATGTAAACTTGGCTACACAGGAACTGGATTACAAAACAGAACAGGGTCTCAAATTTAGAAAACCAACTTATGCTTGCTTAAGGGGAAAGGTGAGTTGGGGTGCTGCATAAAACCAGAGATTGAAATGAGCACAGATAAAGTTCCTTAAGCCAAATATGGAATAAACAAGAGCTACACCTTGCTCAACGAAATGGACTCAACACCCCATATTAAACGACTGAGAATGTACCTGACTAGTAAGTATCTTAAAAGCTATGGATTGCTATGTCTCCGAAAGAGAATCAAGCGTGTGTACAGGGGCATAAACGCAGCAGTGATAGGATTGGAGAGGTTCGGTGAGATAATGAAGACCCTTTGAAGTCATATTGCATGGTACCCATTCCACGGGTCTCAACTCTCCAGGTTTAAGGGATTCTTCCTTCAGCTAAAACATGCATGTGGAACCCACAGTATGATCAACCGTGTGATCGGGAGACGTGTTCCAATGTCTCAGTTCTCATCCCCTGGTACTTGGGTGCAACATTCCAGACGCTTTACTAACACTCTCCCGACTTGGAGAGTCAGTGCCTTTAAACTCCTGTTTTGCGCAGTTTGCAATTTCTGCGGAAGATGAACAGGAATAGGGAGAACCAATGAGAGACTAGCTGGAGGTTTCTGGACGGGCAAATTTAACTCTCATTTCCCAACAGGAAGAGGAATTAAGCAAAGGCTCAGCGTGCCGTGCCGGAACCAGATTAGGGCCTGAAGCAATCCTGTGGTGTTGCAGCCAGCTCAAAAGAAAGTGAGTTGAAGAAAGGAGCTCAGGGGCACTGTAATTCACAAACCTGCAGAGTTATAAATGACAGCTATCGTCCAAAAATATATTAAAGTAACGCTGCCAAGAGGACTTGAAAGCGGGGCAGAATTGCAGGAAACCGATTTCAGGAGGTAGACTGGAATTGCATTTAAAGCATAGGAAAAGAGGCAGAACATCGACAATGATGCACTTGGCCAAAAAGTGCGTATGCGTTTTTTCCTGAATATATTCAGGAAAATACGCATACGCCCTTTTTGGCCAACCAAGCAAGCTTGCAAAGGAAATCTGCACTACAATGAAGTCTCACTTCCCCCCGGTCAAAAGGACCACTGAAAAAAGTGTAAAATCCAGAAAGGCAGGACAGGCCATGGAGAACTGGGAGCCTTGTTATGCTGATGGGCGGGATGTATATTGCCAACAGCCACTCAGGAGAAGTGTATGGTGTTTCCTGAAACATCTAAAAAACAAAGAAACAGAGCCTAGGGCACTTCCACTTATGGCCCTATAGCTTAGGGAAATTAAAATCAAAAAGACACAGCCACCCCAACGTTTGGGACGGCTCTGTTTACAAGAAACTCGTTTACGGGACAAGTTCAATTTCGCAGAAAGTGAAAAATGGATAAAGAAGTTGTGGTACTTACGTAGAATGCAATATCACTCAGCAATGAAATCTATGTCATCAGGCCCATAGCAGCATAATGAGTGGATTCAGGTATGATGATTCTAACTGAAATAAGTCACATAGAAAAAGAAACATCATAAGATATCACTAATACACGGAATGTAAACTTGGCTACACAGGAACTGGATTACAAAAGAGAACAGGGTCTCAAATTTAGAAAACCATCTTATGATTGCTTAAGGGGAAAGGTGAGTTGGGGTGCTGCATAAAACCAGAGATTGAAATGAGCACAGATAAAGTTCCTTAAGCCAAATATGTAATAGACAAGAGCTACTCCTTGCTCAACGAAATGGACTCAACACCCCATAGTAAACGCCTAACAATGTACCTGACTAGTAAGTATCTTAAAACCTATGGATCGCTATGTCTCTGAAAGAGAATCAAGCGTGTGTACAGGGGCATAAACGCAGCAGTGATAGGATTGGAGAGGTTCGGTGAGCAAATGAAGACCCTTTGAAGTCATATTGCATGGTACCCATTCCACGGGTCTCAACTCTCCAAATTAAGGGATTCTTCCTTAGGCGAAATCATGCATGTGGAACCCAGAGTATGATCAACCGTGTGATCGGGAGACGTGTTCCAATATGTCTCAGTTCTCGTCCCCTGGTACTCGGGTGCAACATTCCAGACGCTTTACTAACACTCTCCCGACTTGGAGAGTCAGTGCCTTTAACCTCCTGTTTGGCCCAGTTTGCAAATTCCGCGGAAGATGAACAGGAATAGGGAGAACCAATGAGAGACTAGCTGGAGGTGTCTGGACGGGAAAATTTAACTCTCATTTCCCACCAGGAAGAGGAATTAACCAAAGGCTCAGCGTGCCATGCCGGAACCAGATTAGGGCCTGAAGCAATCCTGCGGTGTTGCGGCCAGCTCACAAGAAAGCGAGTTGAAGAAAGGAGCTCAGGGGCACTGTAATTCACAAACCTGCAGAGTTATAAATGACAGCTATCATCCAAAAATATACTGAAGTAAGGCTGCCAAGAGGACTTGAAAGCCGGGCAGAATTGCAGGAAACCGATTTCAGGAGGTAGACTGGAATTGCATTTAAAGCATAGGAAAAGAGGCAGAAGGTCGACAATGATGCACTTGGCCAAAAAGGGCGTATGCGTTTTTTCCTGAATATATTCAGGAAAAAACGCATACGCCCTTTTTGGCCAACCAAGCAAGCTTGCAAAGGAAATCTGCACTACAATGAAGTCTCACTTCCCCCCGGTCAAAAGGGCCATCTGAAAAAAGTGTAAAATCCAGAAAGGCAGGACAGGCCATGGAGAACTGGGAGCCTTGTTATGCTGATGGGCGGGATGTAAATTGCCAACAGCCACTCCGGAGAAGTGTATGGTGTTTCCTGAAACATCTAAAAAACAAATCAACAGAGCCTAGGGCACTTCCACTTATGGTCCTATAGCTTAGGGAAATTAAAATCAAAAAGACACAGCCACCCCAAAGTTTGGGATGGCTCTGTTTACAAGAACCTCGTTTACGGTACAAGTTCAATATCGCATAAAGCGAAAAATGAATAAAGAAGTTGTTTTACTTACGTACAATGCAATATCACTCAGCAATGAAATCTATGTCATCAGGCCCATAGCAGCATAATGAGTGGATTCAGGTATGATGATTCTAACTGAAATAAGTCACACAGAAAAAGAAACATCATAAGATATCACTAATACACGGAATGTAAACTTGGCTACACAGGAACTGGATTACAAAACAGAACAGGGTCTCAAATTTAGAAAACCAACTTATGCTTGCTTAAGGGGAAAGGTGAGTTGGGGTGCTGCATAAAACCAGAGATTGAAATGAGCACAGATAAAGTTCCTTAAGCCAAATATGGAATAAACAAGAGCTACACCTTGCTCAACGAAATGGACTCAACACCCCATATTAAACGACTGAGAATGTACCTGACTAGTAAGTATCTTAAAAGCTATGGATTGCTATGTCTCCGAAAGAGAATCAAGCGTGTGTACAGGGGCATAAACGCAGCAGTGATAGGATTGGAGAGGTTCGGTGAGATAATGAAGACCCTTTGAAGTCATATTGCATGGTACCCATTCCACGGGTCTCAACTCTCCAGGTTTAAGGGATTCTTCCTTCAGCTAAAACATGCATGTGGAACCCACAGTATGATCAACCGTGTGATCGGGAGACGTGTTCCAATGTCTCAGTTCTCATCCCCTGGTACTTGGGTGCAACATTCCAGACGCTTTACTAACACTCTCCCGACTTGGAGAGTCAGTGCCTTTAAACTCCTGTTTTGCGCAGTTTGCAATTTCTGCGGAAGATGAACAGGAATAGGGAGAACCAATGAGAGACTAGCTGGAGGTTTCTGGACGGGCAAATTTAACTCTCATTTCCCAACAGGAAGAGGAATTAAGCAAAGGCTCAGCGTGCCGTGCCGGAACCAGATTAGGGCCTGAAGCAATCCTGTGGTGTTGCAGCCAGCTCAAAAGAAAGCGAGTTGAAGAAAGGAGCTCAGGGGCACTGTAATTCACAAACCTGCAGAGTTATAAATGACAGCTATCATCCAAAAATATACTGAAGTAAGGCTGCCAAGAGGACTTGAAAGCCGGGCAGAATTGCAGGAAACCGATTTCAGGAGGTAGACTGGAATTGCATTTAAAGCATAGGAAAAGAGGCAGAAGGTCGACAATGATGCACTTGGCCAAAAAGGGCGTATGCGTTTTTTCCTGAATATATTCAGGAAAAAACGCATACGCCCTTTTTGGCCAACCAAGCAAGCTTGCAAATGAAATCTGCACTACAATGAAGTCTCACTTCCCCCCCATCAAAAGGGCCATCTGAAAAAAGTGTAAAATCCAGAAAGGCAGGACAGGCCATGGAGAACTGGGAGCCTTGTTATGCTGATGGGCGGGATGTTACTTGCCAACAGCCACTCGGGAGAAGTGTATGGTGTTTCCTGAAACATCTAAAAAACAAAGCAACAGAGCCTAGGGCACTTCCACTTATGGTCCTATAGCTTAGGGAAATTAAAATCAAAAAGACACAGCCACCCCAAAGTTTGGGATGGCTCTGTTTACAAGAAACTCATTTTCGGTGCAAGTTCAATATCGCATAAAGCGAAAAATGGATAAAGAAGTTGTGGTACTTACGTACAATGCAATATCACTCAGCAATGACATCTATGTCATCAGGCCCATAGCAGCATAATGCGTGGATTCAGGTATGATGATTCTAACTGAAATAAGTCACACAGAATAAGAAACATCATAAGATATCACTAATACACGGAATGTAAACTTGGCTACACAGGAACTGGATTACAAAACAGAACAGAGTCTCAAATTTAGAAAACCAACTTATGCTTGCTTAAGGGGAAAGGTGAGTTGGGGTGCTGCATAAAACCAGAGATTGAAATGAGCACAGATAAAGTTCCTTAAGTCAAATATGTAATAGACAAGAGCTACTCCTTGCTCAACGAAATGGACTCAAAACCCCATATTAAACGCCTAATAATGTACCTGACTAGTAAGTATCTTAAAACCTATGGATTGCTATGTCTCTGAAAGTGAATCAATCGTGAGTACAGGGGCAAAAACGCAGCAGTGATAGGATTGGAGAGTTTTGGTGAGCAAATGAAGACCCTTTGAAGTCATATTGCATGGTACCCATTCCACGGGTCTCAACTCTCCAGGTTTAAGGGATTCTTCCTTCAGCTAAAACATGCATGTGGAACCCAGAGTATGATCAACC
Source organism: Orcinus orca (assembly GCF_937001465.1). NCBI lineage: Eukaryota > Metazoa > Chordata > Mammalia > Artiodactyla > Delphinidae > Orcinus > Orcinus orca. The sequence goes on from NW_026043735.1 coordinate 515,116, forward strand.
GTGTGATCGGGAGACGTGTTGAAATATGTCTCAGTTCTCGTCCCCTGGTACTCGGGTGCAACATTCCAGATGCTTTACTAACACTCTCCCGACTTGGAGAGTCAGTGCCTTTAACCTCCTGTTTGGCCCAGTTTGCAAATTCCGCGGAAGATGAACAGGAATAGGGAGAACCAATGAGAGACTAGCTGGAGGTGTCTGGACGGGAAAATTTAACTCTCATTTCCCACCAGGAAGAGCAATTAAGCAAAGGCTCAGCGTGCCGTGCCGGAACCAGATTAGGGCCTGAAGCAATCCTGCGGTGTTGCGGCCAGCTCACAAGAAAGCGAGTTGAAGAAAGGAGCTCAGGGGCACTGTAATTCACAAACCTGCAGAGTTATAAATGACAGCTATCATCCAAAAATATACTGAAGTAAGGCTGCCAAGAGGACTTGAAAGCCGGGCAGAATTGCAGGAAACCGATTTCAGGAGGTAGACTGGAATTGCATTTAAAGCATAGGAAAAGAGGCAGAAGGTCGACAATGATGCACTTGGCCAAAAAGGGCGTATGCGTTTTTTCCTGAATATATTCAGGAAAAAACGCATACGCCCTTTTTGGCCAACCAAGCAAGCTTGCAAAGGAAATCTGCACTACAATGAAGTCTCACTTCCCCCCCGTCAAAAGGGCCATCTGAAAAAAGTGTAAAATCCAGAAAGGCAGGACAGGCCATGGAGAACTGGGAGCCTTGTTATGCTGATGGGCGGGATGTAAATTGCCAACAGCCACTCGGGAGAAGTGTATGGTGTTTCCTGAAACATCTAAAAAACAAAGCAACAGAGCCTAGGGCACTTCCACTTATGGTCCTATAGCTTAGGGAAATTAAAATCAAAAAGACACAGCCACCCCAAAGTTTGGGATGGCTCTGTTTACAAGAAACTCGTTTACGGTACAAGTTCAATATCGCATAAAGCGAAAAATGGATAAAGAAGTTGTGGTACTTACGTACAATGCAATATCACTCAGCAATGACATCTATGTCATCAGGCCCATAGCAGCATAATGTGTGGATTCAGGTATGATGATTCTAACTGAAATAAGTCACACAGAAAAAGAAACATCATAAGATATCACTAATACACGGAATGTAAACTTGGCTACACAGGAACTGAATTTCAAAACAGAACATGGTCCCAAATTTAGAAAACCAACTTATGCTTGCTTAAGGGGAAAGGTGAGTTGGGGTGCTGCATAAAACCAGAGATTGAAATGAGCACAGATAAAGTTCCTTAAGTCAAATATGTAATAGACAAGAGCTACTCCTTGCTCAACGAAATGGACTCAAAACCCCATATTAAACGCCTAATAATGTACCTGACTAGTAAGTATCTTAAAACCTATGGATTGCTATGTCTCTGAAAGTGAATCAATCGTGAGTACAGGGGCAAAAACGCAGCAGTGATAGGATTGGAGAGTTTTGGTGAGCAAATGAAGACCCTTTGAAGTCATATTGCATGGTACCCATTCCACGGGTCTCAACTCTCCAGGTTTAAGGGATTCTTCCTTCAGCTAAAACATGCATGTGGAACCCAGAGTATGATCAACCGTGTGATCGGGAGACGTGTTGAAATATGTCTCAGTTCTCGTCCCCTGGTACTCGGGTGCAACATTCCAGATGCTTTACTAACACTCTCCCGACTTGGAGAGTCAGTGCCTTTAACCTCCTGTTTGGCCCAGTTTGCAAATTCCGCGGAAGATGAACAGGAATAGGGAGAACCAATGAGAGACTAGCTGGAGGTGTCTGGACGGGAAAATTTAACTCTCATTTCCCACCAGGAAGAGCAATTAAGCAAAGGCTCAGCGTGCCGTGCCGGAACCAGATTAGGGCCTGAAGCAATCCTGCGGTGTTGCGGCCAGCTCACAAGAAAGCGAGTTGAAGAAAGGAGCTCAGGGGCACTGTAATTCACAAACCTGCAGAGTTATAAATGACAGCTATCATCCAAAAATATACTGAAGTAAGGCTGCCAAGAGGACTTGAAAGCCGGGCAGAATTGCAGGAAACCGATTTCAGGAGGTAGACTGGAATTGCATTTAAAGCATAGGAAAAGAGGCAGAAGGTCGACAATGATGCACTTGGCCAAAAAGGGCGTATGCGTTTTTTCCTGAATATATTCAGGAAAAAACGCATACGCCCTTTTTGGCCAACCAAGCAAGCTTGCAAAGGAAATCTGCACTACAATGAAGTCTCACTCCCCCCGCCCCCGTCAAAAGGGCCATCTGAAAAAAGTGTAAAATCCAGAAAGGCAGGACAGGCCATGGAGAACTGGGAGCCTTGTTATGCTGATGGGCGGGATGTAAATTGCCAACAGCCACTCGGGAGAAGTGTATGGTGTTTCCTGAAACATCTAAAAAACAAAGCAACAGAGCCTAGGGCACTTCCACTTATGGTCCTATAGCTTAGGGAAATTAAAATCAAAAAGACACAGCCACCCCAAAGTTTGGGATGGCTCTGTTTACAAGAAACTCGTTTACGGTACAAGTTCAATATCGCATAAAGCGAAAAATGGATAAAGAAGTTGTGGTACTTACGTACAATGCAATATCACTCAGCAATGACATCTATGTCATCAGGCCCATAGCAGCATAATGAGTGGATTCAGGTATGATGATTCTAACTGAAATAAGTCACACAGAAAAAGAAACATCATAAGATATCACTAATACACGGATTGTAAACTTGGCTACACAGGAACTGAATTTCAAAACAGAACATGGTCCCAAATTTAGAAAATCAACTTATGCTTGCTTAAGGGGAAAGGTGAGTTGGGGTGCTGCATAAAGCCAGAGATTGAAATGAGCACAGATAAAGTTCCTTAAGCCAAATATGTAATAGGCAAGAGCTACTCCTTGCTCAACGAAATGGACTCAAAACCCCATATTAAACGCCTAATAATGTACCTGACTAGTAAGTATCTTAAAACCTATGGATTGCTATGTCTCTGAAAGTGAATCAATCGTGAGTACAGGGGCAAAAACGCAGCAGTGATAGGATTGGAGAGTTTTGGTGAGCAAATGAAGACCCTTTGAAGTCATATTGCATGGTACCCATTCCACGGGTCTCAACTCTCCAGGTTTAAGGGATTCTTCCTTCAGCTAAAACATGCATGTGGAACCCAGAGTATGATCAACCGTGTGATCGGGAGACGTGTTGAAATATGTCTCAGTTCTCGTCCCCTGGTACTCGGGTGCAACATTCCAGATGCTTTACTAACACTCTCCCGACTTGGAGAGTCAGTGCCTTTAACCTCCTGTTTGGCCCAGTTTGCAAATTCCGCGGAAGATGAACAGGAATAGGGAGAACCAATGAGAGACTAGCTGGAGGTGTCTGGACGGGAAAATTTAACTCTCATTTCCCACCAGGAAGAGGAATTAACCAAAGGCTCAGCGTGCCATGCCGGAACCAGATTAGGGCCTGAAGCAATCCTGCGGTGTTGCGGCCAGCTCACAAGAAAGCGAGTTGAAGAAAGGAGCTCAGGGGCACTGTAATTCACAAACCTGCAGAGTTATAAATGACAGCTATCATCCAAAAATATACTGAAGTAAGGCTGCCAAGAGGACTTGAAAGCCGGGCAGAATTGCAGGAAACCGATTTCAGGAGGTAGACTGGAATTGCATTTAAAGCATAGGAAAAGAGGCAGAAGGTCGACAATGATGCACTTGGCCAAAAAGGGCGTATGCGTTTTTTCCTGAATATATTCAGGAAAAATCGCATACGCCCTTTTTGGCCAACCAAGCAAGCTTGCAAAGGAAATCTGCACTACAATGAAGTCTCACTTCCCCCCCCGTCAAAAGGGCCATCTGAAAAAAGTGTAAAATCCAGAAAGGCAGGACAGGCCATGGAGAACTGGGAGCCTTGTTATGCTGATGGGCGGGATGTAAATTGCCAACAGCCACTCGGGAGAAGTGTATGGTGTTTCCTGAAACATCTAGAAAACAAAGCAACAGAGCCTAGGGCACTTCCACTTATGGTCCTATAGCTTAGGGAAATTAAAATCAAAAAGACACAGCCACCCCAAAGTTTGGGATGGCTCTGTTTACAAGAAACTCGTTTACGGTACAAGTTCAATATCGCATAAAGCGAAAAATGGATAAAGAAGTTGTGGTACTTACGTACAATGCAATATCACTCAGCAATGACATCTATGTCATCAGGCCCATAGCAGCATAATGAGTGGATTCAGGTATGATGATTCTAACTGAAATAAGTCACACAGAAAAAGAAACATCATAAGATATCACTAATACACGGAATGTAAACTTGGCTACACAGGAACTGAATTTCAAAACAGAACATGGTCCCAAATTTAGAAAACCAACTTATGCTTGCTTAAGGGGAAAGGTGAGTTGGGGTGCTGCATAAAACCAGAGATTGAAATGAGCACAGATAAAGTTCCTTAAGCCAAATATGTAATAGACAAGAGCTACTCCTTGCTCAACGAAATGGACTCAAAACCCCATATTAAACGCCTAATAATGTACCTGACTAGTAAGTATCTTAAAACCTATGGATTGCTATGTCTCTGAAAGTGAATCAATCGTGAGTACAGGGGCAAAAACGCAGCAGTGATAGGATTGGAGAGTTTTGGTGAGCAAATGAAGACCCTTTGAAGTCATATTGCATGGTACCCATTCCACGGGTCTCAACTCTCCAGGTTTAAGGGATTCTTCCTTCAGCTAAAACATGCATGTGGAACCCAGAGTATGATCAACCGTGTGATCGGGAGACGTGTTGAAATATGTCTCAGTTCTCGTCCCCTGGTACTCGGGTGCAACATTCCAGATGCTTTACTAACACTCTCCCGACTTGGAGAGTCAGTGCCTTTAACCTCCTGTTTGGCCCAGTTTGCAAATTCCGCGGAAGATGAACAGGAATAGGGAGAACCAATGAGAGACTAGCTGGAGGTGTCTGGACGGGAAAATTTAACTCTCATTTCCCACCAGGAAGAGGAATTAACCAAAGGCTCAGCGTGCCATGCCGGAACCAGATTAGGGCCTGAAGCAATCCTGCGGTGTTGCGGCCAGCTCACAAGAAAGCGAGTTGAAGAAAGGAGCTCAGGGGCACTGTAATTCACAAACCTGCAGAGTTATAAATGACAGCTATCATCCAAAAATATACTGAAGTAAGGCTGCCAAGAGGACTTGAAAGCCGGGCAGAATTGCAGGAAACCGATTTCAGGAGGTAGACTGGAATTGCATTTAAAGCATAGGAAAAGAGGCAGAAGGTCGACAATGATGCACTTGGCCAAAAAGGGCGTATGCGTTTTTTCCTGAATATATTCAGGAAAAAACGCATACGCCCTTTTTGGCCAACCAAGCAAGCTTGCAAAGGAAATCTGCACTACAATGAAGTCTCACTTCCCCCCCGTCAAAAGGGCCATCTGAAAAAAGTGTAAAATCCAGAAAGGCAGGACAGGCCATGGAGAACTGGGAGCCTTGTTATGCTGATGGGCGGGATGTAAATTGCCAACAGCCACTCGGGAGAAGTGTATGGTGTTTCCTGAAACATCTAAAAAACAAAGCAACAGAGCCTAGGGCACTTCCACTTATGGTCCTATAGCTTAGGGAAATTAAAATCAAAAAGACACAGCCACCCCAAAGTTTGGGATGGCTCTGTTTACAAGAAACTCGTTTACGGTACAAGTTCAATATCGCATAAAGCGAAAAATGGATAAAGAAGTTGTGGTACTTACGTACAATGCAATATCACTCAGCAATGACATCTATGTCATCAGGCCCATAGCAGCATAATGAGTGGATTCAGGTATGATGATTCTAACTGAAATAAGTCACACAGAAAAAGAAACATCATAAGATATCACTAATACACGGAATGTAAACTTGGCTACACAGGAACTGAATTTCAAAACAGAACATGGTCCCAAATTTAGAAAATCAACTTATGCTTGCTTAAGGGGAAAGGTGAGTTGGGGTGCTGCATAAAGCCAGAGATTGAAATGAGCACAGATAAAGTTCCTTAAGCCAAATATGTAATAGGCAAGAGCTACTCCTTGCTCAACGAAATGGACTCAAAACCCCATATTAAACGCCTAATAATGTACCTGACTAGTAAGTATCTTAAAACCTATGGATTGCTATGTCTCTGAAAGTGAATCAATCGTGAGTACAGGGGCAAAAACGCAGCAGTGATAGGATTGGAGAGTTTTGGTGAGCAAATGAAGACCCTTTGAAGTCATATTGCATGGTACCCATTCCACGGGTCTCAACTCTCCAGGTTTAAGGGATTCTTCCTTCAGCTAAAACATGCATGTGGAACCCAGAGTATGATCAACCGTGTGATCGGGAGACGTGTTGAAATATGTCTCAGTTCTCGTCCCCTGGTACTCGGGTGCAACATTCCAGATGCTTTACTAACACTCTCCCGACTTGGAGAGTCAGTGCCTTTAACCTCCTGTTTGGCCCAGTTTGCAAATTCCGCGGAAGATGAACAGGAATAGGGAGAACCAATGAGAGACTAGCTGGAGGTGTCTGGACGGGAAAATTTAACTCTCATTTCCCACCAGGAAGAGGAATTAACCAAAGGCTCAGCGTGCCATGCCGGAACCAGATTAGGGCCTGAAGCAATCCTGCGGTGTTGCGGCCAGCTCACAAGAAAGCGAGTTGAAGAAAGGAGCTCAGGGGCACTGTAATTCACAAACCTGCAGAGTTATAAATGACAGCTATCATCCAAAAATATACTGAAGTAAGGCTGCCAAGAGGACTTGAAAGCCGGGCAGAATTGCAGGAAACCGATTTCAGGAGGTAGACTGGAATTGCATTTAAAGCATAGGAAAAGAGGCAGAAGGTCGACAATGATGCACTTGGCCAAAAAGGGCGTATGCGTTTTTCCCTGAATATATTCAGGAAAAATCGCATACGCCCTTTTTGGCCAACCAAGCAAGCTTGCAAAGGAAATCTGCACTACAATGAAGTCTCACTTCCCCCCCCGTCAAAAGGGCCATCTGAAAAAAGTGTAAAATCCAGAAAGGCAGGACAGGCCATGGAGAACTGGGAGCCTTGTTATGCTGATGGGCGGGATGTAAATTGCCAACAGCCACTCGGGAGAAGTGTATGGTGTTTCCTGAAACATCTAAAAAACAAAGCAACAGAGCCTAGGGCACTTCCACTTATGGTCCTATAGCTTAGGGAAATTAAAATCAAAAAGACACAGCCACCCCAAAGTTTGGGATGGCTCTGTTTACAAGAAACTCGTTTACGGTACAAGTTCAATATCGCATAAAGCGAAAAATGGATAAAGAAGTTGTGGTACTTACGTACAATGCAATATCACTCAGCAATGACATCTATGTCATCAGGCCCATAGCAGCATAATGAGTGGATTCAGGTATGATGATTCTAACTGAAATAAGTCACACAGAAAAAGAAACATCATAAGATATCACTAATACACGGAATGTAAACTTGGCTACACAGGAACTGAATTTCAAAACAGAACATGGTCCCAAATTTAGAAAATCAACTTATGCTTGCTTAAGGGGAAAGGTGAGTTGGGGTGCTGCATAAAGCCAGAGATTGAAATGAGCACAGATAAAGTTCCTTAAGCCAAATATGTAATAGGCAAGAGCTACTCCTTGCTCAACGAAATGGACTCAAAACCCCATATTAAACGCCTAATAATGTACCTGACTAGTAAGTATCTTAAAACCTATGGATTGCTATGTCTCTGAAAGTGAATCAATCGTGAGTACAGGGGCAAAAACGCAGCAGTGATAGGATTGGAGAGTTTTGGTGAGCAAATGAAGACCTTTTGAAGTCATATTGCATGGTACCCATTCCACGGGTCTCAACTCTCCAGGTTTAAGGGATTCTTCCTTCAGCTAAAACATGCATGTGGAACCCAGAGTATGATCAACCGTGTGATCGGGAGACGTGTTGAAATATGTCTCAGTTCTCGTCCCCTGGTACTCGGGTGCAACATTCCAGATGCTTTACTAACACTCTCCCGACTTGGAGAGTCAGTGCCTTTAACCTCCTGTTTGGCCCAGTTTGCAAATTCCGCGGAAGATGAACAGGAATAGGGAGAACCAATGAGAGACTAGCTGGAGGTGTCTGGACGGGAAAATTTAACTCTCATTTCCCACCAGGAAGAGGAATTAACCAAAGGCTCAGCGTGCCATGCCGGAACCAGATTAGGGCCTGAAGCAATCCTGCGGTGTTGCGGCCAGCTCACAAGAAAGCGAGTTGAAGAAAGGAGCTCAGGGGCACTGTAATTCACAAACCTGCAGAGTTATAAATGACAGCTATCATCCAAAAATATACTGAAGTAAGGCTGCCAAGAGGACTTGAAAGCCGGGCAGAATTGCAGGAAACCGATTTCAGGAGGTAGACTGGAATTGCATTTAAAGCATAGGAAAAGAGGCAGAAGGTCGACAATGATGCACTTGGCCAAAAAGGGCGTATGCGTTTTTCCCTGAATATATTCAGGAAAAATCGCATACGCCCTTTTTGGCCAACCAAGCAAGCTTGCAAAGGAAATCTGCACTACAATGAAGTCTCACTTCCCCCCCCCCGTCAAAAGGGCCATCTGAAAAAAGTGTAAAATCCAGAAAGGCAGGACAGGCCATGGAGAACTGGGAGCCTTGTTATGCTGATGGGCGGGATGTAAATTGCCAACAGCCACTCGGGAGAAGTGTATGGTGTTTCCTGAAACATCTAGAAAACAAAGCAACAGAGCCTAGGGCACTTCCACTTATGGTCCTATAGCTTAGGGAAATTAAAATCAAAAAGACACAGCCACCCCAAAGTTTGGGATGGCTCTGTTTACAAGAAACTCGTTTACGGTACAAGTTCAATATCGCATAAAGCGAAAAATGGATAAAGAAGTTGTGGTACTTATGTACAATGCAATATCACTCAGCAATGACATCTATGTCATCAGGCCCATAGCAGCATAATGAGTGGATTCAGGTATGATGATTCTAACTGAAATAAGTCACACAGAAAAAGAAACATCATAAGATATCACTAATACACGGAATGTAAACTTGGCTACACAGGAACTGAATTTCAAAACAGAACATGGTCCCAAATTTAGAAAATCAACTTATGCTTGCTTAAGGGGAAAGGTGAGTTGGGGTGCTGCATAAAGCCAGAGATTGAAATGAGGACAGATAAAGTTCCTTAAGCCAAATATGTAATAGGCAAGAGCTACTCCTTGCTCAACGAAATGGACTCAAAACCCCATATTAAACGCCTAATAATGTACCTGACTAGTAAGTATCTTAAAACCTATGGATTGCTATGTCTCTGAAAGTGAATCAATCGTGAGTACAGGGGCAAAAACGCAGCAGTGATAGGATTGGAGAGTTTTGGTGAGCAAATGAAGACCCTTTGAAGTCATATTGCATGGTACCCATTCCACGGGTCTCAACTCTCCAGGTTTAAGGGATTCTTCCTTCAGCTAAAACATGCATGTGGAACCCAGAGTATGATCAACCGTGTGATCGGGAGACGTGTTGAAATATGTCTCAGTTCTCGTCCCCTGGTACTCGGGTGCAACATTCCAGATGCTTTACTAACACTCTCCCGACTTGGAGAGTCAGTGCCTTTAACCTCCTGATTGGCCCAGTTTGCAAATTCCGCGGAAGATGAACAGGAATAGGGAGAACCAATGAGAGACTAGCTGGAGGTGTCTGGACGGGAAAATTTAACTCTCATTTCCCACCAGGGATAGGAATTAACCAAAGGCTCAGCGTGCCATGCTGGAACCAGATTAGGGCCTGAAGCAATCCTGCGGTGTTGCGGCCAGCTCACAAGAAAGCAAGTTGAAGAAAGGAGCTCAGGGGCACTGTAATTCACAAACCTGCAGAGTTATAAATGACAGCTATCATCCAAAAATATACTGAAGTAAGGCTGCCAAGAGGACTTGAAAGCCGGGCAGAATTGCAGGAAACCGATTTCAGGAGGTAGACTGGAATTGCATTTAAAGCATAGGAAAAGAGGCAGAAGGTCGACAATGATGCACTTGGCCAAAAACGGCGTATGCGTTTTTTCCTGAATATATTCAGGAAAAAACGCATACGCGCTTTTTGGCCAACCAAGCAAGCTTGCAAAGGAAATCTGCACTACAATGAAGTCTCACTCCCCCCCCCCCCCTGTCAAAAGGGCCATCTGAAAAAAGTGTAAAATCCAGAAAGGCAGGACAGGCCATGGAGAACTGGGAGCCTTGTTATGCTGATGGGCGGGATGTAAATTGCCAACAGCCACTCGGGATAAGTGTATGGTGTTTCCTGAAACATCTAAAAAACAAAGCAACAGAGCCTAGGGCACTTCCACTTATGGTCCTATAGCTTAGGGAAATTAAAATCAAAAAGACACAGCCACCCCAAAGTTTGGGATGGCTCTGTTTACAAGAAACTCGTTTACGGTACAAGTTCAATATCGCATAAAGCGAAAAATGGATAAAGAAGTTGTGGTACTTACGTACAATGCAATATCACTCAGCAATGACATCTATGTCATCAGGCCCATAGCAGCATAATGAGTGGATTCAGGTATGATGATTCTAACTGAAATAAGTCACACAGAAAAAGAAACATCATAAGATATCACTAATACACGGAATGTAAACTTGGCTACACAGGAACTGAATTTCAAAACAGAAAATGGTCCCAAATTTAGAAAACCAACTTATGCTTGCTTAAGGGGAAAGGTGAGTTGGGGTGCTGCATAAAACCAGAGATTGAAATGAGCACAGATAAAGTTCCTTAAGCCAAATATGTAATAGACAAGAGCTACTCCTTGCTCAACGAAATGGACTCAAAACCCCATATTAAACGCCTAATAATGTACCTGACTAGTAAGTATCTTAAAACCTATGGATTGCTATGTCTCTGAAAGTGAATCAATCGTGAGTACAGGGGCAAAAACGCAGCAGTGATAGGATTGGAGAGTTTTGGTGAGCAAATGAAGACCCTTTGAAGTCATATTGCATGGTACCCATTCCACGGGTCTCAACTCTCCAGGTTTAAGGGATTCTTCCTTCAGCTAAAACATGCATGTGGAACCCAGAGTATGATCAACCGTGTGATCGGGAGACGTGTTGAAATATGTCTCAGTTCTCGTCCCCTGGTACTCGGGTGCAACATTCCAGATGCTTTACTAACACTCTCCCGACTTGGAGAGTCAGTGCCTTTAACCTCCTGTTTGGCCCAGTTTGCAAATTCCGCGGAAGATGAACAGGAATAGGGAGAACCAATGAGAGACTAGCTGGAGGTGTCTGGACGGGAAAATTTAACTCTCATTTCCCACCAGGAAGAGGAATTAACCAAAGGCTCAGCGTGCCATGCCGGAACCAGATTAGGGCCTGAAGCAATCCTGCGGTGTTGCGGCCAGCTCACAAGAAAGCGAGTTGAAGAAAGGAGCTCAGGGGCACTGTAATTCACAAACCTGCAGAGTTATAAATGACAGCTATCATCCAAAAATATACTGAAGTAAGGCTGCCAAGAGGACTTGAAAGCCGGGCAGAATTGCAGGAAACCGATTTCAGGAGGTAGACTGGAATTGCATTTAAAGCATAGGAAAAGAGGCAGAAGGTCGACAATGATGCACTTGGCCAAAAAGGGCGTATGCGTTTTTTCCTGAATATATTCAGGAAAAAACGCATACGCCCTTTTTGGCCAACCAAGCAAGCTTGCAAAGGAAATCTGCACTACAATGAAGTCTCACTTCCCCCCCGTCAAAAGGGCCATCTGAAAAAAGTGTAAAATCCAGAAAGGCAGGACAGGCCATGGAGAACTGGGAGCCTTGTTATGCTGATGGGCGGGATGTAAATTGCCAACAGCCACTCGGGAGAAGTGTATGGTGTTTCCTGAAACATCTAAAAAACAAAGCAACAGAGCCTAGGGCACTTCCACTTATGGTCCTATAGCTTAGGGAAATTAAAATCAAAAAGACACAGCCACCCCAAAGTTTGGGATGGCTCTGTTTACAAGAAACTCGTTTACGGTACAAGTTCAATATCGCATAAAGCGAAAAATGGATAAAGAAGTTGTGGTACTTACGTACAATGCAATATCACTCAGCAATGACATCTATGTCATCAGGCCCATAGCAGCATAATGAGTGGATTCAGGTATGATGATTCTAACTGAAATAAGTCACACAGAAAAAGAAACATCATAAGATATCACTAATACACGGAATGTAAACTTGGCTACACAGGAACTGAATTTCAAAACAGAACATGGTCCCAAATTTAGAAAATCAACTTATGCTTGCTTAAGGGGAAAGGTGAGTTGGGGTGCTGCATAAAGCCAGAGATTGAAATGAGCACAGATAAAGTTCCTTAAGCCAAATATGTAATAGGCAAGAGCTACTCCTTGCTCAACGAAATGGACTCAAAACCCCATATTAAACGCCTAATAATGTACCTGACTAGTAAGTATCTTAAAACCTATGGATTGCTATGTCTCTGAAAGTGAATCAATCGTGAGTACAGGGGCAAAAACGCAGCAGTGATAGGATTGGAGAGTTTTGGTGAGCAAATGAAGACCCTTTGAAGTCATATTGCATGGTACCCATTCCACGGGTCTCAACTCTCCAGGTTTAAGGGATTCTTCCTTCAGCTAAAACATGCATGTGGAACCCAGAGTATGATCAACCGTGTGATCGGGAGACGTGTTGAAATATGTCTCAGTTCTCGTCCCCTGGTACTCGGGTGCAACATTCCAGATGCTTTACTAACACTCTCCCGACTTGGAGAGTCAGTGCCTTTAACCTCCTGTTTGGCCCAGTTTGCAAATTCCGCGGAAGATGAACAGGAATAGGGAGAACCAATGAGAGACTAGCTGGAGGTGTCTGGACGGGAAAATTTAACTCTCATTTCCCACCAGGAAGAGGAATTAACCAAAGGCTCAGCGTGCCATGCCGGAACCAGATTAGGGCCTGAAGCAATCCTGCGGTGTTGCGGCCAGCTCACAAGAAAGCGAGTTGAAGAAAGGAGCTCAGGGGCACTGTAATTCACAAACCTGCAGAGTTATAAATGACAGCTATCATCCAAAAATATACTGAAGTAAGGCTGCCAAGAGGACTTGAAAGCCGGGCAGAATTGCAGGAAACCGATTTCAGGAGGTAGACTGGAATTGCATTTAAAGCATAGGAAAAGAGGCAGAAGGTCGACAATGATGCACTTGGCCAAAAAGGGCGTATGCGTTTTTTCCTGAATATATTCAGGAAAAATCGCATACGCCCTTTTTGGCCAACCAAGCAAGCTTGCAAAGGAAATCTGCACTACAATGAAGTCTCACTTCCCCCCCCGTCAAAAGGGCCATCTGAAAAAAGTGTAAAATCCAGAAAGGCAGGACAGGCCATGGAGAACTGGGAGCCTTGTTATGCTGATGGGCGGGATGTAAATTGCCAACAGCCACTCGGGAGAAGTGTATGGTGTTTCCTGAAACATCTAAAAAACAAAGCAACAGAGCCTAGGGCACTTCCACTTATGGTCCTATAGCTTAGGGAAATTAAAATCAAAAAGACACAGCCACCCCAAAGTTTGGGATGGCTCTGTTTACAAGAAACTCGTTTACGGTACAAGTTCAATATCGCATAAAGCGAAAAATGGATAAAGAAGTTGTGGTACTTACGTACAATGCAATATCACTCAGCAATGACATCTATGTCATCAGGCCCATAGCAGCATAATGAGTGGATTCAGGTATGATGATTCTAACTGAAATAAGTCACACAGAAAAAGAAACATCATAAGATATCACTAATACACGGAATGTAAACTTGGCTACACAGGAACTGAATTTCAAAACAGAACATGGTCCCAAATTTAGAAAATCAACTTATGCTTGCTTAAGGGGAAAGGTGAGTTGGGGTGCTGCATAAAGCCAGAGATTGAAATGAGCACAGATAAAGTTCCTTAAGCCAAATATGTAATAGGCAAGAGCTACTCCTTGCTCAACGAAATGGACTCAAAACCCCATATTAAACGCCTAATAATGTACCTGACTAGTAAGTATCTTAAAACCTATGGATTGCTATGTCTCTGAAAGTGAATCAATCGTGAGTACAGGGGCAAAAACGCAGCAGTGATAGGATTGGAGAGTTTTGGTGAGCAAATGAAGACCCTTTGAAGTCATATTGCATGGTACCCATTCCACGGGTCTCAACTCTCCAGGTTTAAGGGATTCTTCCTTCAGCTAAAACATGCATGTGGAACCCAGAGTATGATCAACCGTGTGATCGGGAGACGTGTTGAAATATGTCTCAGTTCTCGTCCCCTGGTACTCGGGTGCAACATTCCAGATGCTTTACTAACACTCTCCCGACTTGGAGAGTCAGTGCCTTTAACCTCCTGTTTGGCCCAGTTTGCAAATTCCGCGGAAGATGAACAGGAATAGGGAGAACCAATGAGAGACTAGCTGGAGGTGTCTGGACGGGAAAATTTAACTCTCATTTCCCACCAGGAAGAGGAATTAACCAAAGGCTCAGCGTGCCATGCCGGAACCAGATTAGGGCCTGAAGCAATCCTGCGGTGTTGCGGCCAGCTCACAAGAAAGCGAGTTGAAGAAAGGAGCTCAGGGGCACTGTAATTCACAAACCTGCAGAGTTATAAATGACAGCTATCATCCAAAAATATACTGAAGTAAGGCTGCCAAGAGGACTTGAAAGCCGGGCAGAATTGCAGGAAACCGATTTCAGGAGGTAGACTGGAATTGCATTTAAAGCATAGGAAAAGAGGCAGAAGGTCGACAATGATGCACTTGGCCAAAAAGGGCGTATGCGTTTTTTCCTGAATATATTCAGGAAAAATCGCATACGCCCTTTTTGGCCAACCAAGCAAGCTTGCAAAGGAAATCTGCACTACAATGAAGTCTCACTTCCCCCCCCTGTCAAAAGGGCCATCTGAAAAAAGTGTAAAATCCAGAAAGGCAGGACAGGCCATGGAGAACTGGGAGCCTTGTTATGCTGATGGGCGGGATGTAAATTGCCAACAGCCACTCGGGAGAAGTGTATGGTGTTTCCTGAAACATCTAAAAAACAAAGCAACAGAGCCTAGGGCACTTCCACTTATGGTCCTATAGCTTAGGGAAATTAAAATCAAAAAGACACAGCCACCCCAAAGTTTGGGATGGCTCTGTTTACAAGAAACTCGTTTACGGTACAAGTTCAATATCGCATAAAGCGAAAAATGGATAAAGAAGTTGTGGTACTTACGTACAATGCAATATCACTCAGCAATGACATCTATGTCATCAGGCCCATAGCAGCATAATGAGTGGATTCAGGTATGATGATTCTAACTGAAATAAGTCACACAGAAAAAGAAACATCATAAGATATCACTAATACACGGAATGTAAACTTGGCTACACAGGAACTGAATTTCAAAACAGAACATGGTCCCAAATTTAGAAAATCAACTTATGCTTGCTTAAGGGGAAAGGTGAGTTGGGGTGCTGCATAAAGCCAGAGATTGAAATGAGCACAGATAAAGTTCCTTAAGCCAAATATGTAATAGGCAAGAGCTACTCCTTGCTCAACGAAATGGACTCAAAACCCCATATTAAACGCCTAATAATGTACCTGACTAGTAAGTATCTTAAAACCTATGGATTGCTATGTCTCTGAAAGTGAATCAATCGTGAGTACAGGGGCAAAAACGCAGCAGTGATAGGATTGGAGAGTTTTGGTGAGCAAATGAAGACCCTTTGAAGTCATATTGCATGGTACCCATTCCACGGGTCTCAACTCTCCAGGTTTAAGGGATTCTTCCTTCAGCTAAAACATGCATGTGGAACCCAGAGTATGATCAACCGTGTGATCGGGAGACGTGTTGAAATATGTCTCAGTTCTCGTCCCCTGGTACTCGGGTGCAACATTCCAGATGCTTTACTAACACTCTCCCGACTTGGAGAGTCAGTGCCTTTAACCTCCTGTTTGGCCCAGTTTGCAAATTCCGCGGAAGATGAACAGGAATAGGGAGAACCAATGAGAGACTAGCTGGAGGTGTCTGGACGGGAAAATTTAACTCTCATTTCCCACCAGGAAGAGGAATTAACCAAAGGCTCAGCGTGCCATGCCGGAACCAGATTAGGGCCTGAAGCAATCCTGCGGTGTTGCGGCCAGCTCACAAGAAAGCGAGTTGAAGAAAGGAGCTCAGGGGCACTGTAATTCACAAACCTGCAGAGTTATAAATGACAGCTATCATCCAAAAATATACTGAAGTAAGGCTGCCAAGAGGACTTGAAAGCCGGGCAGAATTGCAGGAAACCGATTTCAGGAGGTAGACTGGAATTGCATTTAAAGCATAGGAAAAGAGGCAGAAGGTCGACAATGATGCACTTGGCCAAAAAGGGCGTATGCGTTTTTTCCTGAATATATTCAGGAAAAATCGCATACGCCCTTTTTGGCCAACCAAGCAAGCTTGCAAAGGAAATCTGCACTACAATGAAGTCTCACTTCCCCCCCCCGTCAAAAGGGCCATCTGAAAAAAGTGTAAAATCCAGAAAGGCAGGACAGGCCATGGAGAACTGGGAGCCTTGTTATGCTGATGGGCGGGATGTAAATTGCCAACAGCCACTCGGGAGAAGTGTATGGTGTTTCCTGAAACATCTAAAAAACAAAGCAACAGAGCCTAGGGCACTTCCACTTATGGTCCTATAGCTTAGGGAAATTAAAATCAAAAAGACACAGCCACCCCAAAGTTTGGGATGGCTCTGTTTACAAGAAACTCGTTTACGGTACAAGTTCAATATCGCATAAAGCGAAAAATGGATAAAGAAGTTGTGGTACTTACGTACAATGCAATATCACTCAGCAATGACATCTATGTCATCAGGCCCATAGCAGCATAATGA
This sequence comes from Orcinus orca, assembly GCF_937001465.1. NCBI lineage: Eukaryota > Metazoa > Chordata > Mammalia > Artiodactyla > Delphinidae > Orcinus > Orcinus orca. Next base: position 531,976 of record NW_026043735.1, read on the forward strand.
GTGGATTCAGGTATGATGATTCTAACTGAAATAAGTCACACAGAAAAAGAAACATCATAAGATATCACTAATACACGGAATGTAAACTTGGCTACACAGGAACTGAATTTCAAAACAGAACATGGTCCCAAATTTAGAAAATCAACTTATGCTTGCTTAAGGGGAAAGGTGAGTTGGGGTGCTGCATAAAGCCAGAGATTGAAATGAGCACAGATAAAGTTCCTTAAGCCAAATATGTAATAGGCAAGAGCTACTCCTTGCTCAACGAAATGGACTCAAAACCCCATATTAAACGCCTAATAATGTACCTGACTAGTAAGTATCTTAAAACCTATGGATTGCTATGTCTCTGAAAGTGAATCAATCGTGAGTACAGGGGCAAAAACGCAGCAGTGATAGGATTGGAGAGTTTTGGTGAGCAAATGAAGACCCTTTGAAGTCATATTGCATGGTACCCATTCCACGGGTCTCAACTCTCCAGGTTTAAGGGATTCTTCCTTCAGCTAAAACATGCATGTGGAACCCAGAGTATGATCAACCGTGTGATCGGGAGACGTGTTGAAATATGTCTCAGTTCTCGTCCCCTGGTACTCGGGTGCAACATTCCAGATGCTTTACTAACACTCTCCCGACTTGGAGAGTCAGTGCCTTTAACCTCCTGTTTGGCCCAGTTTGCAAATTCCGCGGAAGATGAACAGGAATAGGGAGAACCAATGAGAGACTAGCTGGAGGTGTCTGGACGGGAAAATTTAACTCTCATTTCCCACCAGGGATAGGAATTAACCAAAGGCTCAGCGTGCCATGCCGGAACCAGATTAGGGCCTGAAGCAATCCTGCGGTGTTGCGGCCAGCTCACAAGAAAGCGAGTTGAAGAAAGGAGCTCAGGGGCACTGTAATTCACAAACCTGCAGAGTTATAAATGACAGCTATCATCCAAAAATATACTGAAGTAAGGCTGCCAAGAGGACTTGAAAGCCGGGCAGAATTGCAGGAAACCGATTTCAGGAGGTAGACTGGAATTGCATTTAAAGCATAGGAAAAGAGGCAGAAGGTCGACAATGATGCACTTGGCCAAAAACGGCGTATGCGTTTTTTCCTGAATATATTCAGGAAAAAACGCATACGCCCTTTTTGGCCAACCAAGCAAGCTTGCAAAGGAAATCTGCACTACAATGAAGTCTCACTTCCCCCCCCCCCCGTCAAAAGGGCCATCTGAAAAAAGTGTAAAATCCAGAAAGGCAGGACAGGCCATGGAGAACTGGGAGCCTTGTTATGCTGATGGGCGGGATGTAAATTGCCAACAGCCACTCGGGATAAGTGTATGGTGTTTCCTGAAACATCTAAAAAACAAAGCAACAGAGCCTAGGGCACTTCCACTTATGGTCCTATAGCTTAGGGAAATTAAAATCAAAAAGACACAGCCACCCCAAAGTTTGGGATGGCTCTGTTTACAAGAAACTCGTTTACGGTACAAGTTCAATATCGCATAAAGCGAAAAATGGATAAAGAAGTTGTGGTACTTACGTACAATGCAATATCACTCAGCAATGACATCTATGTCATCAGGCCCATAGCAGCATAATGAGTGGATTCAGGTATGATGATTCTAACTGAAATCAGTCACACAGAAAAAGAAACATCATAAGATATCACTAATACACGGAATGTAAACTTGGCTACACAGGAACTGAATTTCAAAACAGAACATGGTCCCAAATTTAGAAAATCAACTTATGCTTGCTTAAGGGGAAAGGTGAGTTGGGGTGCTGCATAAAGCCAGAGATTGAAATGAGCACAGATAAAGTTCCTTAAGCCAAATATGTAATAGGCAAGAGCTACTCCTTGCTCAACGAAATGGACTCAAAACCCCATATTAAACGCCTAATAATGTACCTGACTAGTAAGTATCTTAAAACCTATGGATTGCTATGTCTCTGAAAGTGAATCAATCGTGAGTACAGGGGCAAAAACGCAGCAGTGATAGGATTGGAGAGTTTTGGTGAGCAAATGAAGACCCTTTGAAGTCATATTGCATGGTACCCATTCCACGGGTCTCAACTCTCCAGGTTTAAGGGATTCTTCCTTCAGCTAAAACATGCATGTGGAACCCAGAGTATGATCAACCGTGTGATCGGGAGACGTGTTGAAATATGTCTCAGTTCTCGTCCCCTGGTACTCGGGTGCAACATTCCAGATGCTTTACTAACACTCTCCCGACTTGGAGAGTCAGTGCCTTTAACCTCCTGTTTGGCCCAGTTTGCAAATTCCGCGGAAGATGAACAGGAATAGGGAGAACCAATGAGAGACTAGCTGGAGGTGTCTGGACGGGAAAATTTAACTCTCATTTCCCACCAGGGATAGGAATTAACCAAAGGCTCAGCGTGCCATGCCGGAACCAGATTAGGGCCTGAAGCAATCCTGCGGTGTTGCGGCCAGCTCACAAGAAAGCGAGTTGAAGAAAGGAGCTCAGGGGCACTGTAATTCACAAACCTGCAGAGTTATAAATGACAGCTATCATCCAAAAATATACTGAAGTAAGGCTGCCAAGAGGACTTGAAAGCCGGGCAGAATTGCAGGAAACCGATTTCAGGAGGTAGACTGGAATTGCATTTAAAGCATAGGAAAAGAGGCAGAAGGTCGACAATGATGCACTTGGCCAAAAACGGCGTATGCGTTTTTTCCTGAATATATTCAGGAAAAAACGCATACGCCCTTTTTGGCCAACCAAGCAAGCTTGCAAAGGAAATCTGCACTACAATGAAGTCTCACTTCCCCCCCCCCCCGTCAAAAGGGCCATCTGAAAAAAGTGTAAAATCCAGAAAGGCAGGACAGGCCATGGAGAACTGGGAGCCTTGTTATGCTGATGGGCGGGATGTAAATTGCCAACAGCCACTCGGGATAAGTGTATGGTGTTTCCTGAAACATCTAAAAAACAAAGCAACAGAGCCTAGGGCACTTCCACTTATGGTCCTATAGCTTAGGGAAATTAAAATCAAAAAGACACAGCCACCCCAAAGTTTGGGATGGCTCTGTTTACAAGAAACTCGTTTACGGTACAAGTTCAATATCGCATAAAGCGAAAAATGGATAAAGAAGTTGTGGTACTTACGTACAATGCAATATCACTCAGCAATGACATCTATGTCATCAGGCCCATAGCAGCATAATGAGTGGATTCAGGTATGATGATTCTAACTGAAATCAGTCACACAGAAAAAGAAACATCATAAGATATCACTAATACACGGAATGTAAACTTGGCTACACAGGAACTGAATTTCAAAACAGAACATGGTCCCAAATTTAGAAAACCAACTTATGCTTGCTTAAGGGGAAAGGTGAGTTGGGGTGCTGCATAAAGCCAGAGATTGAAATGAGCACAGATAAAGTTCCTTAAGCCAAATATGTAATAGGCAAGAGCTACTCCTTGCTCAACGAAATGGACTCAAAACCCCATATTAAACGCCTAATAATGTACCTGACTAGTAAGTATCTTAAAACCTATGGATTGCTATGTCTCTGAAAGTGAATCAATCGTGAGTACAGGGGCAAAAACGCAGCAGTGATAGGATTGGAGAGTTTTGGTGAGCAAATGAAGACCCTTTGAAGTCATATTGCATGGTACCCATTCCACGGGTCTCAACTCTCCAGGTTTAAGGGATTCTTCCTTCAGCTAAAACATGCATGTGGAACCCAGAGTATGATCAACCGTGTGATCGGGAGACGTGTTGAAATATGTCTCAGTTCTCGTCCCCTGGTACTCGGGTGCAACATTCCAGATGCTTTACTAACACTCTCCCGACTTGGAGAGTCAGTGCCTTTAACCTCCTGTTTGGCCCAGTTTGCAAATTCCGCGGAAGATGAACAGGAATAGGGAGAACCAATGAGAGACTAGCTGGAGGTGTCTGGACGGGAAAATTTAACTCTCATTTCCCACCAGGGATAGGAATTAACCAAAGGCTCAGCGTGCCATGCTGGAACCAGATTAGGGCCTGAAGCAATCCTGCGGTGTTGCGGCCAGCTCACAAGAAAGCGAGTTGAAGAAAGGAGCTCAAGGGCACTGTAATTCACAAACCTGCAGAGTTATAAATGACAGCTATCATCCAAAAATATACTGAAGTAAGGCTGCCAAGAGGACTTGAAAGCCGGGCAGAATTGCAGGAAACCGATTTCAGGAGGTAGACTGGAATTGCATTTAAAGCATAGGAAAAGAGGCAGAAGGTCGACAATGATGCACTTGGCCAAAAACGGCGTATGCATTTTTTCCTGAATATATTCAGGAAAAAACGCATACGCCCTTTTTGGCCAACCAAGCAAGCTTGCAAAGGAAATCTGCACTACAATGAAGTCTCACTTCCCCCCCCCGTCAAAAGGGCCATCTGAAAAAAGTGTAAAATCCAGAAAGGCAGGACAGGCCATGGAGAACTGGGAGCCTTGTTATGCTGATGGGCGGGATGTAAATTGCCAACAGCCACTCGGGATAAGTGTATGGTGTTTCCTGAAACATCTAAAAAACAAAGCAACAGAGCCTAGGGCACTTCCACTTATGGTCCTATAGCTTAGGGAAATTAAAATCAAAAAGACACAGCCACCCCAAAGTTTGGGATGGCTCTGTTTACAAGAAACTCGTTTACGGTACAAGTTCAATATCGCATAAAGCGAAAAATGGATAAAGAAGTTGTGGTACTTACGTACAATGCAATATCACTCAGCAATGACATCTATGTCATCAGGCCCATAGCAGCATAATGAGTGGATTCAGGTATGATGATTCTAACTGAAATAAGTCACACAGAAAAAGAAACATCATAAGATATCACTAATACACGGAATGTAAACTTGGCTACACAGGAACTGAATTTCAAAACAGAACATGGTCCCAAATTTAGAAAACCAACTTATGCTTGCTTAAGGGGAAAGGTGAGTTGGGGTGCTGCATAAAGCCAGAGATTGAAATGAGCACAGATAAAGTTCCTTAAGCCAAATATGTAATAGGCAAGAGCTACTCCTTGCTCAACGAAATGGACTCAAAACCCCATATTAAACGCCTAATAATGTACCTGACTAGTAAGTATCTTAAAACCTATGGATTGCTATGTCTCTGAAAGTGAATCAATCGTGAGTACAGGGGCAAAAACGCAGCAGTGATAGGATTGGAGAGTTTTGGTGAGCAAATGAAGACCCTTTGAAGTCATATTGCATGGTACCCATTCCACGGGTCTCAACTCTCCAGGTTTAAGGGATTCTTCCTTCAGCTAAAACATGCATGTGGAACCCAGAGTATGATCAACCGTGTGATCGGGAGACGTGTTGAAATATGTCTCAGTTCTCGTCCCCTGGTACTCGGGTGCAACATTCCAGATGCTTTACTAACACTCTCCCGACTTGGAGAGTCAGTGCCTTTAACCTCCTGTTTGGCCCAGTTTGCAAATTCCGCGGAAGATGAACAGGAATAGGGAGAACCAATGAGAGACTAGCTGGAGGTGTCTGGACGGGAAAATTTAACTCTCATTTCCCACCAGGGATAGGAATTAACCAAAGGCTCAGCGTGCCATGCTGGAACCAGATTAGGGCCTGAAGCAATCCTGCGGTGTTGCGGCCAGCTCACAAGAAAGCGAGTTGAAGAAAGGAGCTCAGGGGCACTGTAATTCACAAACCTGCAGAGTTATAAATGACAGCTATCATCCAAAAATATACTGAAGTAAGGCTGCCAAGAGGACTTGAAAGCCGGGCAGAATTGCAGGAAACCGATTTCAGGAGGTAGACTGGAATTGCATTTAAAGCATAGGAAAAGAGGCAGAAGGTCGACAATGATGCACTTGGCCAAAAACGGCGTATGCGTTTTTTCCTGAATATATTCAGGAAAAAACGCATACGCCCTTTTTGGCCAACCAAGCAAGCTTGCAAAGGAAATCTGCACTACAATGAAGTCTCACTTCCCCCCCCCGTCAAAAGGGCCATCTGAAAAAAGTGTAAAATCCAGAAAGGCAGGACAGGCCATGGAGAACTGGGAGCCTTGTTATGCTGATGGGCGGGATGTAAATTGCCAACAGCCACTCGGGATAAGTGTATGGTGTTTCCTGAAACATCTAAAAAACAAAGCAACAGAGCCTAGGGCACTTCCACTTATGGTCCTATAGCTTAGGGAAATTAAAATCAAAAAGACACAGCCACCCCAAAGTTTGGGATGGCTCTGTTTACAAGAAACTCGTTTACGGTACAAGTTCAATATCGCATAAAGCGAAAAATGGATAAAGAAGTTGTGGTACTTACGTACAATGCAATATCACTCAGCAATGACATCTATGTCATCAGGCCCATAGCAGCATAATGAGTGGATTCAGGTATGATGATTCTAACTGAAATAAGTCACACAGAAAAAGAAACATCATAAGATATCACTAATACACGGAATGTAAACTTGGCTACACAGGAACTGAATTTCAAAACAGAACATGGTCCCAAATTTAGAAAACCAACTTATGCTTGCTTAAGGGGAAAGGTGAGTTGGGGTGCTGCATAAAGCCAGAGATTGAAATGAGCACAGATAAAGTTCCTTAAGCCAAATATGTAATAGGCAAGAGCTACTCCTTGCTCAACGAAATGGACTCAAAACCCCATATTAAACGCCTAATAATGTACCTGACTAGTAAGTATCTTAAAACCTATGGATTGCTATGTCTCTGAAAGTGAATCAATCGTGAGTACAGGGGCAAAAACGCAGCAGTGATAGGATTGGAGAGTTTTGGTGAGCAAATGAAGACCCTTTGAAGTCATATTGCATGGTACCCATTCCACGGGTCTCAACTCTCCAGGTTTAAGGGATTCTTCCTTCAGCTAAAACATGCATGTGGAACCCAGAGTATGATCAACCGTGTGATCGGGAGACGTGTTGAAATATGTCTCAGTTCTCGTCCCCTGGTACTCGGGTGCAACATTCCAGATGCTTTACTAACACTCTCCCGACTTGGAGAGTCAGTGCCTTTAACCTCCTGTTTGGCCCAGTTTGCAAATTCCGCGGAAGATGAACAGGAATAGGGAGAACCAATGAGAGACTAGCTGGAGGTGTCTGGACGGGAAAATTTAACTCTCATTTCCCACCAGGAAGAGGAATTAACCAAAGGCTCAACGTGCCATGCCGGAACCAGATTAGGGCCTGAAGCAATCCTGCGGTGTTGCGGCCAGCTCACAAGAAAGCGAGTTGAAGAAAGGAGCTCAGGGACACTGTAATTCACAAACCTGCAGAGTTATAAATGACAGCTATCATCCAAAAATATACTGAAGTAAGGCTGCCAAGAGGACTTGAAAGCCGGGCAGAATTGCAGGAAACCGATTTCAGGAGGTAGACTGGAATTGCATTTAAAGCATAGGAAAAGAGGCAGAAGGTCGACAATGATGCACTTGGCCAAAAAGGGCGTATGCGTTTTTTCCTGAATATATTCAGGAAAAAACGCATACGCCCTTTTTGGCCAACCAAGCAAGCTTGCAAAGGAAATCTGCACTACAATGAAGTCTCACTTCCCCCCCCCCGTCAAAAGGGCCATCTGAAAAAAGTGTAAAATCCAGAAAGGCAGGACAGGCCATGGAGAACTGGGAGCCTTGTTATGCTGATGGGCGGGATGTAAATTGCCAACAGCCACTCGGGATAAGTGTATGGTGTTTCCTGAAACATCTAAAAAACAAAGCAACAGAGCCTAGGGCACTTCCACTTATGGTCCTATAGCTTAGGGAAATTAAAATCAAAAAGACACAGCCACCCCAAAGTTTGGGATGGCTCTGTTTACAAGAAACTCGTTTACGGTACAAGTTCAATATCGCATAAAGCGAAAAATGGATAAAGAAGTTGTGGTACTTACGTACAATGCAATATCACTCAGCAATGACATCTATGTCATCAGGCCCATAGCAGCATAATGAGTGGATTCAGGTATGATGATTCTAACTGAAATAAGTCACACAGAAAAAGAAACATCATAAGATATCACTAATACACGGAATGTAAACTTGGCTACACAGGAACTGAATTTCAAAACAGAACATGGTCCCAAATTTAGAAAATCAACTTATGCTTGCTTAAGGGGAAAGGTGAGTTGGGGTGCTGCATAAAGCCAGAGATTGAAATGAGCACAGATAAAGTTCCTTAAGCCAAATATGTAATAGGCAAGAGCTACTCCTTGCTCAACGAAATGGACTCAAAACCCCATATTAAACGCCTAATAATGTACCTGACTAGTAAGTATCTTAAAACCTATGGATTGCTATGTCTCTGAAAGTGAATCAATCGTGAGTACAGGGGCAAAAACGCAGCAGTGATAGGATTGGAGAGTTTTGGTGAGCAAATGAAGACCCTTTGAAGTCATATTGCATGGTACCCATTCCACGGGTCTCAACTCTCCAGGTTTAAGGGATTCTTCCTTCAGCTAAAACATGCATGTGGAACCCAGAGTATGATCAACCGTGTGATCGGGAGACGTGTTGAAATATGTCTCAGTTCTCGTCCCCTGGTACTCGGGTGCAACATTCCAGATGCTTTACTAACACTCTCCCGACTTGGAGAGTCAGTGCCTTTAACCTCCTGTTTGGCCCAGTTTGCAAATTCCGCGGAAGATGAACAGGAATAGGGAGAACCAATGAGAGACTAGCTGGAGGTGTCTGGACGGGAAAATTTAACTCTCATTTCCCACCAGGAAGAGGAATTAACCAAAGGCTCAACGTGCCATGCCGGAACCAGATTAGGGCCTGAAGCAATCCTGCGGTGTTGCGGCCAGCTCACAAGAAAGCGAGTTGAAGAAAGGAGCTCAGGGACACTGTAATTCACAAACCTGCAGAGTTATAAATGACAGCTATCATCCAAAAATATACTGAAGTAAGGCTGCCAAGAGGACTTGAAAGCCGGGCAGAATTGCAGGAAACCGATTTCAGGAGGTAGACTGGAATTGCATTTAAAGCATAGGAAAAGAGGCAGAAGGTCGACAATGATGCACTTGGCCAAAAAGGGCGTATGCGTTTTTTCCTGAATATATTCAGGAAAAAACGCATACGCCCTTTTTGGCCAACCAAGCAAGCTTGCAAAGGAAATCTGCACTACAATGAAGTCTCACTTCCCCCCCCGTCAAAAGGGCCATCTGAAAAAAGTGTAAAATCCAGAAAGGCAGGACAGGCCATGGAGAACTGGGAGCCTTGTTATGCTGATGGGCGGGATGTAAATTGCCAACAGCCACTCGGGAGAAGTGTATGGTGTTTCCTGAAACATCTAAAAAACAAAGCAACAGAGCCTAGGGCACTTCCACTTATGGTCCTATAGCTTAGGGAAATTAAAATCAAAAAGACACAGCCACCCCAAAGTTTGGGATGGCTCTGTTTACAAGAAACTCGTTTACGGTACAAGTTCAATATCGCATAAAGCAAAAAATGGATAAAGAAGTTGTGGTACTTACGTACAATGCAATATCACTCAGCAATGACATCTATGTCATCAGGCCCATAGCAGCATAATGAGTGGATTCAGGTATGATGATTCTAACTGAAATAAGTCACACAGAAAAAGAAACATCATAAGATATCACTAATACACGGAATGTAAACTTGGCTACACAGGAACTGAATTTCAAAACAGAACATGGTCCCAAATTTAGAAAACCAACTTATGCTTGCTTAAGGGGAAAGGTGAGTTGGGGTGCTGCATAAAACCAGAGATTGAAATGAGCACAGATAAAGTTCCTTAAGCCAAATATGTAATAGACAAGAGCTACTCCTTGCTCAACGAAATGGACTCAAAACCCCATATTAAACGCCTAATAATGTACCTGACTAGTAAGTATCTTAAAACCTATGGATTGCTATGTCTCTGAAAGTGAATCAATCGTGAGTACAGGGGCAAAAACGCAGCAGTGATAGGATTGGAGAGTTTTGGTGAGCAAATGAAGACCCTTTGAAGTCATATTGCATGGTACCCATTCCACGGGTCTCAACTCTCCAGGTTTAAGGGATTCTTCCTTCAGCTAAAACATGCATGTGGAACCCAGAGTATGATCAACCGTGTGATCGGGAGACGTGTTGAAATATGTCTCAGTTCTCGTCCCCTGGTACTCGGGTGCAACATTCCAGATGCTTTACTAACACTCTCCCGACTTGGAGAGTCAGTGCCTTTAACCTCCTGTTTGGCCCAGTTTGCAAATTCCGCGGAAGATGAACAGGAATAGGGAGAACCAATGAGAGACTAGCTGGAGGTGTCTGGACGGGAAAATTTAACTCTCATTTCCCACCAGGAAGAGGAATTAACCAAAGGCTCAGCGTGCCATGCCGGAACCAGATTAGGGCCTGAAGCAATCCTGCGGTGTTGCGGCCAGCTCACAAGAAAGCGAGTTGAAGAAAGGAGCTCAGGGGCACTGTAATTCACAAACCTGCAGAGTTATAAATGACAGCTATCATCCAAAAATATACTGAAGTAAGGCTGCCAAGAGGACTTGAAAGCCGGGCAGAATTGCAGGAAACCGATTTCAGGAGGTAGACTGGAATTGCATTTAAAGCATAGGAAAAGAGGCAGAAGGTCGACAATGATGCACTTGGCCAAAAAGGGCGTATGCGTTTTTTCCTGAATATATTCAGGAAAAAACGCATACGCCCTTTTTGGCCAACCAAGCAAGCTTGCAAAGGAAATCTGCACTACAATGAAGTCTCACTTCCCCCCCTGTCAAAAGGGCCATCTGAAAAAAGTGTAAAATCCAGAAAGGCAGGACAGGCCATGGAGAACTGGGAGCCTTGTTATGCTGATGGGCGGGATGTAAATTGCCAACAGCCACTCGGGAGAAGTGTATGGTGTTTCCTGAAACATCTAAAAAACAAAGCAACAGAGCCTAGGGCACTTCCACTTATGGTCCTATAGCTTAGGGAAATTAAAATCAAAAAGACATAGCCACCCGAAAGTTTGGGATGGCTCTGTTTACAAGAACCTCGTTTACGGTGCAAGTTCAATATCGCATAAAGCGAAAAATGGATAAAGAAGTTGTGGTAATTACGTACAATGCAATATCACTCAGCAATGACATCTATGTCATCAGGCCCATAGCAGCATAATGAGTGGATTCAGGTATGATGATTCTAACTGAAATAAGTCACACAGAAAAAGAAACATCATAAGATATCACTAATACACGGAATGTAAACTTGGCTACACAGGAACTGAATTTCAAAACAGAACATGGTCCCAAATTTAGAAAATCAACTTATGCTTGCTTAAGGGGAAAGGTGAGTTGGGGTGCTGCATAAAACCAGAGATTGAAATGAGCACAGATAAAGTTCCTTAAGCCAAATATGTAATAGACAAGAGCTACTCCTTGCTCAACGAAATGCACTCAAAACCCCATATTAAACGCCTAATAATGTACCTGACTAGTAAGTATCTTAAAACCTATGGATTGCTATGTCTCTGAAAGTGAATCAATCGTGAGTACAGGGGCAAAAACGCAGCAGTGATAGGATTGGAGAGTTTTGGTGAGCAAATGAAGACCCTTTGAAGTCATATTGCATGGTACCCATTCCACGGGTCTCAACTCTCCAGGTTTAAGGGATTCTTCCTTCAGCTAAAACATGCATGTGGAACCCAGAGTATGATCAACCGTGTGATCGGGAGACGTGTTGAAATATGTCTCAGTTCTCGTCCCCTGGTACTCGGGTGCAACATTCCAGATGCTTTACTAACACTCTCCCGACTTGGAGAGTCAGTGCCTTTAACCTCCTGTTTGGCCCAGTTTGCAAATTCCGCGGAAGATGAACAGGAATAGGGAGAACCAATGAGAGACTAGCTGGAGGTGTCTGGACGGGAAAATTTAACTCTCATTTCCCACCAGGAAGAGGAATTAACCAAAGGCTCAGCGTGCCATGCCGGAACCAGATTAGGGCCTGAAGCAATCCTGCGGTGTTGCGGCCAGCTCACAAGAAAGCGAGTTGAAGAAAGGAGCTCAGGGGCACTGTAATTCACAAACCTGCAGAGTTATAAATGACAGCTATCATCCAAAAATATACTGAAGTAAGGCTGCCAAGAGGACTTGAAAGCCGGGCAGAATTGCAGGAAACCGATTTCAGGAGGTAGACTGGAATTGCATTTAAAGCATAGGAAAAGAGGCAGAAGGTCGACAATGATGCACTTGGCCAAAAAGGGCGTATGCGTTTTTTCCTGAATATATTCAGGAAAAAACGCATACGCCCTTTTTGGCCAACCAAGCAAGCTTGCAAAGGAAATCTGCACTACAATGAAGTCTCACTTCCCCCCCATCAAAAGGGCCATCTGAAAAAAGTGTAAAATCCAGAAAGGCAGGACAGGCCATGGAGAACTGGGAGCCTTGTTATGCTGATGGGCGGGATGTAAATTGCCAACAGCCACTCGGGAGAAGTGTATGGTGTTTCCTGAAACATCTAAAAAACAAAGCAACAGAGCCTAGGGCACTTCCACTTATGGTCCTATAGCTTAGGGAAATTAAAATCAAAATGACATAGCCACCCCAAAGTTTGGGATGGCTCTGTTTACAAGAACCTCGTTTACGGTACAAGTTCAATATCGCAGAAAGCGAAAAATGGATAAAGAAGTTGTGGTACTTACGTACAATGCAATATCACTCACCAATGCCATCTATGTCATCAGGCCCGTAGCAGCATAATGAGTGGATTCAGGTATGATGATTCTAACTGAAATAAGCCACACAGAAAAAGAAACATCATAAGATATCACTAATACACGGAATGTAAACTTGGCTACACAGGAACTGGATTACAAAACAGAACAGGGTCTCAAATTTAGAAAACCAACTTATGCTTGCTTAAGGGGAAAGGTGAGTTGGGGTGCTGCATAAAACCAGAGATTGAAATGAGCACAGATAAAGTTCCTTAAGCCAAATATGTAATAGACAAGAGCTACTCCTTGCTCAACGAAATGGACTCAACATCCCATATTAAACGCCAAATAATGTACCTGACTAGTAAGTATCTTACAACCCATGGCTTGCTATGTCTCCAAAAGAGAATCAAGCGTGTCTACAGGGGCATAAACACAGCAGTGATAGGATTGGAGAGGTTCGGTGAGCAAATGAAGACCCTTTGAAGTCATATTGCATGGTACCCATTCCACGGGTCTCAACTCTTCTGGTTTAAGGGATTCTTCCTTCAGCTAAAACATGCATGTGGAACCCAGAGTATGATCAACCGTGTGATCGGGAGACGTGTTCAAATATGTCTCAGTTCTCGTCCCCTGGTACTCGGGTGCAACATTCCAGACGCTTTAATAACACTCTCCCGACTTGGAGAGTCAGTGCCTTTAACCTCCTGATTGGCCCAGTTTGCAATTTCTGCGGAAGATGAACAGGAATAGGGAGGACCAATGAGAGACTACCTGGAAGTGTCTGGACGGGCAAATTTAACTCTCATTTCCCACCAGGAAGAGGAATTAACAAAAGGCTCAGCGTGCCGTGCCGGAACCAGTTTAGGGTCTGAAGGAATCCTGCGGTGTTGCGGCCAGCTCACAAGAAAGTGAGTTGAAGAAAGGAGCTCAGGGGCACTGTAATCACAAACCTGCAGAGTTATAAATGACAGCTATCATCCAAAAATATACTGAAGTAAGGCTGCCAAGAGGACTTCAAAGCGGGGCAGAATTGCAAGAATCCGATTTCAGGATGTAGACTGGAATTGCATTTAAAGCATAGGAAAAGAGGCAGAACGTCGACAATGATGCACTTGGCCAAAAAGGGCGTATGCGTTTTTTCCTGAATATATTCAGGAAAAAAACACGTACGTCCTTTTTGGCCAACCAAGCAAGCTTGGAAAGGAAATCTGCACTACAATGAAGTCTCACTTCCCCCCCATCAAAAGGGCCATCTGAAAAAAGTGTAAAATCCAGAAAGGCAGGACAGGCCATGGAGAACTGGGAGCCTTGTTATGCTGATGGGCGGGATGTAACTTGCCAACAGCCACTCGGGAGAAGTGTATGTTGTTTCCTGAAACACCTAAAAAACAAAGCAACAGAGCCTAGGGCACTTCCACTTATGGTTCTAGAGCTTAGGGAAATTAAAATCAAAAAGACACAGCCACCCCTAAATTTGGGACGGCTCTGTTTACAAGAAACTCGTTTACGGGACAAGTTCAATATCGCAGAAAGTGAAAAATGGATAAAGAAGGTGTGGTACTTACGTACAATGCAATATCGCTCAGCAATGAAATCTATGTCATCAGGCCCATAGCAGCATAATGAGTGGATTCAGGTATGATGATTCTAACTGAAATAAGTCACACAGAAAAAGAAACATCATAAGATATCACTAATACATGGAATGTAAACTTGGCTACACAGGAACTGGATTACAAAACACAACAGGTTCTCAAATGTAGAAAACCAAGTTATGCTTGCTTAAGGGGAAAGGTGAGTTGGGGTGCTGCATAAAACCAGACATTGAAATGAGCACAGATAAAGTTCCTTAAGCCAAACATGTAATAGACAAGAGCTACTCCTTGCTCAACGAAATGGACTCAACACCCCATATTAAACGCCTAAGAATGTAGCTGACTAGTAAGTATCTTAAAACCTATGGATTGCTATGTCTCCAAAAGAGAATCAAGCATGTGTAGAGGGGCATAAACGCAGCAGTGATAGGATGGGAGAGGTTCGGTGAGCAAATGAAGACCCTTTGAAGTCATATTGCATGGTACCCATTCCACGGGTCTCAACTCTCCAGCTTTAAGGGATTCTTCCTTCAGCTAAAGCATGCATGTGGAACCCAGAGTATGATCAATCATGTGATCGGGAGACGTGTTCCAATATCTCAGTTCTCGTCCCCTGGTACTCGGGTGCAACATTGCAGATGCTTTACTAACACTCTCCCGACTTGGAGAGATAGTGCCTTTAACCTCCTGTTTGGCCCAGTTTGCAATTTCTGCGGAAGATGAACAGGAATAGGGAGAACCAATGAGAGACTAGCTGGAGGTGTCTGGACGGGCAAATTTAACTCTCATTTCCCACCAGGAATAGCAATTAAGCAAAGGCTCAGCGTGCCGTGCCAGAACCAGATTAGGGCCTGAAGCAATCGTGCGGTGTTGCGGCCAGCTCACAAGAAAGCGAGTTGAAGAAAGGAGCTCAGGGGCACTGTAATTCACAAAACTGCAGAGTTATAAATGACAGCTATCGTCCAAAAATATACTGAAGTAAGGCTGCCAAGAGGACTTGAAAGCGGGGCAGAATTGCAGGAAACCAATTTCAGGAGGTAGACTGGAATTGCATTTAAAGCATAGGAAAAGAGGCAGAACGTCGACAATGATGCACTTGGCCAAAAAGGGCGTATGCGTTTTTTCCTGAATATATTCAGGAAAAAACGCATACGCCCTTTTTGGCCAACCAAGCAAGCTTGCAAAGGAAATCTGCACTACAATGAAGTCTCACTTCGCCCCGGTCAAAAGGGCCATCTGAAAAAAGTGTAAAATCCAGAAAGGCAGGACCGGCCATGGAGAACTGGGAGCCTTGTTATGCTGATGGGCGGGATGTAAATTGCCAACAGCCACTCAGGAGAAGTGTATGGTGTTTCCTGAAACATCTAAAAAACAAAGCAACAGAGCCTAGGGCACTTCCACTTATGGTCCTATAGCTTAGGGAAATTAAAATCAAAAAGACACAGCCACCCCAAAGTTTGGGACGGCTCTGTTTACAACAACCTCGTTTACGGTACAAGTTCAATATCGCAGAAAGCGAAAAATGGATAAAGAAGTTGTGGTACTTACGTACAATGCAATATCACTCAGCAATGAAATCTATGTCCTCATTCCCGTAGCAGCATAATGAGTGGATTCAGGTATGATGATTCTAACTGAAATAAGTCACACAGAAAAAGAAACGTCATAAGATATCACTAATACACGGAATGTAAACTTGGCGACACAGGCACTGAATTACAAAACAGAACAGGGTCTCAAATTTAGAAAACCAACTTATGCTTGCTTAAGGGGAAAGGTGAGTTGGGGTGCTGCATAAAACCAGAGATTGAAATGAGCATAGATAAAGTTCCTTAAGCCAAACATGTAATAGACAAGAGCTACTCCTTGCTCAACGAAATGGACTCAACACCCCATATTAAACGCCTAAGAATGTAGCTGACTAGTAAGTATCTTAAAACCTATGGATTGCTATGTCTCCAAAAGAGAATCAAGCGTGTGTACAGGGGCATAAACGCAGCAGTGATAAGATTGGAGAAGTTCGGTGAGCAAATGAAGACCCTTTGAAGTCATATTGCATGGTACCCATTCCACGGGTCTCAACTCTCCAGGCTTAAGGGATTCTTCCTTCAGCTAAAACATGCATGTGAATCCCGGAGTATGATCAACCATGTGATCGGGAGACGGGTTCAAATATGTCTCAGTTCTTGTCCCCTGGTACTCGGGTGCAACATTCCACATGCTTTACTAAGACTCTCCCGACTTGGAGAGTCAGTGCCTTTAACCTCCTGTTTGGCTCAGTTTGCAATTTCTGCGGAAGATGAACAGGAATAGGGAGAACCAATGAGAGACTAGCTGGAGATGTCTGGACGGGCAAATTTAACTCTCATTTCCCACCAGGAAAAGGAATTAAGCAAAGGCTCAGCGTTCCTTGCCGGAACCAGATTAGGGCCTGAAGCAATCCTGCGGTGTTGCGGCCAGCTCACAAGAAAGCGAGTTGAAGAAAGGAGCTCAGGGGCACTGTAATTCACAAACCTGCAGAGTTATAAATGACAGCTATCGTTCAAAAATATACTGAAGTAAGGTTTCCAAGAGGACTTGAAAGCGGGGCAGAATTGCAGGAAACCGATTTCAGGAGGTAGACTGGAATTGCATTTAAAGCATAGGAAAAGAGGCAGAACGTCGACAATGATGCACTAGGCCAAAAAGGGCATATGCGTTTTTTCCTGAATATATTCAGGAAAAAAAGCATACGCACTTTTTGGCCAACCAAGCAAGCTTGCAAAGGAAATCTGCACTACAATGAAGTCTCACTTCACCCGGGTCAAAAGGGCCATCTGTAAAAAGTGTAAAATCCAGAAAGGCAGGACAGGCCATGGAGAACTGGGAGCCTTGTTATGCTGATGTTCAGGATGTAAATTTCCAACAGCCACTCGGGATAATTGTATGGTGTTTCCTGAAACATCTAAAAAACAAAGCAACAGAGCCTAGGGCACTTCCACTTATGGTCCTACAGCTTAGGGAAATTGAAATCAAAAAGACACAGCCACCCAAATGTTTGGGACGGCTCTGTTTATAAGAACCTCGTTTACGGTACAAGTTCAATATCGCAGAAAGCGAAAAATGGATAAAGAAGTTGTGGTACTTACGTACAATGCAATATCACTCAGCAATGAAATCTATGTCATCATTCCCGTAGCAGCATAATGAGTGGATTCAGGTATGATGATTCTAACTGAAATAAGTCACACAGAAAATGAAACGTCATAAGATATCACTAATACACGGAATGTAAACTTGGCTACACAGGAACTAGATTACAAAACAGAACAGGGTCTCAAATTTAGAAAACCAACTTATGCTTGCTTAAGGGGAAAGGTGAGTTGGGGTGCTGCATAAAACCAGAGATTGAAATGAGCACAGATAATGTTCCTTAAGCCAAATATGCAATAGACAAGAGCTACTCCTTGCTCAACGAAATGGACTCAACACCCCATATTAAACGCCTAAGAATGTACCTGACTAGTAAGTATCTTAAAACCTATGGATTCCTATGTCTCCGAAAGAGAACCAAGCGTGTGTACAGGGGCATAAACGCAGCAGTGATAGGATTGCAGAGGTTCGGTGAGCAAATGAAGACCCTTTGAAGTCACATTGCATGGTACCCATTCCACGGGTGTCAACTCTCCAGGTTTAAGGGATTCTTCCTTCAGCTAAAACATGCATGTGGAACCCAGAGTATGATCAACCGTGTGATTGGGAGACGTGTTCAAATATGTCTCAGTTCTCATACCCTGTTACTCGGGTACAACATTCCAAACGCTTTATTAACACTCTCCCGAATTGGAAAGTCAGTGCCTTTAATCTCCTGTTTGGCCCAGTTTGCAATTTCTGCGGAAGATGAACAGGAATAGGGAGAAGCAATGAGAGACTAGCTGGAGGTGTCTGGATGGGCAAATTTAACTCTCATTTCCCACCAGGAAGAGGAATTAACCAAAGGCTCAGCATGCCGTGCCGGAACCAGATTAGGGCCTGAAGCAATCCTGCGGTGTTGCGGCCACCTCACAAGAAAGCGAGTTGAAGATAGGAGCTCAGTGGCACTGTAATTCACAAACCTGCAGAGTTATAAATGACAGCTATCGTCCAAAAATATACTGAAGTAAGGCTGCCAAGAGGACTTGAAAGCGGGGCAGAATTGCAGGAAACCGATTTCAGGAGGTAGACTGGAATTGCATTTAAAGCATAGGAAAAGAGGCAGAACGTCGACAATGATGCACTTGGCCAAAAAGGGCGTATGCGTTTTTTCCTGAATATATTCAGAAAAAAACGCATACGCCCTTTTTGGCCAACCAAGCAAGCTTGCAAAGGAAATCTGCACTACAATGAAGTCTCACTTCCCCCCGGTCAAAAGGGCCATCTGAATAAAGTGTAAAATCTAGAAAGGCAGAACAGGCCATGGAGAACTGGGAGCCTTGTTATGCTGATGGGCGGGATGTAAATTGCCAACAGCCACTCGGGAGAAGTGTATGGTGTTTCCTGAAACATCTAAAAAACAAAGCAACAGAGCCTAGGGCACTTCCACTTATAGTCCTATAGATTAGGGAAATTAAAATCAAAAAGACACAGCCACCCCAAAGTTTGGGACCTCTCTGTTTACAAGAACCTCATTTACGGTAGAAGTTCAATATCGCAGAAAGTGAAAAATGGATAAAGAAGTTGTGGTAGTTACGTACAATGCAATATCACTCAGCAATGAAATCTATGTCATCAGGCCCATAGCAGCATAGACTGGATTAGGGTATGATGATTCTCACTGAAATAAGTCACACAGAAAAAGAAACATCATAAGATATCACTAATACACGGAATGTAAACTTGGCTACACAGGAACTGGATTACAAAACAGAAGAGGGTCTCAAATTTAGAAACCCAACTTATGCTTGCTTAAGGGGAAAGGTGAGTTGGGGTGCTACATAAAACCAGAGATTGAAATGAGCACAGATAAAGTTCCTTAAGCCAAATATGGAATAGACAAGAGCTACTCCTTGCTCAACGAAATGGTCTCAACACCCAATATTAAACGCCTAAAAATGTACCTGACTAGTAAGTATCTTAAAACCTATGGATTGCTATGTCTCTGAAAGAGAATCAAGCGTGTGTACAGGGGCATAAACGCAGCAGTGATAGGATTGGAGAGGTTCGGTGAGCAAATGAAGACCCTTTGAAGTCATATTGCATGGTACCCATTCCACGGGTCTCAACTCTCCAGGTTTAAGGGATTCTTCCTTCAGCTGAAACATGCATGGTGAACCCAGAGTATGATCAACCGTGTGATTGGGAGACGTGTTCAAATATGTCTCAGTTTTCATCCGCTGGTACTCAGGTGCAACATTCCAAACGCTTTACTAACACTCTCCCGACTTGGAGAGTCAGTGCCTTTAACCTCCTGCTTAGCCCAGTTTGCAATTTCTGAGGAAGATGAACAGGGATAGGGAGGACCAATGAGAGACTAGCTGGAGGTGTCTGGACGGGCAAATTTAACTCTCATTTCCCACCAGGAATAGCAATTCAGCAAAGGCGCAGCGTGCCGTGCCGGAACCAGATTAGGGCCTGAAGCAATCGTGCGGTGTTGCGGCCAGCTCACAAGAAAGCGAGTTGAAGAAAGGAGCTCAGGGGCACTGTAATTCACAAACCTGCAGAGTTATAAATGACAGCTATCGTCCAAAAATATACTGAAGTAAGGCTGCCAAGAGGACTTGAAAGTGGGGCAGAATTGCAGGAAACCAATTTCATGAGGTACACTGGAATTGCATTTAAAGCATAGGAAAAGAGGCAGAACGTCCACAATGATGCACTTGGCCAAAAAGGGCGTATGCGTTTTTTCCTGAATATATTCAGGAAAAAAGGCATACGCAATTTTTGGCCAACCAAGCAAGCTTGCAAAGGAAATCTGCACTACATTGAAGTCTCACTTCCCTCCCGGTCAAAAGGACCATCTGAAAAAAGTGTAAAATCCAGAAAGGCAGGACAGGCCATGGAGAACTGGGAGCCTTGTTATGCTGATGGGCGGGATGTAAATTGCCAACAGTCACTGGGGAGAAGTGTATGGTGTTTCCTGAAACATCTAAAAAACAAAGCAACAGAGCCAAGGGCACTTCCACTTATGGTCCTATAGATAAGGGAAATTAAAATCAAAAAGATACAGCCACCCCAAAGTTTGGGATGGCTCTGTTTACAAGAACCTCGTTTACGGTACAAGTTCAATATTGCAGAAAGCGAAAAATGGATAAAGAATTTGTGGTACTTACGTACAATGCAATATCACTCAGCAATGAAATCTATGTCATCATTCCCGTAGCAGCATAATGAGTGGATTAAGGTATGATGATTCTAACTGAAATAAGTCACACAGAAAAAGAAACGTCATAAGATATCACTAATACACGGAATGTAAACTTGGCTACACAGGAACTGGATTACAAAACAGAACAGGGTCTCAAATTTAGAAAACCAACTTATGCTTGTTTAAGGGGAAAGGTGAGTTGGGGTGCTGCCTAAAACCAGAGATTGAAATGAGCCCAGATAAAGTTCCTTAAGCCAAATATGGAATAGACAAGAGCTACTCCTTGCTCAACGAAATGGACTCAACACCTCATATTAAACGCCTAAGAATGTACCTGACTAGTAAGTATCTTAAAACCTATGGATTGCTATGTCTCCGAAACAGAATCAAGCGTGTGTACAGGGGCATAAACGCAGCAGTGATAGGATTGGAGAGGTTCGGTGAGCAAATGAAGACCCTTTGAAGTCATATTGCATGGTACCCATTCCACGGGTCTCAACTCTCCAGCTTTAAGGGATTCTTCCTTCAGCTGAAACATGCATGTGGAACCCAGAGTATGATCAACCGTGTGATTGGGAGACGTGTTCAAATATGTCTCAGTTTTCGACCGCTGGTACTCAGGTGCAACATTCCAGATGCTTTACTAACACTCTCCCAACTTGGAGAGTCAGTGCCTTTAACCTCCTGCTTGGCCCAGTTTGCAATTTCTGCGGAAGATGAACAGGGATAGGGAGGACCAATGAGAGACTAGCTGGAGGTGTCTGGACGGGCAAATTTAACTCTCATTTCCCACCAGGAAGAGCAATTCAGCAAAGGCTCAGCGTGCCGTGCCGGAACCAGATTAGGGCCTGAAGCAATCGTGCGGTGTTGCGGCCAGCTCACAAGAAAGCGAGTTGAAGAAAGGAGCTCAGGGGCACTGTAATTCACAAACCTGCAGAGTTATAAATGACAGCTATCGTCCAAAAATATACTGAAGTAAGGCTGCCACGAGGACTTGAAAGCGGGGCAGAATTGCAGGAAACCAATTTCAGGAGGTAGACTGGAATTGCATTTAAAGCATAGGAAAAGAGGCAGAACGTCGACAATGATGCACTTGGCCAAAAAGGGCGTATACGTTTTTTCCTAAATATATTCAGGAAAAAACGCATACGCCCTTTTTGGTCAACCAAGCAAGCTTGCAAAGGAAATCTGCACTACAATGAAGTCTCACTTCCCCCCAGTCAAAAGGGCCATCTGAAAAAAGTGTAAAATCTAGAAAGGCAGAACAGGCCATGCAGAACTGGGAGCCTTGTTATGCTGATGGGCGGGATGTAAATTGCCAACAGCCACTCGGGAGAAGTGTATGGTGTTTCCTGAAACATCTAAAAAACAAAGCAACAGAGCCTAGGGCACTTCCACTTATAGTCCTATAGCTTAGGGAAATTAAAATCAAAAAGACACAGCCACCCCAACGTTTGGGACCTCTCTGTTTACAAGAACCTCATTTACGGTAGAAGTTCAATATCGCAGAAAGTGAAAAATGGATAAAGAGGTTGTGGTAGTTACGAACAATGCAATATCACTCAGCAATGAAATCTATGTCATCAGGCCCGTAGCAGCATAGACTGCATTCAGGTATGATGATTCTCACTGAAATAAGTCACACAGAAAAAGAAACATCATAAGATATCACTAATACATGGAATGTAAACTTGGCTACACAGGAACTGGATTACAAAACAGAAGAGGGTCTCAAATTTAGAAAACCAACTTATGCTTGCTTAAGGGGAAAGGTGAGTTGCGGTGCTACATAAAACCAGAGATTGAAATGAGCACAGATAAATTTCCTTAAGCCAAATATGGAACAGACAAGAGCTACTCCTTGCTCAACGAAATGGACTCAACACCACATATTAAATGCCTAAGAATGTACCTGACTAGTAACTATCTTAAAACCTATGGATTGCTATGTCTCCAAAAGAGAATCAAGCATGTGTACAGGGGCATAAACGCAGCAGTGATAGGATTGGAGATGTTCGGTGAGCAAATGAAGACCCTTGGAAGTCATATTGCATGGTACCCATTCCACGGGTCTCAACTCTCCAGGTTTAAGGGATTCTTCCTTCAGCTAAAGCATGCATTGGAACCCAGAGTATGATCAATCATGTGATCGGGAGACGTGTTCCAATATGTCTCAGTTCTCGTCCCCTGGTACTCGGGTGCAACATTGCAGATGCTTTACTAACATTCTGCTGACTTGGAGAGATAGTGCCTTTAACCTCCTGTTTGGCCCAGTTTGCAATTTCTGCAGAAGATGAACAGGAATAAGGAGAACCAATGAGAGACTAGCTGGAGGTGTCTGGATGGGCAAATTTAACTCTCATTTCCCACCAAGAAGAGGAATTAACCAAAGGATCAGCGTGCCGTGCCGGAACCAGATTAGGGCCTGAAGCAATCCTGTGGTGTTGCGGCCAGCTCACAAGAAAGTGAGTTGAAGAAAGGAGCTCAGGGACACTGTAATTCACAAACCTGCAGAGTTATAAATGACAGCTATCGTCCAAAAATATACTGAAGTAAGCCTGCCAAGACGACTTGAAAGCGGGGCAGAATTGCAGGAAACCGATTTCAGGAGGTACACTGGAATTGCATTTAAAGCATAGGAAAAGAGGCAGAACGTCCACAATGATGCACTTGGCCAAAAAGGGCGTATGCGTTTTTTCCTGAATATATTCAGGAAAAAAGGCATACGCCCTTTTTGGCCAACCAAGCAAGCTTGCAAAGGAAATCTGCACTACATTGAAGTCTCACTTCCCTCCCGGTCAAAAGGACCATCTGAAAAAAGTGTAAAATCCAGAAAGGCAGGACAGGCCATGGAGAACTGGGAGCCTTGTTATGCTGATGGGCAGGATGTAAATTGCCAACAGTCACTGGGGAGAAGTGTATGGTGTTTCCTGAAACATCTAAAAAACAAAGCAACAGAGCCTAGGGCACTTCCACTTATGGTCCTATAGCTTAGGGAAATTAAAATCAAAAAGACACAGCCACCCCAAAGTTTGGGATGGCTCTGTTTACAAGAACCTCGTTTACGGTACAAGTTCAATATCGCAGAAAGCGAAAAATGGATAAAGAAGCTGTGGTACTTACGTACAATGCAATATCACTCAGCAATGAAATCTATGTCATCATTCCCGTAGCAGCATAATGAGTGGATTCAGGTATGATGATTCTAACTGAAATAAGTCACACAGAAAAAGAAACGTCATAAGATATCACTAATACACGGAATGTAAACTTGGCTACACAGGCACTGAATTTCAAAACAAAACAGGGTCTCAAATTTAGAAAACCAACTTATGCTTGCTTAAGGGGAAAGGTGAGTTGGGGTGCTGCATAAAACCAGAGATTGAAATGAGCACAGATAAAGTTCCTTAAGCCAAATATGTAATATACAAGAGCTACTCCTTGCTCAACGAAATGGACTCAACACCCCATATTAAACGCCTAAGAATGTACCTGACTAGTAAGTATCTTAAACCCTATGGATTGCTATGTCTCCGAAAGAGAACCAAGCGTGTGTACAGGGGCATAAACGCAGCAGTGATAGGATTGCAGAGGTTCGGTGAGCAAATGAAGACCCTTTGAAGTCACATTGCATGGTACCCATTCCACGGGTCTCAACTCTAGAGGTTTAAGGGATTCTTCCTTCAGCTGAAACATGCATGTGGAACCCAGAGTATGATCAACCGTGTGATCGGGAGACGTGTTCAAATATGTCTCAGTTCTCGTACCCTGTTACTCGGGTGCAACATTCCAAACGCTTTATTAACACTCTCCCGAATTGGAAAGTCAGTGCCTTTAATCTCCTGTTTGGACCAGTTTGCAATTTCTGCGGAAGATGAACAGGAATAGGGAGAACCAATGAGAGACTAGCTGGAGGTGTCTGGACGGGCAAATTTAACTCTCATTTCCCACCAGGAAGAGGAATTAACCAAAGGCTCAGCACGCCGTTCCGGAACCAGATTAGGGCCCGAAGCAATCCTGCGGTGTTGCGGCCAGCTCACAAGAAAGCGAGTTGAAGATAGGAGCTCAGTGGCACTGTAATTCACAAACCTGCAGAGTTATAAATGACAGCTATCATCCAAAAATATACTGAAGTAACGCTGCCAAGAGGACTTGAAAGCGGGGCAGAATTGCAGGAAACCGATTTCAGAAGGTAGACTGGAATTGCATTTAAAGCATAGGAAAAGAGGCAGAACGTCGACAATGATGCACTTGGCCAAAAAGGGCGTATGGGTTTTTTCCTGAATATATTCAGGAAAAAACGCATACGCCCTTTTTGGCGAACCAAGCAAGCTTGCAAAGGAAATCTGCACTACATTGAAGTCTCACTTCCCCCCTGGTCAAAAGGACCATCTGAAAAAATTGTAAAATCCAGAAAGGCAGGAAAGGCAATGGAGAACTGAGAGCCTTGTTATGCTGATGGGCGGGATGTAAATTGCCAACAGCCACTTGGGAGAAGTGTATGGTGTTTCCTGAAACATCTAAAAAACAAAGCAACAGAGCCTAGGGCACTTCCACTTATGGTCCTATAGCTTAGGGAAATTAAAATCAAAAACACACAGCCACCCCAAAGTTTGGGACGGCTCTGTTTACAAGAACCTCGTTTATGGTACAAGTTCAATATCACAGAAAGTGAAAAATGGATAAAGAAGTTGTGGTACTTACATACAATGCAATATCACTCAGCAATGAAATCTATGTCATCAGGCCTGTAGCAGAAAATGACTGGGTTCAGGTATGATGACTCTAACTGAAATAAGTCACACAGAAAAAGAAACATCATAAGATATCACTAATACACGGAATGTAAACTTGGCTACACAGGAACTGGATTACAAAACAGAACAGGGTCTCAAATTTAGAAAACCAACTTATGCTTGCTTAAGGGGAAAGGTGAGTTGGGGAGCTGCATAAAACCAGAGATTGAAATGAGCACAGATAAAGTTCCTTAAGCCAAATATGTAACAGAGAAGAGCTACTCCTTGCTCAACGAAATGGACTCAACAACCCATATTAAACGCCTAAAAATGTACCTGACTAGTAAGTATCTTAAAACCTATGGATTGCTATGTCTCCGAAAGAGAATCAAGCGTGTGTACAGGGGCATAAGCGCAGCTGTGATAGGACTGGAGAGGTTCGGTGAGCAAATAAAGACCCTTTGAAGTCATATTGCATGGTACCCATTCCACGGGTCTCAACTCTCCAGGTTTAAGGGATTCTTCCTTCAGCTAAAACGTGCATGTGGAACGCAGAGTATGATCAACCATGTGATCGGGAGACGTGTTCAAATATGTCTCAGTTTTCATCCCCTGGTATTCGGGTGCAACATTCCAGACGCTTTACTAACACTCTCCCGACTTGGAGAGTCAATGCCTTTAACCTCCTGTTTGCCCCAGTTTGCAATTTCTGCGGAAGATGAACAGGAATAGGGAGAACAAATGAGAGACTAGCTGGAGGTGTCTGGACGGGCAAATTTAATTCTCATTTCCCACCAGGAAGAGGAATTAAGCAAAGGCTCAGCGTGCCGTGCCGGAACCAGATTAGGGCCTGAAGCAATCCTGCGGTGTTGTGGCCAGCTCACAAGAAAGCGAGTTGAAGAAAGGAGCTCAGGGGCACTGTAATTCACAAACATGCAGAGTTATAAATGACAGCTATCGTCCAAAAGTATACTGAAGTAAGGCTGCCAAGAGGACTTGAAAGCGGGCCAGAAATGCAGTAAACCGATTTCAGGAGGTAGACTGGAATTGCATTTAAAGCATAGGAAAAGAGGCAGAACGTCCAAAATGATGCACTTGGCCAAAAAGGGCATATGCGTTTTTTCCTGAATATATTCAGGAAAAAACGCATACGCACTTTTTGGCCAACCAAGCAAGCTTGCAAAGGAAATCTGCACTACAATGAAGTCTCACTTCCCCCCGGTCAAAAGGGCCATCTGAAAAAAGTGTAAAATCCAGAAAGGCAGGACAGGCCATGGAGAACTGGGAGCCTTGTTATGCTGATGGGCGGGATGTAAATTGCCAACAGCCACTGGGGAGAAGTGTATGGTGTTTCCTGAAACATCTAAAAAACAAAGCAACAGAGCCTAGGGCACTTCCACTTATGGTCCTATAGCTTAGGGAAATTAAAGTCAAAAAGACACAGCCACCCCAAAGTTTGGGATGGCTCTGTTTACAAGAACCTCGTTTACGGTACAAGTTCAATATCGCAGAAAGTGAAAAATGGATAAAGAAGTTGTGGTACTTACGTACAATGCAATATCACTCAGCAATGAAATCTATGTCATCAGGCCCGTAGCAGCATAGAGTGGATTCAGGTATGATGATTCTAACTGAAATAAGTCACACAGAAAAAGAAACATCACAAGATATCACTAATACACGGAATGTAAACTTGGCTACCGAGGAATTGGATTACAAAACAGAACAGTGTCTCAAATGTAGAAAAGCAACGTATGCTTGCTTAAGGCGAAAGGTGAGTTGGGGTGCTGCATAAAACCAGAGATTGAAATGAGCACAGATAAAGTTCCTTAAGCCAAATATGGAATAAACAAGAGCTACTCCTTGCTCAACGAAATGGACTCAAAACACCATATTAAATGCCTAATAATGTACCTGACTAGTAAGTATCTTAAAACCTATGGATTGCTATGTCTCTGAAAGAGAATCAAGCGTGAGTACAGGGACATAAACGCAGCAGTGATAGGATTGGAGAGGTTCGGTGAGCAAATGAAGACCCTTTGAAGTCATATTGCATGGTACCCATTCCACGGGTCTCAACTCTCCAGGTTTAAGGGATTCTTCCTTCAGCTAAAACATGCATGTGGAACCCAGAGTATGATCAACCGTGTGATCGGGAGACGTGTTCAAATATGTCTCAGTTCTCATCCCCTGGTACTCGGGTGCAACATTCCAGATGCTTTACTAACACTCTCCCGACTTGGAGAGTCAGTGCCTTTAACCTCCTGTTTGGCCCAGTTTGCAAATTCCGCAGAAGATGAACAGGAATAGGGAGAACCAATGAGAGACTAGCTGGAGGTGTCTGGACGGGCAAATTTAACTCTCATTTCCCACCAGGAAGAGGAATTAACCAAAGCCTCAGCGTGCCGTGCCGGAACCAGATTAGGGCCTGAAGCAATCCTGCGGTGTTGCGGCCAGCTCACAAGAAAGCGAGTTGAAGAAAGGAGCTCAGGGGCACTGTTATCACAAACCTGCAGAGTTATGAATGACAGCTATCGTCCAAAAATATACTGAAGTAAGGCTGCCAAGAGGACTTGAAAGCGGGGCAGAATTACAGGAATCCGATTTCAGGAGGTAGACTGGAATTGCATTTAAGCATAGGAAAAGAGGCAGAACGTCGACAATGATGCACTTGGCCAAAAAGGGCGTATGCGTTTTTTCCTGCATATATTCAGGAAAAAACGCATACGCCCTTTTTGGCCAACCAAGCAAGCTTGCAAAGGAAATCTGCACTACAATGAAGTCTCCCTTCCCCCCAGTCAAAAGGGCCATGTGAAAAAAGTGTAAAATCCAGAAAGGCAGGACAGGCCATGGAGAACTGGGAGCCTTGTTATGCTGATGGGCGGGATGAAAATTGCCAACAGCCACTCAGGAGAAGTGTATGGTGTTTCCTGAAACATCTAAAAAACAAAGCAACAGAGCCTAGGGCACTTCCACTTATAGTCCTATAGCTTAGGGAAATTAAAATCAAAAAGACACAGCCACCCCAAAATTTGGGATGGCTCTGTTTACAAGAACCCCATTTACGGTAGAAGTTCAATATCGCAGAAAGTGAAAAATAGATAAAGAAGTTGTGGTAGTTACGTACAATGCAATATCACTCAGCAATGAAATCTATGTCATCAGGCCCGTAGCAGCATAATGAGTGGATTCAGGTATGATGATTCTAACTGAAATAAGTCACACAGAAAATGAAACATCATAAGATATCACTAATACACGGAATGTAAACTTGGCTACACAGGAACTGGATTACAAAACAGAACAGGGTCACAAATGTAGAAAACCAACTTATGCTTGCTTAAGGGGAAAGGTGAGTTGGGGTGCTGCAAAAAACCAGAGATTGAAATGAGCACAGATAAGGTTCCTTAAGTCAAATATGGAATAGACAAGAGCTACTCCTTGCTCAACGAAATGGACTCAAAACCCGATATTAAACGCCTAATAATGTAGCTGACTAGTAAGTATCTTAAAACCTATGGATTGCTATGTCTCTGAAAGAGAATCAAGCGTGAGAACAGGGGCATAAACGCAGCAGTGATAGGATTGGAGAGGTTCGGTGAGCAAATGAAGACCCTTTGAAGTCATATTGCATGGTACCCATTCCACGGGTCTCAACTCTCCAGGTTTAAGGGATTCTTCCTTCAGCTAAAGCATGCATGTGGAACCCAGAGTATGATCAATCATGTGATCGGGAGACGTGTTCCAATATGTCTCAGTTCTCGTCCCCTGGTACTCGGGTGCAACATTGCAGATGCTTTACTAACACTCTCCGGACTTGGAGAGATAGTGCCTTTAACCTCCTGTTTGGCCCAGTTTGCAATTTCTGCGGAAGATGAACAGGAATAGGGAGAACCAATGAGAGACTAGCTGGAGGTGTCTGGATGGGCAAATTTAACTCTCATTTCCCACCAAGAAGAGGAATTAAGCAAAGGCTCAGCGTGCCGTGCCGGAACCAGATTAGGGCCTGAAGCAATCCTGTGGTGTTGCGGCCAGCTCACAAGAAAGCGAGTTGAAGAAAGGAGCTCAGGGGCACTGTAATTCACAAACCTGCAGAGTTATAAATGACAGCTATCGTCCAAAAATATACTGAAGTAAGCCTGCCAAGAGGACTTGAAAGCGGGGCAGAATTGCAGGAAACCGATTTCAGGAGGTAGACTGGAATTGCATTTAAAGCATAGGAAAAGAGGCAGAACGTCCACAATGATGCACTTGGCCAAAAAGGGCGTATGCGTTTTTTCCTGAATATATTCAGGAAAAAACGCATACGCACTTTTTGGCCAACCAAGCAAGCTTGCAAAGGAAATCTGCACTATATTGAAGTCTCACTTCCCTCCCGGTAAAAAGGGCCATGTGAAAAAAGTGTAAAATCCAGAAAGGCAGGACAGGCCATGGAGAACTGGGAGCCTTGTTATGCTGATGGGCGGGATGTAAATTGCCAACAGCCACTCGGGAGAAGTGTATGGTGTTTCCTGAAACATCTAAAAAACAAAGCAACAGAGCCTAGGGCACTTCCACTTATTGTCATATACCTTAGGGAAATTAAAATCAAAAAGACACAGCCACCCCAAAGTTTGGGACGGCTCTGTTTACAAGAACCTCGTTTACGGTACAAGTTCAATATCGCAGAAAGCGAAAAATGGATAAAGAAGTTGTGGTAGTTACGTACAATGCAATATCACTCAGCAATGAAATCTATGTCATCATTCCCGTAGCAGCATAATGAGTGGATTCAGGTATGATGATTCTAACTGAAATAAGTCACACAGAAAAAGAAACGTCATAAGATATCACTAATACACGGAATGTAAACTTGGCTACACAGGCACTGAATTACAAAACAGAACAGGGTCTCCAATTTAGAAAACCAGCTTATGCTTGCTTAAGGGGAAAGGTGAGTTGGGGTGCTGCATAAAACCAGAGATTGAAATGAGCACAGATAAAGTTCCTTAAGCCAAATATGTAATAGACAAGAGCTACTCCTTGCTCAACGAAATGGACTCAACACCCCATATTAAACGCCTAAGTATGTACCTGACTAGTAAGTATCTTAAAACCTATGGTTTGCTATGTCTCCGAAAGAGAACCAAGCGTGTGTACAGGGGCATAAACGCAGCAGTGATAGGATTGGAGAGGTTCGGTGAGCAAATGAAGACCCTTTGAAGTCATATTGCATGGTACCCATTCCACGGGTCTCAACACTCCAGGTTTAAGGGATTCTTCCTTCAGCTAAAACAGGCATGTGGAACCCAGAGTATGATCAACCGTGTGATCGGGAGACGTGTTGAAATATGTCTCAGTTCTCGTACCCTGTTAATCGGGTGCAACATTCCAAACGCTTTATTAACACTCTCCCGAATTGGAAAGTCAGTGCCTTTAATCTCCTGTTTGGCCCAGTTTGCAATTTCTGCAGAAGATGAACAGGAATAGGGAGAACCAATGAGAGACTAGCTGGAGGTGTCTGGACGGGCAAATTTAACTCTCATTTCCCACCAGGAAGAGGAATTAATCAAAGGCTCAGCATGCAGTGCCGGAACCAGATTAGGGCCCGAAGCAATCCTGCGGTGTTGCGGCCAGCTCACAAGAAAGCGAGTTGAAGATAGCAGCTCAGTGGAACTGTAATTCACAAACCTGCAGAGTTATAAATGACAGCTATCGTCCAAAAATATACTGAAGTAAGCCTGCCAAGAGGACTTGAAAGCGGGGCAGAATTGCAGGAAACCGATTTCAGGAGGTAGACTGGAATTGTATTTAAAGCATAGGAAAAGAGGCAGAAGGTCGACAATGATGCACTTGGCCAAAAAGGGCGTATGCGTTTTTTCCTGAATATATTCAGGAAAAAACGCATGCGCCCTTTTTGGCCAACCAAGCAAGCTTGCAAAGGAAATCTGCACTACAATGAAGTCTCACTTCCCCCTGGTCAAAAGGGCCATCTGAAAAAAGTGTAAAATCCAGAAAGGCAGGACAGGCCATGGAGAACTGGGAGCCTTGTTATGCTGATGGGCGGGATGTAAACTGCCATCAGCCACTAGGGAGAAGTGTATGGTGTTTCCTGAAACATCTAAAAAACAAAGCAACAGAGCCTAGGGCACTTCCACTTATGGTCCTATAGCTTAGGGAAATTAAAATCAAAAAGACACAGCCACCCCAAAGTTTGGGATGGCTCTGTTTACAAGAACCTCGTTTACGGTACAAGTTCAATATCACAGAAAGTGAAAAATGGATAAAGCAGTTGTGGTACTTACGTACAATGCAATATCACTCAGCAATGAAATCTATGTCATCAGGCCTGTAGCAGCATAATGAGTGGATTCAGGTATGATGATTCTAACTGAAATAAGTCACACAGAAAAAGAAACATCATAAGATATCACTAATACATGGAATGTAAACTTGGCTACACACGAACTGGATTACAAAACAGAACAGGGTCTCAAATTTAGAAAACCAACTTATGCTTGCTTAAGGGGAAAGGTGAGTTGGGGTGCTGCATAAAACCAGAGATTGAAATGAGCACAAATAAAGTTCCTTAAGCCAAACATGTAATAGACAAGAGCTACTCCTTGCTCAACGAAATGGACTCAACACCCCATATTAAACGCCTAAGAATGTAGCTGACTAGTAAGTATCTTAAAACCTATGGATTGCTATGTCTCCAAAAGAGAATCAAGCGTGTGTACAGGGGCATAAACGCAACAGTGATAGGATTGGAGAGGTTCGGTGAGCAAACGAAGACCCTTTGAAGTCATATTGCATGGTACCCATTCCACGGGTCTCAACTCTCCAGCTTTAAGGGATTCTTCCTTCAGCTAAAGCATGCATGTGGAACCCAGAGTATGATCAATCATGTGATCGGGAGACGTGTTCCAATATGTCTCAGTTCTCGTCCCATGGTACTCGGGTGCAACATTGCAGATGCTTTACTAACACTCTCCCGACTTGGAGAGTCAGTACCTTTAACCTCCTGTTTGACCCAGTTTGCAATTTCTGCGGAAGATGAACAGGAATAGGGAGAACCAATGAGAGACTAGCTGGAGGTGTCTGGATGGGCAAATTTAACTCTCATTTCCCACCAGGAAGAGGAATTAACCAAAGGATCAGCGTGCCGTGCCGGAACCAGATTAGGGTCTGAAGCAATCCTGCGGTGTTGCGGCCAGCTCACAAGAAAGCGAGTTGAAGAAAGGAGCTCAGGGGCACTGTAATTCACAAACCTGCAGAGTTATAAATGACAGCTATCGTCCAAAAATATACTGAAGTAAGGCTGCCAAGAGGACTTGAAAGCGGTGCAGAATTGCAGGAAACCGATTTCAGGAGGTAGACTGGAATTGCATTTAAAGCATAGGAAAAGAGGCAGAACGTCCACAATGATGCACTTGGCCAAAAAGGGCGTATGCGTTTTTTCCTGAATATATTCAGGAAAAAACGCATACGCCCTTTTTGGCCAACCAAGCAAGCTTGCAAAGGAAATCTGCACTACATTGAAGTCTCACTTCCCTCCCGGTCAAAAGGATCATCTGAAAAAAGTGTAAAATCCAGAAAGGCAGGACCGGCCATGGAGAACTGGGAGCCTTGTTATGCTGATGGGCGGGATGTAAATTGCCAACAGCCACTCAGGAGAAGTGTATGGTGTTTCCTGAAACATCTAAAAAACAAAGCAACAGAGCCTAGGGCACTTCCACTTATGGTCCTATAGCTTAGGGAAATTAAAATCAAAAAGACACAGCCACCCCAAAGTTTGGGACGGCTCTGTTTACAAGAACTCCTTTACGGTACAAGTTCAATTTCGCAGAAAGCGAAAAATGGATAAAGAAGTTGTGGTACTTACGTACAATGCAATATCACTCAGCAATGAAATCTATGTCATCAGGCCCATAGCAGCATAATGAGTGGATTCAGGTATGATGATTCTAACTGAAATAAGTCACACAGAAAAAGAAACGTCATAAGATATCACTAATACACGGAATGTAAACTTGGCTACACAGGCACTGAATTACAAAACAGAAGAGGGTCTCAAGTTTAGAAAACCAACTTATGCTTGCTTAAGGGGAAAGGTGAGTTGGGGTGCTGCATAAAACCAGAGATTGAAATGAGCACAGATAAAGTTCCTTAAGCCAAATATGTAATATACAAGAGCTACTCCTTGCTCAACGAAATGGACTCAACACCCCATATTAAACGCCTAAGAATGTACCTGACTAGTAAGTATCTTAAAACCTATGGATTGCTATGTCTCCGAAAGAGAACCAAGCGTGTGTACAGGGGCATAAACGCAGCAGTGATAGGATTGGAGAGGTTCGGTGAGCAAATGAAGACCCTTTGAAGTCACATTGCATGGTACCCATTCCACGGGTCTCAACTCTCCAGGTTTAAGGGATTCTTCCTTCAGCTAAAACAGGCATGTGGAACCCAGAGTATGATCAACCATGTGATCGGGAGACGTGTTCAAATATGTCTCAGTTCTCGTACCCTGTTACTCGGGTGCAACATTCCAAACGCTTTATTAACACTCTCCCGAATTGGAAAGTCAGTGCCTTTAATCTCCTGTTTGGCCCAGTTTGCAATTTCTGCAGAATATGAACAGGAATAGGGAGAACCAATGAGAGACTAGCTGGAGGTGTCTGGACGGGCAAATTTAACTCTCATTTCCCAATAAGAAGAGGAATTAACCAAAGGCTCAGCATGCCGTGCCGGAACCAGATTAGGGCCCGAAGCAATCCTGCAGTGTTGCGGGCAGCTCACATGAAAGCGAGTTGAAGAAAGGAGCTCAGTGGAACTGTAATTCACAACCCTGCAGAGTTATAAATGACAGCTATCGTCCAAAAATATACTGAAGTAAGCCTGCCAAGAGGACTTGAAAGCGGGGCAGAATTGCAGGAAACCGATTTCAGGAGGTAGACTGGAATTGCATTTAAAGCATAGGAAAAGAGGCAGAACGTCGACAATGATGCACTTGGCCAAAAAGGGCGTATGCGTTTTTTCCTGAATATATTCAGGAAAAAACGCATACGCCCTTTTTGGCCAACCAAGCAAGCTTGCAAAGGAAATCTGCACTACAATGAAGTCTCACTTCCCCCTGGTCAAAAGGGCCATCTGAAAAAAGTGTAAAATCCAGAAAGGCAGGACAGGCCATGGAGAACTGGGAGCCTTGTTATGCTGATGGGCGGGATGTAAACTGCCATCAGCCACTAGGGAGAAGTGTATGGTGTTTCCTGAAACATCTAAAAAACAAAGCAACAGAGCCTAGGGCACTTCCACTTATGGTCCTATAGCTTAGGGAAATTAAAATCAAAAAGACACAGCCACCCCAAAGTTTGGGATGGCTCTGTTTACAAGAACCTCGTTTACGGTACAAGTTCAATATCACAGAAAGTGAAAAATGGATAAAGCAGTTGTGGTACTTACGTACAATGCAATATCACTCAGCAATGAAATCTATGTCATCAGGCCTGTAGCAGCATAATGAGTGGATTCAGGTATGATGATTCTAACTGAAATAAGTCACACAGAAAAAGAAACATCATAAGATATCACTAATACATGGAATGTAAACTTGGCTACACACGAACTGGATTACAAAACAGAACAGGGTCTCAAATTTAGAAAACCAACTTATGCTTGCTTAAGGGGAAAGGTGAGTTGGGGTGCTGCATAAAACCAGAGATTGAAATGAGCACAAATAAAGTTCCTTAAGCCAAACATGTAATAGACAAGAGCTACTCCTTGCTCAACGAAATGGACTCAACACCCCATATTAAACGCCTAAGAATGTAGCTGACTAGTAAGTATCTTAAAACCTATGGATTGCTATGTCTCCAAAAGAGAATCAAGCGTGTGTACAGGGGCATAAACGCAACAGTGATAGGATTGGAGAGGTTCGGTGAGCAAACGAAGACCCTTTGAAGTCATATTGCATGGTACCCATTCCACGGGTCTCAACTCTCCAGCTTTAAGGGATTCTTCCTTCAGCTAAAGCATGCATGTGGAACCCAGAGTATGATCAATCATGTGATCGGGAGACGTGTTCCAATATGTCTCAGTTCTCGTCCCATGGTACTCGGGTGCAACATTGCAGATGCTTTACTAACACTCTCCCGACTTGGAGAGTCAGTACCTTTAACCTCCTGTTTGACCCAGTTTGCAATTTCTGCGGAAGATGAACAGGAATAGGGAGAACCAATGAGAGACTAGCTGGAGGTGTCTGGATGGGCAAATTTAACTCTCATTTCCCACCAGGAAGAGGAATTAACCAAAGGATCAGCGTGCCGTGCCGGAACCAGATTAGGGCCTGAAGCAATCCTGCGGTGTTGCGGCCAGCTCACAAGAAAGCGAGTTGAAGAAAGGAGCTCAGGGGCACTGTAATTCACAAACCTGCAGAGTTATAAATGACAGCTATCGTCCAAAAATATACTGAAGTAAGGCTGCCAAGAGGACTTGAAAGCGGGGCAGAATTGCAGGAAACCGATTTCAGGAGGTAGACTGGAATTGCATTTAAAGCATAGGAAAAGAGGCAGAACGTCCACAATGATGCACTTGGCCAAAAAGGGCGTATGCGTTTTTTCCTGAATATATTCAGGAAAAAACGCATACGCCCTTTTTGGCCAACCAAGCAAGCTTGCAAAGGAAATCTGCACTACATTGAAGTCTCACTTCCCTCCCGGTCAAAAGGATCATCTGAAAAAAGTGTAAAATCCAGAAAGGCAGGACCGGCCATGGAGAACTGGGAGCCTTGTTATGCTGATGGGCGGGATGTAAATTGCCAACAGCCACTCAGGAGAAGTGTATGGTGTTTCCTGAAACATCTAAAAAACAAAGCAACAGAGCCTAGGGCACTTCCACTTATGGTCCTATAGCTTAGGGAAATTAAAATCAAAAAGACACAGCCACCCCAAAGTTTGGGACGGCTCTGTTTACAAGAACTCCTTTACGGTACAAGTTCAATTTCGCAGAAAGCGAAAAATGGATAAAGAAGTTGTGGTACTTACGTACAATGCAATATCACTCAGCAATGAAATCTATGTCATCAGGCCCATAGCAGCATAATGAGTGGATTCAGGTATGATGATTCTAACTGAAATAAGTCACACAGAAAAAGAAACGTCATAAGATATCACTAATACACGGAATGTAAACTTGGCTACACAGGCACTGAATTACAAAACAGAAGAGGGTCTCAAATTTAGAAAACCAACTTATGCTTGCTTAAGGGGAAAGGTGAGTTGGGGTGCTGCATAAAACCAGAGATTGAAATGAGCACAGATAAAGTTCCTTAAGCCAAATATGTAATATACAAGAGCTACTCCTTGCTCAACGAAATGGACTCAACACCCCATATTAAACGCCTAAGAATGTACCTGACTAGTAAGTATCTTAAAACCTATGGATTGCTATGTCTCCGAAAGAGAACCAAGCGTGTGTACAGGGGCATAAACGCAGCAGTGATAGGATTGGAGAGGTTCGGTGAGCAAATGAAGACCCTTTGAAGTCACATTGCATGGTACCCATTCCACGGGTCTCAACTCTCCAGGTTTAAGGGATTCTTCCTTCAGCTAAAACAGGCATGTGGAACCCAGAGTATGATCAACCATGTGATCGGGAGACGTGTTCAAATATGTCTCAGTTCTCGTACCCTGTTACTCGGGTGCAACATTCCAAACGCTTTATTAACACTCTCCCGAATTGGAAAGTCAGTGCCTTTAATCTCCTGTTTGGCCCAGTTTGCAATTTCTGCAGAATATGAACAGGAATAGGGAGAACCAATGAGAGACTAGCTGGAGGTGTCTGGACGGGCAAATTTAACTCTCATTTCCCAATAAGAAGAGGAATTAACCAAAGGCTCAGCATGCCGTGCCGGAACCAGATTAGGGCCCGAAGCAATCCTGCAGTGTTGCGGGCAGCTCACATGAAAGCGAGTTGAAGAAAGGAGCTCAGTGGAACTGTAATTCACAACCCTGCAGAGTTATAAATGACAGCTATCGTCCAAAAATATACTGAAGTAAGCCTGCCAAGAGGACTTGAAAGCGGGGCAGAATTGCAGGAAACCGATTTCAGGAGGTAGACTGGAATTGCATTTAAAGCATAGGAAAAGAGGCAGAACGTCGACAATGATGCACTTGGCCAAAAAGGGCGTATGCGTTTTTTCCTGAATATATTCAGGAAAAAACGCATACGCCCTTTTTGGCCAACCAAGCAAGCTTGCAAAGGAAATCTGCACTACAATGAAGTCTCACTTCCCCCTGGTCAAAAGGGCCATCTGAAAAAAGTGTAAAATCCAGAAAGGCAGGACAGGCCATGGAGAACTGGGAGCCTTGTTATGCTGATGGGCGGGATGTAAACTGCCAACAGCCACTAGGGAGAAGTGTATGGTGTTTCCTGAAACATCTAAAAAACAAAGCAACAGAGCCTAGGGCACTTCCACTTATGGTCCTATAGCTTAGGGAAATTAAAATCAAAAAGACACAGCCACCCCAATGTTTGGGATGGCTCTGTTTACAAGAACCTCGTTTATGGTACAAGTTCAATATCACAGAAAGTGAAAAATGGATAAAGCAGTTGTGGTACTTACGTACAATGCAATATCACTCAGCAATGAAATCTATGTCATCAGGCCCGTAGCAGCATAATGAGTGGATTCAGGTATGATGATTCTAACTGAAATAAGTCACACAGAAAAAGAAACGTCATAACATATCACTAATACACGGAATGTAAACTTGGCTACACAGGCACTGAATTACAAAACAGAAGAGGGTCTCAAATTTAGAAAACCAACTTATGCTTGCTTAAGGGGAAAGGTGAGTTGGGGTGCTGCATAAAACCAGAGATTGAAATGAGCACAGATAAAGTTCCTTAAGCCAAATATGTAATATACAAGAGCTACTCCTTGCTCAACAAAATGGACTCAACACCCCATATTAAACACCTAAGAATGTACCTGACTAGTAAGTATCTTAAAACCTATGGATTGCTATGTCTCCGAAAGAGAACCAAGCGTGTGTACAGGGGCATAAACGCAGCAGTGATAGGATTGGAGAGGTTCGGTGAGCAAATGAAGACCCTTTGAAGTCACATTGCATGGTACCCATTCCACGGGTCTCAACTCTCCAGGTTTAAGGGATTCTTCCTTCAGCTAAAACAGGCATGTGGAACCCAGAGTATGATCAACCATGTGATCGGGAGACGTGTTCAAATATGTCTCAGTTCTCGTACCCTGTTACTCGGGTGCAACATTCCAAACGCTTTATTAACACTCTCCTGAATTGGAAAGTCAGTGCCTTTAATCTCCTGTTTGGCCCAGTTTGCAATTTCTGCAGAAGATGAACAGGAATAGGGAGAACCAATGAGAGACTAGCTGGAGGTGTCTGGACGGGCAAATTTAACTCTCTTTTCCCAATAAGAAGAGGAATTAACCAAAGGCTCAGCATGCCGTGCCGGATCCAGATTAGGGCCCGAAGCAATCCTGCAGTGTTGCGGGCAGCTCACATGAAAGCGAGTTGAAGAAAGGAGCTCAGTGGAACTGTAATTCACAACCCTGCAGAGTTATAAATGACAGCTATCGTCCAAAAATATACTGAAGTAAGCCTGCCAAGAGGACTTGAAAGCGGGGCAGAATTGCAGGAAACCGATTTCAGGAAGTAGACTGGAATTGCATTTAAAGCATAGGAAAAGAGGCAGAACGTCGACAATGATGCACTTGGCCAAAAAGGGCGTATGCGTTTTTTCCTGAATATATTCAGGAAAAAACGCATACGCCCTTTTTGGCCA
Organism: Orcinus orca; assembly: GCF_937001465.1. Lineage (NCBI taxonomy): Eukaryota > Metazoa > Chordata > Mammalia > Artiodactyla > Delphinidae > Orcinus > Orcinus orca. The sequence goes on from NW_026043735.1 coordinate 571,045, forward strand.
ACCAAGCAAGCTTGCAAAGGAAATCTGCACTACAATGAAGTCTCACTTCCCCCTGGTCAAAAGGGCCATCTGAAAAAAGTGTAAAATCCAGAAAGGCAGGACAGGCCATGGAGAACTGGGAGCCTTGTTATGCTGATGGGCGGGATGTAAACTGCCAACAGCCACTAGGGAGAAGTGTATGGTGTTTCCTGAAACATCTAAAAAACAAAGCAACAGAGCCTAGGGCACTTCCACTTATGGTCCTATAGCTTAGGGAAATTAAAATCAAAAAGACACAGCCACCCCAATGTTTGGGATGGCTCTGTTTACAAGAACCTCGTTTACGGTACAAGTTCAATATCACAGAAAGTGAAAAATGGATAAAGCAGTTGTGGTACTTACGTACAATGCAATATCACTCAGCAATGAAATCTATGTCATCAGGCCCGTAGCAGCATAATGAGTGGATTCAGGTATGATGATTCTAACTGAAATAAGTCACACAGAAAAAGAAACATCATAAGATATCACTAATACATGGAATGTAAACTTGGCTACACACGAACTGGATTACAAAACAGAACAGGGTCTCAAATTTAGAAAACCAACTTATGCTTGCTTAAGGGGAAAGGTGAGTTGGGGTGCTGCATAAAACCAGAGATTGAAATGAGCACAAATAAAGTTCCTTAAGCCAAACATGTAATAGACAAGAGCTACTACTTGCTCAACGAAATGGACTCAACACCCCATATTAAACGCCTAAGAATGTAGCTGACTAGTAAGTATCTTAAAACCTATGGATTGCTATGTCTCCAAAAGAGAATCAAGCATGTGTACAGGGGCATAAACGCAGCAGTGATAGGATTGGAGAGGTTCGGTGAGCAAACGAAGACCCTTTGAAGTCATATTGCATGGTACCCATTCCACGGGTCTCAACTCTCCAGGTTTAAGGGATTCTTCCTTCAGCTAAAACAGGCATGTGGAAACCAGAGTATGATCAACCATGTGATCGGGAGACGTGTTCAAATATGTCTCAGTTCTCGTACCCTGTTACTCGGGTGCAACATTCCAAACGCTTTATTAACACTCTCCCGAATTGGAAAGTCAGTGCCTTTAATCTCCTGTTTGGCCCAGTTTGCAATTTCTGCAGAATATGAACAGGAATAGGGAGAACCAATGAGAGACTAGCTGGAGGTGTCTGGACGGGCAAATTTAACTCTCATTTCCCAATAAGAAGAGGAATTAACCAAAGGCTCAGCATGCCGTGCCGGAACCAGATTAGGGCCCGAAGCAATCCTGCAGTGTTGCGGGCAGCTCACATGAAAGCGAGTTGAAGAAAGGAGCTCAGTGGAACTGTAATTCACAACACTGCAGAGTTATAAATGAAAGCTATCGTCCAAAAATATACTGAAGTAAGCCTGCCAAGAGGACTTGAAAGCGGGGCAGAATTGCAGGAAACCGATTTCAGGAGGTAGACTGGAATTGCATTTAAAGCATAGGAAAAGAGGCAGAACGTCGACAATGATGCACTTGGCCAAAAAGGGCGTATGCGTTTTTTCCTGAATATATTCAGGAAAAAACGCATACGCCCTTTTTGGCCAACCAAGCAAGCTTGCAAAGGAAATCTGCACTACAATGAAGTCTCACTTCCCCCTGGTCAAAAGGGCCATCTGAAAAAAGTGTAAAATCCAGAAAGGCAGGACAGGCCATGGAGAACTGGGAGCCTTGTTATGCTGATGGGCGGGATGTAAACTGCCAACAGCCACTAGGGAGAAGTGTATGGTGTTTCCTGAAACATCTAAAAAACAAAGCAACAGAGCCTAGGGCACTTCCACTTATGGTCCTATAGCTTAGGGAAATTAAAATCAAAAAGACACAGCCACCCCAATGTTTGGGATGGCTCTGTTTACAAGAACCTCGTTTACGGTACAAGTTCAATATCACAGAAAGTGAAAAATGGATAAAGCAGTTGTGGTACTTACGTACAATGCAATATCACTCAGCAATGAAATCTATGTCATCAGGCCCGTAGCAGCATAATGAGTGGATTCAGGTATGATGATTCTAACTGAAATAAGTCACATAGAAAAAGAAACATCATAAGATATCACTAATACATGGAATGTAAACTTGGCTACACACGAACTGGATTACAAAACAGAACAGGGTCTCAAATTTAGAAAACCAACTTATGCTTGCTTAAGGGGAAAGGTGAGTTGGGGTGCTGCATAAAACCAGAGATTGAAATGAGCACAAATAAAGTTCCTTAAGCCAAACATGTAATAGACAAGAGCTACTACTTGCTCAACGAAATGGACTCAACACCCCATATTAAACGCCTAAGAATGTAGCTGACTAGTAAGTATCTTAAAACCTATGGATTGCTATGTCTCCAAAAGAGAATCAAGCGTGTGTACAGGGGCATAAACGCAGCAGTGATAGGATTGGAGAGGTTCGGTGAGCAAACGAAGACCCTTTGAAGTCATATTGCATGGTACCCATTCCACGGGTCTCAACTCTCCAGCTTTAAGGGATTCTTCCTTCAGCTAAAGCATGCATGTGGAACCCAGAGTATGATCAATCATGTGATCGGGAGACGTGTTCCAATATGTCTCAGTTCTCGTCCCATGGTACTCGGGTGCAACATTGCAGATGCTTTACTAACACTCTCCCGACTTGGAGAGTCAGTACGTTTAACCTCCTGTTTGGCCCAGTTTGCAATTTCTGCGGAAGATGAACAGGAATAGGGAGAACCAATGAGAGACTAGCTGGAGGTGTCTGGATGGGCAAATATAACTCTCATTTCCCACCAAGAAGAGGAATTAACCAAAGGATCAGCGTGCCATGCCGGATCCAGATTAGGGCCTGAAGCAATCCTGCGGTGTTGCGGCCAGCTCACAAGAAAGCGAGTTGAAGAAAGGAGCTCAGGGGCACTGTAATTCACAAACCTGCAGAGTTATAAATGACAGCAATCGTCCAAAAATATACTGAAGTAACGCTGCCAAGAGGACTTGAAAGCGGGGCAGAATTGCAGGAAACCGATTTCAGAAGGTAGACTGGAATTGCATTTAAAGCATAGGAAAAGAGGCAGAACGTCGACAATGATGTACTTGGCCAAAAAGTGCGTATGCGTTGTTTCCTGAATATATTCAGGAAAAAACGCATACGCCCTTTTTGGCCAACCAAGCAAGGTTGCAAAGGAAATCTGCACTACATTAAAGTCTCACTTCCCCCCTGGTCAAAAGGACCATCTGAAAAAAGTGTAAAATCCAGAAAGGCAGGTAAGGCAATGGAGAACTGGGAGCCTTGTTATGCTGATGGGCGGGATGTAAATTGCCAACAGCCACTAGGGAGAAGTGTATGGTGTTTCCTGAAACATCTAAAAAACAAAGCAACAGAGCCTAGGGCACTTCCACTTATTGTCATATAGCTTAGGGAAATTAAAATCAAAAACACACAGCCACCCCAAAGTTTGGGACGGCTCTGTTTACAAGAACCTCGTTTATGGTACAAGTTCAATATCACAGAAAGTGAAAAATGGATAAAGAAGTTGTGGTACTTACATACAATGCAATATCACTCAGCAATGAAATCTATGTCATCAGGCCTGTAGCAGAAAATGACTGGGTTAAGGTATGATGATTCTAACTGAAATAAGTCAAACAGAAAAAGAAACATCATAAGATATCACTAATACACGGAATGTAAACTTGGCTACACAGGAACTGGATTACAAAACAGAACAAGGTCTCAAATTTAGAAAACCAACTTATGCTTGCTTAAGGGGAAAGGTGAGTTGGGGAGCTGCATAAAACCAGAGATTGAAATGAGCACAGATAAAGTTCCTTAAGCCAAATATGTAACAGAGAAGAGCTACTCCTTGCTCAACCAAATGGACCCAAAACCCCATATTAAACGCCTAAGAATGTACCTGACTAGTAAGTATCTTAAAACCTATGGTTTGCTATGTCTCTGAAAGAGAATCAAGCGTGAGTACCGGGGCATAAACGCAGCAGTGATAGGATTGGAGAGGTTCGGTGAGCAAATGAAGACCCTTTGAAGTCATATTGCAAGGTACCCATTCCACGGGTCTCAACTCTCCAGGTTTTAGGGATTCTTCCTTCAGCTAAAACATGCATGTGGAACCCAGAGTATGATCAACCATGTGATCGGGAGACGTGTTCAAATATGTCTCAGTTCTCATCCCCTGGTACTCGGGTGCAACATTCCAGATGCTTTACTAACACTCTCCCGACTTGGAGAGTCAGTGCCTTTAACCTCCTGTTTGGCCCAGTTTGCAAATTCTGCGGAAGATGAACAGGAATAGGGAGAACCAATGAGAGACTAGCTGGAGGTGTCTGGACGGGCAAATTTAACTCTCATTTCCCACCAGGAAGAGGAATTAAGCAAAGGCTCAGCATGCCGTGCTGGAACCAGATTAGGGCCTGAAGCAATCCTGCGGTGTTGCGGCCAGCTCACAAGAAAGCGAGTTGAAGAAAGGAGCTCAGGGGCACTGTTATCACAAACCTGCAGAGTTATGAATGACAGCTATCGTCCAAAAATATACTGAAGTAAGGCTGCCAAGAGGACTTGAAAGCAGGGCAGAATTGCAGGAAACCGATTTCAGGAGGTAGACTGGAATTGCATTTAAGCATAGGAAAAGAGGCAGAACGTCGACAATGATGCACTTGGCCGAAAAGTGCGTAAGCGTTTTTTCCTGCATATATTCAGGAAAAAACGCATACGCCCTTTTTGGCCAACCAAGCAAGCTTGCAAAGGAAATCTGCACTACAATGAAGTCTCACTTCCCCCCAGTCAAAAGGGCCATGTGACAAAAGTGTAAAATCCAGAAAGGCAGGACAGGCCATGGAGAACTGGGAGCCTTGTTATGCTGATGGGCGGGATGAAAATTGCCAACAGCCACTCAGGAGAAGTGTATGGTGTTTCATGAAACATCTAAAAAACAAAGCAACAGAGCCTAGGGCACTTCCACTTATAGTCCTATAGCTTAGGGAAATTAAAATCAAAAAGACACAGCCACCCCAAAGTTTGGGACCTCTCTGTTTACAAGAACCTCATTTACGGTAGAAGTTCAATATCGCAGAAAGTGAAAAATGGATAAAGAAGTTGTGGTAGTTACGTACAATGCAATATCACTCAGCAATGAAATCTATGTCATCAGGCCCGTAGCAGCATAGACTGGATTCAGGTATGATGATTCTCACTGAAATAAGTCACACAGAAAAAGAAACATCATAAGATATCACTAATACACGGAATGTAAACTTGGCTACACAGGAACTGGATTACAAAACAGAAGAGGGTCTCAAATTTAGAAACCCAACTTATGCTTGCTTAAGGGGAAAGGTGAGTTGGGGTGCTACATAAAACCAGAGATTGAAATGAGCACAGATAAATTTCCTTAAGCCAAATATGGAATAGACAAGAGCTACTCCTTGCTCAACGAAATGGACTCAACACCCCATATTAAACGCCTAAGAATGTACCTGACTAGTAAGTATCTTAAAACCTATGGATTGCTATGTCTCCAAAAGAGAATCAAGCGTGTGTACAAGGGCATAAACGCAGCAGTGATAGGATTGGAGAGGTTCGGTGAGCAAATGAAGACCCTTTGAAGTCATATTGCATGGTACTCATTCCACGGGTCTCAACTCTCCAGCTTTAAGGGATTCTTCCTTCAGCTAAAACATACATGTGGAAACCAGGTTATGATAAACCATGTGATCGGGAGACGTGTTCAAATATGTCTCAGTTTTCGTCCCCTGGTACTCGGGTGCAACATTCCAGACGCTTTACTAACACTCTCCCGACTTGGAGAGTCAATGCCTTTAACCTCCTGTTTGCCCCAGTTTGCAATTTCTGCAGAAGATGAACAGGAATAGGGAGAACCAATGAGAGACTAGCTGGACGTGTCTGGACGGGCAAATTTAACTCTCATTTCCCACCAGGAAGTGGAATTAACCAAAGGCTCAGCATACCGTGCCGGAACCAGATTAGGGCCTGAAGCAATCGTGTGGTGTTGCGGCCAGCTCACAAGAAAGTGAGTTGAAGAAAGCAGTTCACGGGCACTGTAATTCACAAACCTGCAGAGTTATAAATGACAGCTATCATCCAAAAATATACTGAAGTAACGCTGCCAAGAGGACTTGAAAGCGGGGCAGAATTGCAGGAAACCGATTTCAGGAGGTAGACTGGAATTGCATTTAAAGCATAGGAAAAGAGGCAGAACGTCCACAATGATGCACTTGGCCAAAAAGTGCGTATGCGTTGTTTCCTGAATATATTCAGGAAACAACGCATACGCACTTTTTGGCCAACCAAGCAAGCTTGCAAAGGAAATCTGCACTACAATGAAGTCTCACGTCCCCCTGGTCAAAAGGGCCATCTGAAAAAAGTGTAAAGTCCAGAAAGGCAGGACAGGCCATGGAGAACTGGGAGCCTTGTTATGCTGATGGGCGGAATGTAAATTGCCAACAGCCACTGGGGAGAAGTGTATGGTGTTTCCTGAAACATCTAAAAAACAAAGCAACAGAGCCTAGGGCACTTCCACATATGGTCCTATAGCTTAGGGAAATTAAAATCAAAAAGACACAGCCACCCCTAAGTTTGGAACGGCTCTGTTTACAAGAATCTCGTTTACGTTACAAGTTCAGTATCGCAGAAAGTGAAAAATGGATAAAGCAGTTGTGGTACTTACGTACAGTGCAATATCACTCAGCAATGAAATCTATGTCATCAGGCCCATAGCAGCATAATGAGTGCATTCAGGTATGATGATTCTATCTGAAATAAGTCACACAGAAAAAGAAACATCATAAGATATCACTAATACACGGAATGTAAACTTGGCTACACAGGAACAGGATTACAAAAGAGAACAGGGTCTCAAATTTAGAAAACCAACTTATGCTTTCTTAGGGGAAAGGTGAGTTGTGGTGTTGCATAAAACCAGAGATTGAAATGAGCACAGATAAGGTTCCTTAAGCCAAACATGTAATAGACAAGAGCTACTCCTTGCTCAACGAAATGGACTCAACACCCCATATTAAACGCCTATGAATGTACCACACTAGTTAGTATCTTAAATCCTATGGATTGCTATGTCTCCAAAAGAGAAGCAAGCGTGTGTACAAGGGCATAAACGCAGCAGTGATAGGATTGGAGAGGTTCGGTGAGCAAATGAAGACCTTTGAAGTCATATTGCATGGTACCCATTCCGCGGGTCTCAACTCTCCACGTTTAAGGGATTCTTCCTTCAGCTAAAGCATGCATGTGGAACCCAGAGTATGATCAACCGTGTGATCGGTAGATGTGTTCCAATATGCCTCAGTTCTCATCCCCTGGTACTCGGGTGCAACATTCCAGACGCTTTACTAACACTCTCCCGACTTGGAGAGTCAGTGCCTTTAACCTCCTGTTTTGCCCAGTTTGCAATTTCTGCGGAAGATGAACACGAATAGGGAGAACCAATGAGAGACTAGCTGGAGGTGTCTGGACGGGCAAATTTAACTCTCATTTCCCACCAGGAAGAGGAATTAAGCAAAGGCTCAGCGTGCCGTGCCGGAACCAGATTAGGGCCTGAAGCAATCCTGCTGTGTTGCGGCCAGCTCACAAGAAAGCGAGTTGAAGAAAGGAGCTCAGGGGCACTGTAATTCACAAACCTGCAGAGTTATAAATGACAGCTATCGTCCAAAAATATACTGAAGTAAGGCTGCCAAGAGGACTTGAAAGCGGGGCAGAATTGCAGGAAACCGATTTCAGGAGGTAGACTGGAATTACATTTAAAGCATAGGAAAAGAGGCAGAACGTCGACAATGATGCACTTGGCCAAAAAGGGCGTATGCGTTTTTTCCTGAATATATTCAGGAAAAAACGCATACGCCCCTTTTGGCCAACCAAGCAAGCTTGCAAAGGAAATCTGCACTACAATGAAGTCTCACTATCCCCCTGTCAAAAGGGCCATGTGAAAAAAGTGTAAAATCCAGAAAGGCAGGACAGGCCATGGAGAACTGGGAGCCTTGTTATGCTGATGGGCGGGATGAAAATTGCCAACAGCCACTCAGGAGAAGTGTATGGTGTTTCCTGAAACATCTAAAAAACAAAGCAACAGAGCCTAGGGCACTTCCACTTATAGTCCTATAGCTTAGGGAAATTAAAATCAAAAAGACACAGCCACCCCAAAGTTTGGGACCTCTCTGTTTACAAGAACCCCATTTACGGTAGAAGTTCAATATCGCAGAAAGTGAAAAATGGATAAAGAAGTTGTGGTAGTTACGTACAATGCAATATCACTCAGCAATGAAATCTATGTCATCAGGCCCGTAGCAGCGTAGACTGGATTCAGGTATGATGATTCTCACTGAAATAAGTCACACAGAAAAAGAAACATCATAAGATATCACTAATACACGGAATGTAAACCTGGCTACACAGGAACTGGATTACAAAACAGAAGAGGGTCTCAAATTTAGAAAACCAACTTATGCTTGCTTAAGGGGAAAGGTGAGTTGGGGTGCTACATAAAACCAGAGATTGAAATGAGCACAGATAAATTTCCTTAAGCCAAATATGGAATAGGCAAGAGCTACTCCTTGCTCAACGAAATGGACTCAACACCCCATATTAAACGCCTAATAATGTACCTGACTAGTAAGTATCTTAAAACCTATGGATTGCTGTGTCTCCGAAAGAGAATCAAGCGTGTGTACAGGGGCATAAACGCAGCAGTGATAGGATTGGAGAGGTTCGGTGAGCAAATGAAGACCCTTTGAAGTCATATTGCATGGTACCCATTCCACGGGTCTCAACTCTCCAGCTTTAAGGGATTCTTCCTTCAGCTGAAACATGCATGTGGAACCCAGAGTATGATCAACCGTGTGATTGGGAGACGTGTTCAAATATGTCTCAGTTTTCGTCCGTTGGTACTCAGGTGCAACATTCCAGATGCTTTACTAACACTCTCCCGACTTGGAGAGTCAGTGCCTTTAACCTCCTGTTTGGCCCAGTTTGCAATTTCTGCGGAAGATGAACAGGGATAGGGAGGACCAATGAGAGACTAGCTGGAGGTGTCTGGACGGGCAAATTTAACTCTCATTTCCCACCAGGAATAGCAATTAAGCAAAGGCTCAGCGAGCCGTGCCGGAACCAGATTAGGGCCTGAAACAATCCTGCGGTGTTGCGGTCAGCTCACAAGAAAGCGAGTTGAAGAAAGGAGCTCAGGGGCACTGTAATTCACAAACCTGCAGAGATATAAATGACAGCTATCGTCCAAAAATATACTGAAGTAAGGCTGCCAAGAGGACTTGAAAGCGGGGCAGAATTGCAGGAAACCGATTTCAGGAGGTAGACTGGAATTGCATTTAAAACATAGGAAAAGAGGCAGAACGTCCACAATGATGCACTTGGCCAAAAAGGGCGTATGCGTTTTTTCCTGAATATATTCAGGAAAAACCGCATACGCCCTTTTTGGCCAACCAAGCAAGCTTGCAAAGGAAATCTGCACTACAATGAAGTCTCACTTCCCCCTGGTCAAAAGGGCCATCTGAAAAAAGTGTAAAATCCAGAAAGGCAGGACAGGCCATGGAGAACTGGGAGCCTTGTTATGCTGATGGGCGGAATGTAAATTGCCAACAGCCACTCAGGAGAAGTGTATGGTGTTTCCTGAAACATCTAAAAAACAAAGCAACAGAGCCTAGGGCAGTTCCACTTATGGTCCTATAGCTTAGGGAAATTAAAATCAAAAAGACACAGCCACCCCAAAGTTTGGGACGGCTCTGTTTACAAGAACCTCGTTTACGGTACAAGTTCAATATCGCAGAAAGTGAAAAATGGATAAAGCAGTTGTGGTACTTACGTACAATGCAATATCACTCAGCAATGAAATCTATATCATCAGGCCCGTAGCATCATAATGAGTGGATTCAGGTATGATGATTCTGTCTGAAATAAGTCACACAGAAAAAGAAACATCATAAGATATCACTAATACACGGAATGTAAACTTGGCTACACAGGAACAGGATTACAAAAGAGAACAGGGTCTCAAATTTAGAAAACCAACTTATGCTTGCTTAAGGGGAAAGCTGAGTTGGGGTGCTGCATAAAACCAGAGATTGAAATGAGCACAGATAAAGTTCCTTAAGCCAAAAATGGAATAGACAAGAGCTACTCCTTGCTCAACGAAATGGACTCAAAACACCATATTAAATGCCTAATAATGTACCTGACTAGTAAGTATCTTAAAACCTATGGATTGCTATGTCTCTGAAAGAGAATCAAGCGTGAGTACAGGGACATAAACGCAGCAGTGATAGGATTGGAGAGGTTCGGTGAGCAAATGAAGACCCTTTGAAGTCATATTGCATGGTACCCATTCCACGGGTCTCAACTCTCCAGGTTTAAGGGATTCTTCCTTCAGCTAAAACATGCATGTGGAACCCAGAGTATGATAAACCATGTGATCGGGAGACGTGTTCAAATATGTCTCAGTTCTCATCCCCTGGTACTCGGGTGCAACATTCCAGATGCTTTACTAACACTCTCCCGACTTGGAGAGTCAGTGCCTTTAACCTCCTGTTTGGCCCAGTTTGCAAATTCCGCGGAAGATGAACAGGAATAGGGAGAACCAATGAGAGACTAGCTGCAGGTGGCTGGACGGGCAAATTTAACTCTCATTTCCCACCAGGAAGAGGAATTAAGCAAAGGCTCAGCGTGCCGTGCCGGAACCAGATTAGGGCCTGAAGCAATCCTGCGGTGTTGCGGCCAGTTCACAAGAAAGCGAGTTGAAGAAAGGAGCTCAGGGGCACTGTAATTCACAAACCTGCAGAGTTATGAATGACAGCTATCGTCCAAAAATATACTGAAGTAAGGCTGCGAAGAGGACTTGAAAGCGGGGCAGAATTGCAGGAATCCGATTTCAGGAGGTAGACTTGAATTGCACTTAAGCACAGGAAAAGAGGCAGAACGTCTACAATGATGCACTTGGCCAAAAAGGGCGTATGCGTTTTTTCCTGCATATATTCAGGAAAAAACGCATACGCACTTTTTGGCCAACCAAGCAAGCTTGCAAAGGAAATCTGCACTACAATGAAGTCTCCCTTCCCCCCAGTCAAAAGGGCCATGTGAAAAAAGTGTAAAATCCAGAAAGGCAGGACAGGCCATGGAGAACTGGGAGCCTTGTTATGCTGATGGGCGGGATGAAAATTGCCAACAGCCACTCAGGAGAAGTGTATGGTGTTTCCTGAAACATCTAAAAAAGAAAGCAACAGAGCCTAGGGCACTTCCACTTATGGTCGTATAGCTTAGGGAAATTAAAATCAAAAAGACACAGCCACCCCAAAGTTTGGGACCTCTCTGTTTACAAGAACCCCATTTACGGTAGAAGTTCAATATCGCAGAAAGTGAAAAATGGATAAAGAAGATGTGGTAGTTACGTACAATGCAATATCACTCAGCAATGAAATCTATGTCATCAGGCCCGTAGCAGCATAGACTGGATTCAGGTATGATGATTCTCACTGAAATAAGTCACACAGAAAAAGAAACATCATAAGATATCACTAATACACGGAATGTAAACCTGGCTACACAGGAACTGGATTACAAAACAGAAGAGGGTCTCAAATTTAGAAACCCAACTTATGCTTGCTTAAGGGGAAAGGTGAGTTGGGGTGCTACATAAAACCAGAGATTGAAATGAGCACAGATAAATTTCCTTAAGCCAAATATGGAATAGGCAAGAGCTACTCCTTGCTCAACGAAATGGACTCAACACCCCATAATAAACGCCTAAGAATGTACCTGACTAGTAAGTATCTTAAAACCTATGGATTGCTATGTCTCCAAAAGAGAATCAAGCGTGTGTACAGGGGCATAAACGCAGCAGTGATAGGATTGCAGAGGTTCGGTGAGCAAATGAAGACCCTTTGAAGTCATATTGCATGGTACCCATTCCACGGGTCTCAACTCTCCAGCTTTAAGGGATTCTTCCTTCAGTTGAAACATGCATGTGGAACCCAGAGTATGATCAACCGTGTGACTGGGAGACGTGTTCAAATATGTCTCAGTTCTCGTCCCCTGGTACTCGGGTGCAACATTCCAGACGCTTTACTAACACTCTCCCGACTTGGAGAGTCAGTGCCTTTAACCTCCTGCTTGGCCCAGTTTGCAATTTCTGCGGAAGATGAACAGGGATAGGGAAGACCAATGAGAGACTAGCTGGAGGTGTCTGGACGGGCAAATTTAACTCTCATTTCCCACCAGGAATAGCAATTAAGCAAAGGCTCAGCGTGCCGTGCCAGAACCAGATTAGGGCCTGAAGCAATCGTGCGGTGTTGCGGCCAGAGCACAAGAAAGCGAGTGGAAGAAAGGAGCTCAGGGGCACTGTAATTCACAAACCTGCAGAGTTATAAATGACAGCTATCGTCCAAAAATATACTGAAGTAAGGCTGCCAAGAGGACTTGAAAGCAGGGCAGAATTGAAGGAAACCGATTTCAGGAGTTAGACTGGAATTGCATTTAAAGCATAGGAAAAGAGGCAGAACGTCCACAGTGATGCACTTGGCCAAAAAGGGCGTATGCGTTTTTTCCTGAATATATTCAGGAAAAAACGCATACGCCCTTTTTGGCCAACCAAGCAAGCTTGCAAAGGAAATCTGCACTACAATGAAGTCTCACTTCCCCCCGGTCAAAAGGGCCATGTGAAAAAAGTGTAAAATCCAGAAAGGCAGGACACGCCATGGAGAACTGGGAGCCTTGTTATGCTGATGGGCGGGATGAAAACTGCCAACAGCCACACAGGAGAAGTGTATGGTGTTTCCTGAAACATCTAAAAAACAAAGCAACAGAGCCTAGGGCAGTTCCACTTATGGTCCTATAGCTTAGGGAAATTAAAATCAAAAAGACACAGCCACCCCAAAGTTTGGGACGGCTCTGTTTACAAGAACCTCGTTTACGGTACAAGTTCAATATCGCAGAAAGTGAAAAATGGACAAAGAAGTTGTGGTACTTACGTACAATGCAATATCACTCAGCAATGAAATCTATGTCATCAGGCCCGTAGCAGCATAATGAGTGGATTCAGGTATGATGATTCTAACTGAAATAAGTCACACAGAAAAAGAAACATTATAAGATATCACTAATACACGGAATGTAAACTTGACTACACAGGAACTGAATTACAAAACAGAACAGGGTCTCAAATGTAGAAAAGCAACTTATGCTTGCTTAAGGGGAAAGGTGAGTTGGGGTGCTGCATAAAACCAGAGATTGAAGTGAGCACAGATAAGGTTCCTTAAGCCAAATATGTAATAGACAAGAGCTACTCCTTGCTCAACGAAATGGACTCAAAACACCATATTAAACACCTAATAATGTACCTGACAGTAAGTATCTTAAAACCTATGGATTGCTATGTCTCTGAAAGAGAATCAAGCATGAGAACAGGGGCATAAACGCAGCAGTGATAGGATTGGAGAGGTTCGGTGAGCAAATGAAGACCCTTTGAAGTCATATTGCATGGTACCCATTCCACGGGTCTCAACTCTCCAGGTTTAAGGGATTCTTCCTTCAGCTAAACATGCATTTGGAACCCAGACTATGATCAACCGTGTGATCGTGAGTCATGTTCAAATATGTCTCAGTTCTCATCCCCTGGTACTCGGGTGCAACATTCCACACGCTTTACTAACACTCTCCCGACTTGGAGAGTCAGTGCTTTTAACCTCCTGTTTGGCCCAGTTTGCAAATTCCGCGGAAGATGAACAGGAATAGGGAGAACCAATGAGAGACTAGCTGGAGATGTCTGGACGGGCAAATTTAACTCTCATTTCCCACCAGGAAGAGGAATTAAGCAAAGGCTCAGCGTTCCGTGCCAGAACCAGATAAGGGCCTGAAGCAATCCTGCGGTGTTGCGGCCAGCTCACAAGAAAGCGAGTTGAAGAAAGGAGCTCAGGGGCACTGTAATTCACAAACCTGCAGAGTTATAAATGACAGCTATCGTCCAAAAATATACTGAAGTAAGGCTGCCAAGAGGACTTGAAAGCGGGGCAGAATTGCAGGAAACCGATTTCAGGAGGTAGACTGGAATTGCATTTAAAGCATAGGAAAAGAGGCAGAACGTCGACAATGATACACTAGGCCAAAAAGGGCATATGCGTTTTTTCCTGAATATATTCAGGAAAAAAAGCATACGCACTTTTTGGCCAACCAAGCAAGCTTGCAAAGGAAATCTGCACTACAATGAAGTCTCACTTCCCCCGGGTCAAAAGGGCCATCTGTAAAAAGTGTAAAATCCAGAAAGGCAGGACAGGCCATGGAGAACTGGGAGCCTTGTTATGCTGATGGGCGGGATGTAAATTGCCAACAGCGACTGGGGAGAAGTGTATGGTGTTTCCTGAAACATCTAAAAAACAAAGCAACAGAGCCTAGGGCACTTCCACTTATAGTCCTATAGCTTAGGGAAATTAAAATCAAAAAGACACAGCCACCCCAAAGTATGGGATGGCTCTGTTTACAAGAACCTCGTTTACGGTACAAGTTCAATATCGCAGAAAGTGAAAAATGGATAAAGAAGTTGTGGTACTTACGTACAATGCAATATCACTCAGCAATGAAATCTATGTCATCAGGCCCGTAGCAGCATAATGAGTGGATTCAGGTATGATGATTCTAACTGAAATAAGTCACACAGAAAAAGAAACATCATAAGATATCACTAATACATGGAATGTAAACTTGGCTACACAGAACTGAATTACAAAACAGCACAGGTTGTCAAATTTAGAAAACCCACTTATGCTTGCTTAAGGGGAAAGGTGAGTTGGGGTGCTGCATAAACCAGAGATTGAAATGAGCACAGATAAAGTTCCTTAAGCCAAATATATAATAGACAAGAGCTACTCCTTGCTCAACGAAATGGACTCAACACCCCATATTAAACGCCTAAGAATGTACCTGACTGTAAGTATCTTAAAACCTATGGATTGCTATGCCTCCGAAAGAGAATCAAGCATGTGTACAGGGGCATAAACGCAGCAGTGATAGGATTGGAGAGGTTCGGTGAGCAAACGAAGACCCTTTGAAGTCATATTGCATGGTACCCATTCCACGGTTCTCAAGTCTCCAGGTTTAAGGGATTCTTCCTTCAGCTAAAACATGCATGTGGAACCCAGAGTATGATCAACCGTGTGATCGTGAGACGTGGTCCAATATATCTCAGTTCTCGTCCCCTGGTAATCGGGTGCAACATTCCAGACGCTTTACTAACACTCTCCCGACTTGGAGAGTCAGTGCCCTTAACCTCCTGTTTGGCCCAGTTTGCAATTTCTGCGGAAGATGAACAGGAATAGGGAGGACCAATGAGAGACTAGCTGGAGGTGTCTGGATGGGCAAGTTTAACTCTCATTTCCCACCAGGAAGAGGAATTAACCAAAGGCTCAGCGTGCCGTGCCGGAACCAGATTAGGGCCTGAAGCAATCCTGTGGTGTTGCGGCCAGCTCACAAGAAAGCGAGTTGAAGAAAGGAGCTCAGGGGCACTGTAATTCACAAACCTGCAGAGTTATAAATGACAGCTATCGTCCAAAAATATACTGAAGTAAGGCTACCAAGAGGACTTGAATGCGGGGCAGAATTGCAGGAATCCGATTTCAGGAGGTAGACTGGAATTGCATTTAAAACATAGGAAAAGAGGCAGAACGTCGACAATGATGCACTAGGCCAAAAAGGGCGTATGCGTTTTTTCCTGAATATATTCAGGAAAAAACGCATACGCCCTTTTTGGCCAACCAAGCAAGATTGCAAAGGAAATCTGCACTACAATGAAGTCTCACTTCCCCCTGGTCAAACGGGCTATCTGAAAAAAGTGTAAAATCCAGAAAGGCAGGACAGGCCATGGAGAACTGGGAGCCTTGTTATGCTGATGGGCGGGATGTAAATTGCCAACAGCCACTCGGGAGAAGTGTATGGTGTTTCCTGAAACATCTAAAAAACAAAGCAACAGAGCCTAGGACACTTCCACTTATAGTCCTATAGCTTAGGGAAATTAAAATCAAAAAGACACAGCCACCCCAAAGTATGGGACGGCTCTGTTTACAAGAACCTCATTTACGGTACAAGTTCAATATCGCAGAAACTGAAAAATGGATAAAGAAGTTGTGGTACTTACGTACAATGCAATATCACTCAGCAAAGAAATCTATGTCATCAGGCCCGTAGCAGCATAGAGTGGATTCAGGTATGATGATTCTAACTGATATAAGTCACACAGAAAAAGAAACATTATAAGATATCACTAATACAGAGAATGTAAACTTGGCTACACAGGAACTGGATTACAAAACAGAACAGGGTCTCAAATGTAGAAAAGCAACTTATGCTTGCTTAAGGGGAAAGGTGAGTTGGGGTGCTGCATAAAACCAGAGATTGAAATGAGCACAGATAAATTTCCTTAAGCCAAATATGTAATAGACAAGAGCTACTCCTTGCTCAACGAAATGGACTCAACACCCCATATTAAACGCCTAAGAATGTACCTGACTAGTAAGTATCTTAAAACCTATGGATTGCTATGTCTCTGAAAGAGAATCAAGCGTGTGTACAGGGGCATAAACGCAGCAGTGATAGGATTGGAGAGGTTCGGTGAGCAAATGAAGACCCTTTGAAGTCATATTGCATGGTACCCATTCCACGGGTCTCAACTCTCCAGCTTTAAGGGATTCTTCCTTCAGCTGAAACATGCATGTGGAACCCAGAGTATGATCAACCGTGTGATTGGGAGACGTGTTCAAATATGTCTCAGTTTTTGTCCGCTGGTACTCAGGTGGAACATTCCAGACGCTTTACTAACACTCTCCTGACTTGGAGAGTCAGTGCCTTTAACCTCCTGTTTGGCCCATTTTGCAATTTCTGCGGAAGATGAACAGGGATAAGGAGGACCAATGAGAGTCTAGCTGGAGGTGTCTGGACGGGCAAATTTAACTCTCATTTCCCACCAGGAAGAGCAATTAAGCAAAGGCTCAGCGTGCCGTGCCGGAACCAGATTAGGGCCTGAAGCAATCCTGCGGTGTTGCGGCCAGCTCACAAGAAAGCGAGTTGAAGAAAGGAGCTCAGGGGCACTGTTATCACAAACCTGCAGAGTTATGAATGACAGCTATCGTCCAAAAATATACTGAAGTAAGGCTGCCAAGAGGACTTGAAAGCGGGGCAGAATTGCAGGAATCCGATTTCAGGAGTTAGACTGGAATTGCATTTAAAGCATAGGAAAAGAGGCAGAACGTCGACAATGATGCACTAGGCCAAAAAGGGCATATGCGTTTTTTCCTGAATATATTCAGGAAAAAAAGCATACGCACTTTTTGGCCAACCAAGCAAGCTTGCAAAGGAAATCTGCACTACAATGAAGTCTCACTTCCCCCGGGTCAAAAGGGCCATCTGTAAAAAGTGTAAAATCCAGAAAGGCAGGACAGGCCATGGCGAACTGAGAGCCTTGTTATGCTGATGGGTGGGATGTAAATTGCCAACAGCCAATCGGGAGAAGTGTATGGTGTTTCCTGAAACATCTAAAAAACAAAGCAACAGAGCCTAGGGCACTTCCACTTATGGTCCTATAGCTTAGGGAAATTAAAATCAAAAAGACACAGCCACCCCAAAGTTTCGGACGGCTCTGTTTACAAGAACCTCGTTTACGGTGCATGTTCAATATCGCAGAAAGTGAAAAATGGATAAAGAAGTTGTGGTACTTACGTACAATGCAATATCACTCAGCAATGAAATCTATGTCATCTGGCCCATAGCAGCATAATGAGTGGATTCAGGTATGATGATTGTAACTGAAATAAGTCACACAGAAAAAGAAACATCATAAGATACCACTAATACACGGATGTAAACTTGGTTACACAGGAACTGGATTACAAAACAGAACAGGGTCTCAAATTTAGAAAACCAACTTATGCTTGTTTAAGGGGAAAGGTGAGTTGGGGTGCTGCATAAAACCAGAGATTGAAATGAGCACACATAAAGTTCCTTAAGCCAAATATGGAATAGACAAGAGCTACTCCTTGCTCAACGAAATGGACTCAAAACCCCATATTAAACGCCTAATAATGTACCTGACTAGTAAGTATCTTAAAACCTATGGATTGCTATGCCTCTGAAAGAGAAACAAGCGTGAGTACCGGGGCATAAACGCAGCAGTGATAGGATTGGAGAGGTTCGGTGAGCAAATGAAGACCCTTTGAAGTCATATTGCATGGTACCCATTCCACGGGTCTCAACTCTCCAGGTTTAAGAGATTCTTCCTTCAGCTAAAACATGCATGTGGAACCCTGAGTATGATCAACCATGTGATCGGGAGACGGGTTCAAATATGTCTCAGTTCTTGTCCCCTGGTACTCGGTTGCAACATTCCAGACGCTTTACAAGACTGTCCCGACTTGGAGAGTCAGTGCCTTTAACCTCCTGCTTGGCCCATTTTGCAATTTCTGCGGAAGATGAACAGGGATAAGGAGGACCAATGAGAGACAAGCTGGAGGTGTCTGGACGGGCAAATTTAACTCTCATTTCCCACCAGGAAGAGCAATTAAGCAAAGGCTCAGCGTGCCGTGCCGGAACCAGATTAGGGCCTGAAGCAATCCTGCGGTGTTGCGGCCAGCTCACAAGAAAGCGAGTTGAAGAAAGGAGCTCAGGGGCACTGTTATCACAAACCTGCAGAGTTATGAATGACAGCTATCGTCCAAAAATATACTGAAGTAAGGCTGCCAAGAGGACTTGAAAGCGGGGCAGAATTGCAGGAATCCGATTTCAGGAGGTAGACTGGAATTGCATTTAAAGCATAGGAAAAGAGGCAGAACGTCCACAATGATGCACTTGGCCAAAAAGGGTGTATGCGTTTTCTCCTGAATATATTCAGGAGAAAACGCATACGCACTTTTTGGCCAACCAAGCAAGCTTGCAAAGGAAATCTGCACTACTTTGAAGTCTCACTTCCCCCCCGGTCAAAAGGACCATCTGCAAAAAGTGTAAAATCCAGAAAGGCAGGACAGGTCATGGAGAACTGGGAGCCTTGTTACGCTGATGGGCGGCATGTAAATCGCCAACAGTCACGGGGGAGAAGTGTATGGTGTTTCCTGAAACATCTAAAAAACAAAGCAACAGAGCCTAGGGCACTTCCACTTATGGTCCTATAGCTTAGGGAAATTAAAATAAAAAAGACACAGCCACCTCAATGTTTGGGACGGCTCTGTTTACAAGAACTCCTTTACGGCACAAGTTCAATTTCGCAGAAAGTGAAAAATGGATAAAGAAGTTGTGGTACTTACGTACAATGCAATATCACTCAGCAATGAAATCTATGTCATCAGGCCCGTAGCAGCATAATGAGTGGATTCAGGTATGATGATTCTAACTGAAATAAGTCACACAGAAAAAGAAACATCATAAGATATCACTAATACATGGAATGTAAACTTGGCTACACAGAACTGAATTACAAAACAGCACAGGTTGTCAAATTTAGAAAACCCACTTATGCTTGCTTAAGGGGAAAGGTGAGTTGGGGTGCTGCATAAACCAGAGATTGAAATGAGCACAGATACAGTTCCTTAAGCCAAATATATAATAGACAAGAGCTACTCCTTGCTCAACGAAATGGACTCAACACCCCATATTAAACGCCTAAGAATGTAGCTGACTAGTAAGTATCTTAAAACCTATGGATTGCTATGCCTCCAAAAGAGAATCAAGCATGTGTACAGGGGCATAAACGCAGCAGTGATAGGATTGGAGAGGTTCGGTGAGCAAACGAAGACCCTTTGAAGTCATACTGCATGGTACCCATTCCACGGTTCTCAAGTCTCCAGGTTTAAGGGATTCTTCCTTCAGCTAAAACATGCATGTGGAACCCAGAGTATGATCAACCGTGTGATCGTGAGACGTGGTCCAATATATCTCAGTTCTCGTCCCCTGGTAATCGGGTGCAACATTCCAGACGCTTTACTAACACTCTCCCGACTTGGAGAGTCAGTGCCTTTAACCTCCTGTTTGGCCCAGTTTGCAATTTCTGCGGAAGATGAACAGGAATAGGGAGGACGAATGAGAGACTAGCTGGAGGTGTCTGGATGGGCAAGTTTAACTCTCATTTCCCACCAGGAAGAGGAATTAACCAAAGGCTCAGCGTGCCATGCCGGAACCAGATTAGGGCCTGAAGCAATCCTGTGGTGTTGCGGCCAGCTCACAAGAAAGCGAGTTGAAGAAAGGAGCTCAGGGGCACTGTAATTCACAAACCTGCAGAGTTATAAATGACAGCTATCGTCCAAAAATATACTGAAGTAAGGCTACCAAGAGGACTTGAATGCGGGGCAGAATTGCAGGAATCCGATTTCAGGAGGTAGACTGGAATTGCATTTAAAACATAGGAAAAGAGGCAGAACGTCGACAATGATGCACTTGGCCAAAAAGGGCGTATGCGTTTTTTCCTGAATATATTCAGGAAAAAACGCATACGCCCTTTTTGGCCAACCAAGCAAGCTTGCAAAGGAAATCTGCACTACAATGAAGTCTCACTTCCCCCAGTCAAAAGGGCCATCTGAAAAAAGTGTAAAATCCAGAAAGGCAGGACAGGCCATGGAGAACTGGGAGCCTTGTTATGCTGATGGGCGGGATGTAAATTGCCAACAGCCACTTGGGAGAAGTGTATGGTGTTTCCTGAAACATCTAAAAAACAAAGCAACAGAGCCTAGGGCACTTCCACTTATGGTCCTATAGCTTAGGGAAATTAAAATCAAAAAGACACAGCCACCCCAAAATTTGGGACGGCTCTTTTACAGGAACCTCTTCTTCAGCACAAGTTAAATATGCCAGAGAGCAAATAATGGATAAAGAAGTTGCGGTACTTACGTACAACAGAATACCTCTCAGCAATGAAAACTATGTCACCAGGCCCGTACCAGCATAATGAGTGGATTGAGGCACGGTGATTCTAAGTGAAAAAAGTCACACAGAAATAGAAACATCATAAGGTATCACTAATACATGGAATGTGAACTTGGTTACACATGAACTGAATTACAAAACAGAACAGGGTCTCATGTTTAGAAAACCAACTTATGCTTGCTTAAGGGGGAAGGTGAGTTGTGGTGCTGCATAAAAGCAGAGTTTGAAATTAGCACAGATACCGTTCCATAAGCTAAATATGTAATAGACAAGACCTACCCCTTGCTCAACAAAATGGACTCAACAATGAGGTATCACCTCACACCTGGTAGAATGGGCATCATCAGAAAATCTACAAACAAAAAATGCTGGAAATGTGTGGAGAAAAGGAACCCTCTTCCACTATTGTTGGGAATATAAATTGATACAGTCACTATGGAGAACAATATGGAGTTTCTTAAGAAACTAACAGTAGAATTACCATATGATACAGCAATCCCAGTTCTGGACATATACCCAGACAAAACCATAAATCAAAAAGAGACATTCACCGCAATGTTCATTGTATCACTCTTTACAATATCGAGGTAATGGAAGCAACCTAAATGCCCACAGACAGACGAATGCATAAAGCAGTGGTACATATATAAAATGGAATATTACTAAGCCATGAAAAGGAATGAAATTAGTCATTTGTAGAGACGTCGATGGATCTAGAGACTGTCATACAGAGTGAAGTAAGTCAGAAAGAGAAAAACAAATCTTGTATATTCATGCATATATGTGGAACCTAGAAAAACTGTACAGATTAACCATTTTGCAAGGCATAAATAGAGCAACAGATGTAGACAACAAACGTATGGACAACAAGGGGGGAAAGCTGTTGGGGGGGTTGGTGGTGGGAGGAGTTGAGAGACTGGGATTGGCATGTATACATTTATACGTATAAAATAGATAACCAATAAGAACCTGCTGTATAAAAATATAAAATAAAATTCAAAATTAAAAAGAAATAAAATTAAAAAAATAAAACAGAAAAAACAATTATTCCCTTCACATACATGTATTTATATGAATAAATTATTTCTATGCTTATATCTGTAAATACAAAAAAGAGGAATAAAATCTACCTTGAACCAAAAACGAAAAAGAGAAAAAAAACACAGAACCCACCAGTTCCACAGAGGAAAACCGTATCAGGGCACTTGCTCCAGTTGTAAACAATTCTGAAGTTGGTCAGTGGTGGGGAATCGTCTCCCATTCAGCCAGCAGCCCCCATGCAACAAGCGTCCTCATTGCAAAGCTGGGGCACCGTGCCGAGGCATCTGTGAGTAAACGTGAGCTGAGCCCCAGGCCAGTTGCTGCTGAACTATTCCCACCCGTCCCAGGTAAAACACCTGAATATATACAAGGACTTGAAAGCCTAGAGGAAGGGCCATAGAGCCACACGAGTGACAGCATACCGGCCGACTTGGTGCCTGCAGGCCAGCCAGGATGGTCCTGGCCCTGGGTGCTCTTCTGGAAGATTTCCATTTCCCTGCCTGAGATACCCGTCCTGTCCCTGCCCCCACTGCTTTTTTCCTTCCTCACCTCTGCCCAGGGAGAAATTCCAGCAGCAGTTATGGGTGACACATCCTCTTCTTTAGCAGGTGGCAGCCTGGCAACTGCTGCAGAAAGTCCAGCAGAGCCCCACTCACACTGGGCCACCCACAAAGCCGTGGCCTCTCACTCCCTCCCACCAGCCCAGCCCCGAGACTGCTGACAGGGCAGAGAAAATGGCGTCAGGCACGGCTGCAGGGCCTCTTGCTGCCTGGAGTGGTATTTATATTGATCTCAACCCAGGCACACCTGGGGAGGGCTGGCCGGCACGGTAAGGCTGCCCAGGTCAGCCAATCATCATCCCTCAGGGGCTCACAGTTGCAGAAAATGGAACTTGCTGAACCGGCCAGGTCCAAGGAACAGGTGTGGGCTCCTGAGAGTCAGGATAGACAAGGGGCTGCAGCTTTGGCTTGTTTTCTAATCATTTTATCTGGCCCATGAGTGGGAGACAACTTCAAGAAAACCCTCTCCTAATGAGAGGAACCCAGGAGTCAGGGAGAGGAGGGGTGGGTGGTGGTTGGAGACAGAGGCCTGGTGCCCCGGGTGCAGTGGAAGTCTCTGGAAGACCAGGTGGAGGGAGGCCGCACAGAGTGATGCCCAGGGTCACAGACCTGTCGCAGCTGCTGTTTGTTAGTTCAAGTCCTGCTCTGAGGTGCTCTGTGTCAGCTCTGAGCGACAGGTGAGCTGGGGGTGCTCTGCAATGAGGGCTATGTGCACGGTTCCTGTGTGCCCAGCCCTGCCACGGTACCTGCAAGGGTAGCTCTGTATCCTGGGAGGGGCCTGACCACGAGAGCCCCGTGGGCTGGGGTGGGGGTGGGGTACCTGCCCAGGTGAGCTCCATATTCTGGGATTGGTCTGACCACGAGAGCCCCATGGGCTGCTGGGGACCTGGTAAAGGATGTCAGGACAGTCAGTGAAGCCACCGAGGATATACCTCCAGCTGCTCCTAATTCCTACACCCTGCTGGTCATTCTACCAACCACCAGGACATGGTATTCTGTATTAGTCTTCAATGATGCCTTCTTTTGTATTCCATTAGTCCCAGAGTCACAAGAAATTTTGGCTTGTGAGTGGCAGGACTCAACATACAACTAAAACAATACTTCCGGGCCGTCTTGCCCCAAGGGTGCAAAAATTCCCACACCATCTTTGGGGAAAGCTTAGCTAAAGACCTAAAAGTTCTACCTCTGGGAAAGGAAACCCTCCTTCAGTACGCAGACGACATTCTGATTGCCAGCCCTACTAAGGAGGCCTCTGAACTACCAAGCCAATAAAGGATAGAAGTTGTCCAAGAAAAAGCTCAAATATCACAGACTGCGGTGACCTGCCTGGGCTTCGTTCTCACAGAAGGTCGGAGAAGCCCATCCCAGGAAAGGGAAGAAACCATTTTCAGCCTTACCCCTTTCTAAAACTAGAAGACAGCTTAGGGGTTCCTGGGGAGGCCAGGGTTTGCTGCTTCTGGATCCCTAACTACAGTCTACTAGCTGGGCCTCTATATGAAACACTGAAAGGAAAAGATGATGATCCTTTTGAATAGAATCCAGAAGTGGCCTTTCAAGAATGGAAAGAGCAGTCAATTCAGACCCTTGCCCTGGAACTCCCTAATTTAGCTAAACCCTTTGACCTTTACATTCCCGGTGAAAGGTGAATCGCCATTGGAGAATTAGTGCAAAAACTGGGACCACTTGAAATGGAACAATGCAAGAATGCCATCCAGGTAGGATAAACTACGGGCACCAAGGGGCTTGGCCCACTGCCACATCTGGCCAAGATACTGGCGGTATCTAAAAACCTGGAAATCAGCAGCCCAAAAGGCCACCTCCCTCCTAAGGGAAAAGGACCCCACGTGGTGATCCTAACCACCAACCATGCCCTGAAGTTGCAGGGTTCGCTCCGTGGGCACACCAACCTCGAGTGAGGAGGCCCTCCAACTCCAACATCCAGAGAGATAACCGGGGGCAACAGGGCACCATGACGACTCGTGTGAACATCACTTGACCTGGAGTTTCTCTCATAAAACAACAAGAGTGTGTCCCAAAAGAGTAGACTACTGCTTACCCAGAGGGGAGCTAATAATCTTGGCGGGGGAACCGTATATCACACTGTCACCATAGAAAAGCCTACAGACACCGTGATGATGGTGGCCAATAAGACTGGCTGGACTCCTGTTTACTTCAAAAGGCTGTTGACTCAGTGGCCATCATGGTCCTTGATCACCACTGACCCTGGACTGTCTGGGAGTTGAGCAGGCAGGGCTCTGACACCTGGTGCTGTTTGTACATTAATTCAGGGGCCTAATTGAAGAAAGCGCAGACTACTGGTCAGAGCATCTAGGCTGGCAGAAACGGTCAGCCTAAGGTGGCCGAACAAATGTGGGGCGGGGTAAAACCGGCCCCCACAGCGTCTCTGCACATCTCTTTCCTGGACCCTTAAAGGTCATTAGAATCTATAACACTTCCAATGCTGGTGCTCAGGTGGACGAGCAGGGAGGCAGGGGGCCTGGGGACAATCAACGTCACCTGGAGGCTGCTGGGGAGAAGCCCTGACCCTCGCCCCCGGGTATGAGGGCTCCCAACTCAGCACTCAGCAGTTACAGAAGAAGGGTCTGCACCCTCAGCACTCCAAGAATGAGGAACGGGACAAAAGGCAGAGGAGGGGTTTGTCCCCAGCAAAGCCCATTAAAAATCCCTGGGAGATAAAAATAGAATCTGGGCAATAAAGTCAAGTCTAACCTTTTTTATCCTTTGTGCTTTGTCTAATTTCATGTGCTCCTAGGGTCCCGCATGCAGAGGTTCCACACCCGGCACTTCAGACCAGATTTCCTAGTGCAGAATGGCTGGGACGACACCTCAGCTCCTGGGGCCCAGTGCAGACTCCGCGATATAGAGCCTGAGCTGCAGCCAACCCGGCCCTCGAGAGCTCCGCCCCCTCCCTCCCACTGACTCTGACAGGATCTCTACACAACAGCCCAGCCCAGAGCCCACGGGGTAGTGCATGCTCTCACCTCTCCATTCTCTGATCAAAATATAAAGTTTCCTTTGCTTGTGAACCAAACTCAGTCTCGATCTGTTGGCCCCAATGACACTGGGCAGGGGGACACTTGTTGGGGTCCACTCTGGAGGATCAGTAACAGAAATTGAGACTATTGTAACCTCAATGAACAGATGTGTGAGCCAAACTGTAGTTAACATAGAACAGTGTATAAGGCTCGGGTAAAATAAGATGTTTCTAACACTTCCATTTGATATTTCCATCACTTTATTATAAGCAAGTTCAGTGAAAAGGTTTGTCTTATTTGTCAGGTCAATATTAGAGAAACGAAGTGATTTCTTTCCAAAGATGTACATCTAATAATCTTGGTTAAAGCTTCAATCTTGTTTTAAATGCTTTTCCATTGAAAATGATACCTCTCTTTCAGCTCCCCCATTTCTGAGAAGTATAAAATCTTATAATTTATTATTACCAAAGGGGAAAGGTGGGAGGAGGGATAAATTAACAGTTTGGGATTAACACATACACACTGCTATGTATAAAATAGATCATCAACAAGGAACTACTGTATAGCACAGGGAACTACACTCAACATTTTGCAATAAGCTATAAGGGGAAATAATCTGGAAAAGAATAGATATTTTTATTGTCATTGTCATCTATCAATGACAGTTAAAGTGTAACCTAAGGGAAGCTGGTGGTGAGTGCTTCTGACCCTGAAGACTTCAATCATCTAAAGTTTGGACTCTGCCTACTTCCCCAGGCCCTTAATGAACATATGTGTAGCCGTAGCTTAAAAAATTCCCCAGTTTGGGTTTCGGGCAGACACTGATTTTGAAAAAGCCCTGATGTTCTCCTTACATGAATGGGACTCTTCCTACTGCTAAAACATGTCTGTCACACCCAGAGGATGGTATACCGTCTGATCGGGAAGAGTTTGGAAAAGGCATCTCATCTCCTCATCTCCTGGTGCTCGGGTTCACCCCTCCAGCGTCTTTACTAACAGTCTCCCCACTTGGAGATGTCAGCACTGTCAACATCCTGTTGCGTACAGTTTGGAATTTGTCCAGAGGATGAAGCGGAAGGATGAGGAACAATGAGAGACAAGTCCTAGGTGTTCAGACAGGCACATGTCACTCTAATTTCCAACCAGGAAGACGAATTGACCAAAGGCTAGGGTTGCCCATGGAAACAGTATAGGGCTTGAGGAAATCCCGCTGCTTTGTGGCCAGTTCCCATAAACACAAGTTGAACAATGGAACTCAGGGGCAGTAAAATTCACGAAACTGCAGAGTTGAAAATATCCATCACTGAAAAATGTCTTGAGGAAAGTCAGAGAAAAGGACTTGTAAGCAAGGGAGAATGGCAGGAAAGGGATCTGAGGAGGTAGAAAGGACTCGCCATTAAGCACGAGAAAAGGAGCTGAACATTGCCAACATTGCAGTTGGCCAAAAAGGGTGTATGCGTTTTTTTCTGTATATATTCAAGAAAAGGGCATACACTTTTTTAGCCAAGCAAACAGGTGGGCACTGGAAGTCAATACTACAAAAGATATCACTTCGCATCAGTCAGAAGAGCCATCCTCATAAAGCGTAAACAACAGAAATGCAGGACAGGGCAAGGAGAAGAGGGAGCCCTGTGAGACTTATAGTGGAAATGTATATTGCCAACGGCCATTCTGGAGAAGTGTATTGTGTTTACTAAAGCATCTAAAAAATGAGCTACAGAGCATAGGGCACTTGCACTCATGGGCGTATATCTTGGGAAAAACAAAAATCAAGAGGACACAGGCACCCCAATGTTTACCCCCTCTCTGTTTAAAAGATCCTCGACTAGGATATAACTTAAATGTCTCTGGAGAGAAAAAATGGATAGAGATGTGGTACTTAGGTAGAGTGGAATATTATTCAGCCTGGAAATCAATGAACTATGGCCAGTTGTAACAACTCCGGAGGAGTTACGTATGATCATTCTAAGTGACATAATTCAAAAAGAAAAAGACACATATCATAAGATATCACTTAAAGGTGGAATCCAAAATGGCTACACATGAAATAAATTACAAAACAAAAACATAGTCAAATATGTAGGAAACACGCATAAGGCTGCTAAACGGGAAAGGTGGGGAGGGGTGAGGCATCATCCAGGAGGTTGAAATTAGCAAAGATACCATTCCAAATACCAAACTGATAATCAACAAAGCCTACACGGTAGCTAAAAGAACTGCACTCAGCACACTCAAGTCACCGGGAAAGAATATATACGACTGGTAAGAATCTGAAAAAGAATTTACTGATGTCTCTCTGTACGTGAATCAAGTGGATGTACAGCAGCAAGAAACAGAGCTTTGAAAATCAGCTGTAACCAATATAGTAACAAATTGAAAAAAATAAACGACAGAGAGACAGAGAAAACCTCTTACAACTTTTCCTCAGGGACGGTGATGCAACATGGATTGAACACATCTAGACCCACAGCAGGATGAGACATAAGGCTGGAAACTGTTTGCACTAAGAGAAATGTGAGGTTGGGTGAGGAAATGCACACCCTTTAAAGTAATACTACCTGGTACCCATTCAATGGGTCCCAAATCTGCAGGTTCAAGGGATCTTCCTACAGCTAAAACATGCATGGAAAACCCAGAGGACTGTACACCATGTGATCGGGAGATGTGTCTAAAATGCAGCTCATTTATCCTCTCCTGGTGCTCCTGTTCACCATTCCAGCCACGTTACTTAGAATCTCCCCACTTGGAGAATCAGCACATTTCAACTTCTGTTTCACACATTTTGCAAATTGTGAGGAGGATGAACGGGAAGAGGGGGAACCAATGAGAGAATAGTTGTAGGGGTTTGGACGGGCACATATCACTCTAATTTCCCATTAAGAATAAGAATTGAAAAAAGGCTCAGCCCGCCTCGCCGGAGCCAAAATAGGGCCTGAAGCAATCCTGCGGGTTTGAGGCCAGCTCACAAAAGAGCAACTTAAAAAATGGAGCTCAGGGTCACTGCAATTCACAAACCTGCAGAGTTATAAATGAAAACTAACGTCCAAAACTATGTTGAGGTAAGGCAAAGAAGAGGATCTGAATGCAAGACAGAATTGCAAGAAACAGATTTCAAGAGATAGATTGGACTCGTCTTTAAAGCACATGAAAAGCGGCAGAATTTCGACAATGATGCAGTTGGCCCAAAAGGGCGTATGCGTTTTTCCTGATTATATCCAGGAAAAAACGCATACGCACTTTATGGGCAACGAAGCAAGCAAACAATGCAAATGTGCACAACAAAGAAGTCTCATTTCCCACCGGTCAAAAGGGCCATCCTAAAAAATTGTAAAAACCAGAAATGCAGGACAGGCCATGGAGAACAGGGAGCCTTTATACGCTGATGGGCAGTGTGTGAACTGCCGAGAGCCACTCTGGAGAAGTGTATGGTGGTTCCTAAATCATCTAAAAAACAGAGCTACAGAGCATAGGACACTTCCAATCATGGGAGTATATCTAGGGAAGTCTAAAAATCAACAAGACACAAGCACACCACAGTTTAGGGCTACTCTGTTTACAAGAACCTCAACTTCAGTACACCTTAAATATCCCAGGAAAGAGAACAATGGATAAAGAAGATGTGGTACTTATGTACAATGGAATATCTCTTCACCATGAAATCAATGTAATAAGGCTAGTAGAAGGATAAAGAGTGGATTTAGGTCCGATAATACTACTTGAAATAAGTCAAACAGAAAAAGAAACATATCATAAGATATCACTTATAGAGGGAGGGTAAATATGGCTGCACAAGAAATGAATTACAGAACAGAACAGTGTCTCACATTTAGAAAACACACTTATGTCAGCTTAAGGGGAAAGGAGAGGTGGGGTGATGCATAAAACCAGAGTTTGAAATTAGCACAGATACCGTTCAATAAACCAAATAGATATTAGACAAGATCTACACCTTGCTCAATGAACTGGCCTCAACACACCTTATAAACCACAGAGAAATATATCTGAGTAATAAGAATCTTAAAATCCATGTATTGGGCTTCCCTGGTGGCACAGTGGTTGAGAGTCCGCCTGCCGATGCAGGGGACGCGGGTTCGTGCCCTGGTCCGGGAGGATCCCATGTGCCGCGGAGTGGCTGGGCCCGTGAGCCATGGCCGCTGAGCCTGCGCGTCCGGAGCCTGTGCTCCGCGGCGGGAGAGGCCACAACAGTGAGAGGCCCACGTATCGCAAAAGAAAAAAAAAATCCATGTATTGATATATCTCCATAAGGGAATCAAGTGTGTGCAGAGCGGCACAAACACAGCAGTGAAAATGAGCTAAACCCCATTATAGAAATAAATTTTAAAAACAAAACGCAGAAACAATGAAAGAGAGAAAAATTCTTACAAAATTTGCTCAGGGGCTGTGATGCAACCTGGATTGACCACATATAAACCCACAGCTGGATAACACATAAGGCTGGACACTTGGGGCTGAGAGGATTGGTGAGTTTTGGTGAGCAACTGCCAAAAGTTTAATGCAATACTTCATGATACTCATTCCAAGGGTCCCAACAATCCAGGTTGAAGGGAATCTTCCTACAGCTAAACCATGCTTGGGAAACCCAGCGACTGGTATACCATATGATCGGGAAAGGTTTCTAAAACGCACCTCATTTTTCCTCTCCTGGGGCTCCGGATCGACATTCCAGCCGCTTTACTAACAACATCCTCACATGGAGAGTCAATGCCTTTAAGTTCTGGTATCGCACAGTCTGCAGTTAGTGCGGAGGATGAATGGGAATAGGGGGAACCAGTGAGAAACAAGCTGTAGCGGTTTCAATGGGCACATGTCACTCTAATTTCACATCAGTAAGAAGAATAAACAAAAGGCACAGCAAGGTGCCCCAGAAGAAGAATAGGGCCTGAAGGAATCCTGTGGTTATGAGGCAAGATCACAAAAATATGAGCTGAAAAATGGAGCTAAGGGCCACTGCAATTCAAAAACGTGCAGAGTTATAAAGGCCAACTATTTTCAAAAACTATATTGAGGTAAGGCTATGAAGAGGCATTGAAAGCAAGGCAGAATTGCAGGAAACCTATTTCAGGAGGTAGACAGGAATTGCATTTAAAGCATAGGAAAAGAGGCAGAACGACGACAATGATGCACTTGGCCAAAAAGGGCGTATGCGTTTTTTCCTGAATATATTCAGGAAAAAACGCATACGCCCTTTTTGGCCAACCAAGCAAGCTTACAAAGGAAATCTGCACTACAATGAAGTCTCACTTCCCCCCAGTCAAAAGGGCCATCTGAAAAAAGTGTAAAATCCAGAAAGGCAGGACAGGCAATGGAGAACTGGGAGCATTGTTATGCTGATGGGTGGGATGTAAATTGCCAACAGCCACTCGGGAGAAGTGTATGGTGTTTCCTGAAACATCTAAAAAACAAAGCAACAGAGCCTAGGGCACTTCCACTTATGGTGCTATAGCTTAGGGAAATTAAAATCAAAAAGACACAGCCACCCCAAAGTTTGGGACTGCTCTGTTTAAGGGAACCTCGTTTACGGGACAAGTTCAATATTGCAGAAAGCGAAAAATGGATAAAGAAGTTGTGGTACTTACGTACAATGCAATATCACTCAGCAATGAAATCTATGTCATCAGGCCCATAGCAGCATAATGAGTGGATTCAGGTATGATGATTCTAACTGAAATAAGTCACACAGAAAAAGAAACATCATAAGATATCACTAATACACGGAATGTAAACTTGCTACACAGGAACAGAGTTACAAAACAGAATAAGGTCTCAAATTTAGAAAACCAACTTATGCTTGCTTAAGGGGAAAGGTGAGTTGGGGTGCTGCATAAAACCAGAGATTGAAATGAGCACAGATAAAGTTCCTTAAGCCAAATATGGAATAGACAAGAGCTACTCCTTGCTCAACGAGATGGACTCAACACCCCATATTAAACGCCTAAGTATGTACCTGACTAGTAAGTATCTTAAAACCTATGGATTGCTATGTCTCCAAAAGAGAATCAAGCGTGTGTACAGGGGCATAAACGCAGCAGTGATAGGATTGGAGAGGTTCGGTGAGCAAATGAAGACCCTTTGAAGTCATATTGCATGGTACCTATTCGACGGGTCTCAACTCTCCAGGTTTAAGGGATTCTTCCTTCAGCTAAAACACGCATGTGGAACCCAGAGTATGATCAACTGTGTGATCGGGAGATGTGTTCAAATATGTCTCAGTTCCCGTCCCCTGGTTCTCGGGTGCAACATTCCAGATGCTTTACTAACACTCTCCCGACTTGGACAGTCGGTGCCTTTAACCTCCTGTTTGGCCAAGTTTGCAATTTCTGTGGAAGATGAACAGGAATAGTGAGGACCAATGAGAGACTAGTTGGAGGTGTCTGGACAGGCAAATTTAACTCTCATTTCCCACCAGGAAGAGGAATTAACCAAAGACTCAGCATCCCGTGCCAGAACCAGATTAGGGCCTGAAGCAATCCTGCAGTGTTGCGGGAAGCTCAAAAGAAAGCGAATTGAAGAAAGGAGCTCAGGGGCACTGTAATTCACAAACCTGCAGAGTTATAAATGACAGCCATCGTCCAAAAATATACTGAAGTAAGGCTGCCAAGAGGACTTGAAAGCGGGGCAAAATTGCAGGAAACCGATTTCAGGAGGTCGACTGGAATTGCATTTAAAGCATAGGAAAAGAGGCAGAACGTCCAAAACGATGCACTTGAACAAAAAGGGCGTATGCGTTTTTTCCTGAATATATTCAGGAAAAAACGCATACGCCCTTTTTGGCCAACCAAGCAAGCTTGCAAAGGAAATCTGCACTACAATGAAGTCTCACTTCCCCCTGGTAAAAAGGGCCATCTGAAAAAAGTGTAAAATGCAGAAAGGCAGTCCAGGCCATGGAGAACTGGGAGCCTTGTTATGCTGATGGGCGGGATGTAACTTGCCAACAGCCACTCGGGAGAAGTGTATGGTGTTTCCTGAAACATCTAAAAAACAAAGCAACAGAGCCTAGGGCACTTCCACTTATGGTCCTGCAGCTTAGGGAAATTAAAATCAAAAAGACACAGCCACCCCAAAGTTTGGGACGGCTCTGTTTACAAGAACCTCGTTTACGGGACAAGTTCAATATTGCAGAAAGTGAAAAATGGATAAAGAAGTTGTGGTACATACGTACAATGCAATATCACTCAGCAATGACATCTATGTCATCAGGCCCGTAGCAGCATAATGAGTGGATTCAGGTATGATGATTCTAACTGAAATAAGTCACACAGAAAAAGAAACATCATAAGATATCACTAATACACGGAATGTAAACTTGCTACAAAGGAACTGAATTACAAAACAGAATAAGTTCTCAAATTTAGAAAACCAACTTATGATTGCTTAAGGGGAAAGGTGAGTTGGGGTGCTGCATAAAACCAGAGATTGAAATGAGCACAGATAATGTTCCTTAAGCCAAATATGGAATAGACAAGAGATACTCCTTGCTCAACGAAATGGACTCAACACCCCATATTAAACGCCGAAGAATGTACCTGACTAGTAAGTATCTTAAACCCTATGGATTGCTATGTCTCTGAAAGAGAATCAAGCGTGTGTACAGTTGCATAAAAGCAGCACTGATAGGATTGGAGAGGTTCAGTGAGCAAATGAAGACCCTTTGAAGTCATATTGCATGGTACCCTTTCCACGGATCTCAACTCTCCAGGTTTAAGGGATTCTTCCTTCAGCTAAAACACGCATGTGGAACCCAGAGTATGATCAACCGTGTGATAGGGAGACGTGTTCAAATATGTTTCAGTGTTCGTCCCCTGGTACTCGGGTGCAACATTCCAGACGCTTTACTAACACTCTCCCGATTTGGAAAGTCAGTGACTTTAACCTCCTGTTTGGCCCAGTTTGCAATTTCTGCGGAAGATGAACAGGAATAGGGAGAACCAATGAGAGACTAGCTGGAGGTGTCTGGACGGGAAAATTTAACTCTCATTTCCCACCAGGAAGAGGAATTAACCAAAGGCTCAGCGTGCCGTGCCGGAACCAGATTAGGGCCTGAAGCAATCCTGCGGTGTTGCGGCCAGCTCACAAGAAAGCGAGTTGAAGAAAGGAGCTCAGGGGCACTGTAATTCACAAACCTGCAGACTTATAAATGACAGCTATCGTCCAAAAATATACTGAAATAAGGTTGCCAAGAGGACTTGAAAGCAGGGCAGAATTGCAGGACACCGATTTCAGGAGGTAGACTGGAATTGCATTTAAAGCATAGGAAAAGAGGCAGAACATCGACAATCATGCACTTGGCCAAAAAGGGCGTATGCGGTTTTTACTGAATATATTCAGGAAAAAACGCATACGCCCTTTTTGGCGAAGCAAGCAAGCTTGTAAAGGAAATCTGCACTACAATGAAGTCTCACTTCGCCCCGGTCAAAAGGGCCATCTGAAAAAAGTGTAAAATCCAGAAAGGCAGGACAGGCCATGCAGAACTGGGAGCCTTGTTATGCTGATGGGTGGGATGTAATTTGCCAACAGCCACTAGGGAGAAGTGTATGGTGTTTCCTGAAACATCTAAAAAACAAAGCAACAGAGCCGAGGGCAATTCCACTTATGGTCCTATAGCTTAGGGAAATTAAAATCAAAAAGACACAGCCACCCAAACGTTTGGGACGGCTATGTTTACAAGAACCTCGTTTATGGTACAAGTTCAATATCGCAGAAAGTGAAAAATGGATAAAGCAGTTGTGGTACTTAGGTACAATGCAATATCACTCAGCAATGAAATCTATGTCATCAGGCCCGTAGCAGCATAATGAGTGGATTCAGGTATGATGATTCTAACTGAAATAAGTCACACAGGAAAAGAAACATCAGAAGATATCACTAATACACGGAATGTAAACCTGGCTACACAGGAACTGGATTACAAAACAGAACAGGGTCTCAAATTTAGAAAACCAACTTATGCTTGCTTAAGGGGAACGGTGAGTTGGGGTGCTGCATAAAACTAGAGATGAAATGAGCACAGATAAAGTTCCTTAAGCCAAATATGGAATAGACAAGTGCTACTCCTTGTTCAATGAAATGGACTCAACACCCCATATTAAAAGCCTAAGTATGTAGCTGACTAGTAAGTATCTTAAAACCTATGGATTGCTATGTCTCCGAAAGAGAATCAAGCATGTGTACAGGGGCATAAACGCAGCAGTAATAGGATTGGAGAGGTTCGGTGAGCAAACGAAGACCCTTTGAAATCATATTGCATGGTACCCATTCCACGGGTCTCAACTCTCCAGGTTTAAGGGATTCTTCCTTCAGCTAAAACATGCATGTGGAACCCAGAGTATGATCAACCGTGTGATCGGGAGACGTGTGCCAATATATCTCAGTTCTCGTCCCCTGGTACTCGGGTGTAACATTCCAGACACTTTACTAACACTCTCCCGACTTGGAGAGTCAGTGCCTTTAACGTCCTTTTTGGCCCAGTTTGCAATTTCTGCGGAAGATGAACAGGAATAGGGAGAACCAATGAGAGACTAGCTGGAGGTGTCTGGACGGGCAAATTTAACTCTCATTTCCCACCAGGAAGAGGAATTAACCAAAGGCTCAGCGTGCCGTGCCGGAACCAGATTAGGGCCTGAAGCAATCCTGCGGTGTTGCGGCCAGCTCACAAGAAAGCGAGTTGAAGAAAGGAGCTCAGGGGCACTGTAATTCACAAACCTGCAGAGTTATAAATGACAGCTATCGTCCAAAAATATACTGAAGTAAGGCTGCCAAGAGGACCTGAACGTGGGGCAGAATTGCAGGAAACCGATTTCAGGAGGTAGACTGGAATTGCATTTAAAGCATAGGAAAAGAGGAAGAACGTCCACAATGATGCACTTGGCCAAAAATGTCTTATGCGTTTTTTCCTGAATATATTCAGGAAAAAACGCATACGCCATTTTTGGCCAACCAAGCAAGCTTGCAAAGGAAATCTGCACTACAATGAAGTCTCACTTCCCCACAGTCAAAAGGGTCATCTGAAAAAAGTATAAAATCCAGAAAGGCAGGACAGGCCATGGAGAACTGGGAGCCCTGTTATGCTGATGGGCGGGATGTAAATTGCCAACAGCCACTCGGGAGAGGTGTATGGTGTTTCCTGAAACATCTAAAAAACAAAGCAACAGAGCCTAGGTCAAATCCACTTATGGTCCTATAGCTTAGGGAAATTAAAATAAAAAAGACACAGCCACCCCAAAGTTTGGGATGGCTCTGTTTACAAGAACCTCGTTTATGGTACAAGTTCAATATCGCAGAAAGCGAAAAATGGATAAAGAAGTTGTGGTACTTACGTACAATGCAATATCACTAAGCAATGAAATCTATGTCAACAGGCCTGTAGCAGAAAATGAGTGGGTTCAGGTATGATGATTCTAACTGAAATAAGTCACACAGAAAAAGAAACATCCTAAGATATAACTAATACACGGAATATAAACTTGGCTACACAGGAACTGGATTACAAAACAGAACAGGGTCTCAAATTTAGAAAACCAACTTATGCTTGCTTAAGGGGAAAGGTGAGTTGGGGTGCTGCATAAAACCAGAGATTGAAATGAGCACAGATAAAGTTCCTTAAGCCAAATATGTAATAGACAAGAGCTACTCCTTGCTCAACGAAATGGACTCAACACCCCATATTAAACGCCTAAGAATATACCTGACTAGGAAGTATCTTAAAACCTATGGATTGCTATGCCTCCGAAAGAGAATCAAGCGTGTGTACAGGGGCATAAACGCAGCAGTGATAGGATTGGAGAGGTTCGGTGAGCAAATGAAGACCCTTTGAAGTCATATTGCATGGTACCCATTCCACGGTTCTCAACTCTCTAGGTTTAAGGGATTCTTCCTTCAGCTGAAACATGCATGTGGAACCCAGAGTATGATCAACCGTGTGATCAGGAGACGTGTTCAAGTATGTCTCAGTTTTCGTCCCCTGGTACTCGGGTGCAACATTCCAGACGCTTTACTAACACTCTCCCGACTTGGAGAGTCAGTGCCTTTAACCTCCTGTTTGGCCCAGTTTGCAATTTCTGCGGAAGATGAACAGGAATAGGGAGGACCAATGAGAGACTAGCTGGAGGTGTCTGGACGGGCAAATTTAACTCTCATTACCCACAAGGAAGAGGAATTAACCAAAGGCTCAGCGTGCCGTGCCGGAACCACATTAGGACCTGAAGCAATCCTGCGGTGTTGCGGCCAGCTCACAAGAAAGCGAGTTGAAGAAAGGAGCTCAGGGGCACTGTAATTCACAAACCTGCAGAGTTATAAATGACAGCTATCGTCCAAAAATATACTGAAGTAAGGCTGCCAAGAGGACTTTAAAGCGGGGCAGAATTGCAGGAAACCGATTTCAGGAGGGAGACTGGAATTGCATTTAAAGCATAGGAAAAGAGGAAGAACGTCCAAAATGATGCACTTGGCCAAAAATGTCGTATGCGTTTTTTCCTGAATATATTCAGGAAAAAACGCATACACCATTTTTGGCCAACCAAGCAAGCTTGCAAAGGAAATCTGCACTACAATGAAGTCTCACTTCCCCCCGGTCAAAAGGGCCATCTGAAAAAAGTGTAAAATCGAGAAAGGCAAGACAGTCCATGGAGAACTGGGAGCCTTGTTATGCTGATGGGCGGGATGTAAATTGCCAACAGCCACTCGAGAGAAGTGTATGGTGTTTCCTGAAACATCTAAAAAACAAAGCAACGGAGCCTAGGGCACTTCCACTTATGGTCCTATAGCTTAGGGAAATTAAAATCAAAAAGACACAGCCACCCCAAAATTTGGGACGGCTCTGTTTACAAGAACATCGTTTACGGTACAAGTTCAATATCGCAGAAAGTGAAAAATGGATAAAGAAGTTGTGGTACTTACGTACAATGCAATATCACTCAGCAATGAAATCTACGTCATCAGGCCCGTAACAGCATAGAGTGGATTCAGGTATGATGATTCTAACTGAAATAAGTCACACAGAAAAAGAAACATCATAAGATATCACTAATACACGGAATGTAGAATTGGCTACACAGGAACTGGACTAAAAAACAGAACAGGGTCTCAAATTTAGAAAACCAACTTATGCTTGCTTAAGGGGAAAGGTGAGTTGGGGTTCTGCATAAAACCAGAGATTGAAATGAGCACAGATAAAGTTCCTTAAGCCAAATATGTAATAGACAAGAGCTACTACTTGCTCAACGAAATGTACTCAACACCGCATATTAAACGCCTAAGAATGTACCTGACTAGTAAGTATCTTAAAACCTATGGATTGCTATGTCTCTGAAAGAGAATCAAGCGTGTGTACAGGGGCATAAACGCAGAAGTGTTAGGATTGGAGAGGTTCGGTGAGCAAATGAAGACCCTTTGAAGTCATATTGCATGGTACCCATTCCACGGGTCTCAACTCTCCAACTTTAAGGGAATCTTCCTTCAGCTAAAACATGCATGTGGAACCCAGAGTATGATCAACCATGTGATCGGGAGACGTGTTCCAATATGTCTCAGTTCTCGTCCCCTGGTACTCGGGTGCAACATTCCAGATGCTTTACTAACACTCTCCCGACTTGGAGAGTCAGTGCCTTTAACCTCCTGTTTGGCCCAGTTTGCAATTTCTGCAGAAGATGAACAGGAATAGGGAGAACCAATGAGAGACTAGCTGGAGGTGTCTGGACGGGCAAATTTAACTCTCATTTCCCACCAGGAAGAGGAATTAACCAAAGGCTCAGTGTGCCGTGCCGGAACAAGATTAGGGCCTGAAGCAATCCTGCGGTGTTGCGGCCAGCTCACAAGAAAACGAGTTGAAGAAAGGAGCTCAGGGTCCCTGTAATTCACAAACCTGCAGAATTATAAATGACAGCTATCGTCCAAAAATATACTGAAGTAAGGCTGCCAAGAGGACTTGATAGCGGGGCAGAATTGCAGAAAACCGATTTCAGGAGGTAGACTGGAATTGCATTTAAAGCATAGGAAAAGAGGCAGAACGTCCACAATGATGCACTTGGACAAACAGGGCGTATGCGTTTTTTCCTGAATATATTCACTCGGGAGAAGTGTATGGTGTTTCCTGAAACATCTAAAAAAGAAAGCAACAGAGCCTAGGGCACTTCCACTTATGGTCCTATAGCTTAGGGAAATTAAAATCAAAAAGACACAGCCACCCCAAAGTTTGGGATGGCTCTGTTTACAAGAACCTCGTTTATGGTACAAGTTCAATATCGCAGAAAGCGAAAAATGGATAAAGCAGTTGTGGTACTTACGTACAATGCAATATCACTCAGCAATGAAATCTATGTCAACAGGCCTGTAGCAGAAAATGAGTGGGTTCAGGTATGATGATTCTAACTGAAATAAGTCACACAGAAAAAGAAACATCATAAGATATCACTAATACACGGAATGTAAACTTGGCTACACAGGAACTGGATTACAAAACAGAACAGGGTCTCAAATTTAGAAAACCAACTTATGCTTGCTTAAGGGGAAGGTGAGTTGGGGTGCTGCATAAAACCAGAGATTGAAATGAGCACAGATAAAGTTCCTTAAGCCAAATATGGAATAGACAAGTGCTACTCCTTGTTCAATGAAATGGACTCAACACCCCATATTAAACGCCTAAGAATGTACCTGACTAGTAAGTATCTTAAAACCTATGGATTGCTATGTCTCCGAAAGAGAATCAATCATGTTTACAAGGGCATAAACGCAGCAGTGATAGGATTGGAGAGGTTCGGTGAGCAAACGAAGACCCTTTGAAATCATATTGCATGGTACCCATTCCACGGGTCTCAACTCTCCAGGTTTAAGGGATTGTTCCTTCAGCTAAAACATGCATGTGGAACCCAGAGTATGATCAACCGTGTGATCGGGAGACGTGTGCCAATATATCTCAGTTCTCGTCCCCTGGTACTTGGGTGCAACATTCCAGACACTTTACTAACACTCTCCCGACTTGGAGAGTCAGTGCCTTTAACGTCCTGTTTGGCCCAGTTTGCAATTTCTGCGGAATATGAACAGGAATAGGGAGAACCAATGAGAGACTAGCTGGAGGTGTCTGGACGGGCAAATTTAACTCTCATTTCCCACCAGGAAGAGGAATTAACCAAAGTCTCAGCATGCCGTGGGGAACCAGATTAGGGCCTGAAGCAATCCTGCGGTGTTGCGGCCCGCTCACAAGAAAGCGAGTTGAAGAAAGGAGCTCAGGGGCACTGTAATTCACAAACCTTCAGAGTTATAAATGACAGCTATCGTCCAAAAATATACTGAAGTAAGGCTGCCAAGAGGACTTGAAAGCGGGGCAGAATTGCAGGAAACCGATATCAGGAGGGAGACTGGAATTGCATTTAAAGCATAGGAAAAGAGGCAGAACGTCCACAATGATGCAGTTGGCCAAAAAGGGCATATGCATTTTTTCCTGAATATATTCAGGAAAAAACGCATATGCCCTTTTTGGACAACCAAGCAAGCTTGCAAAGGAAATCTGCACTACAATGAAGTCTCACTTCCCCCCGGTCAAAAGGGCCATCTGAAAAAAGTGTAAAATCGAGAAAGGCAGGACAGGCCATGGAGAACTGGGAGCCTTGTTATGCTGATGGGCAGGTTGTAAATTGCCAACAGCCACTCGGGAGAAGTGTATGGTGTTTCCTGAAACATCTAAAAAACAAAGCAACAGAGCCTAGGTCAATTCCACTTATGGTCCTATAGCTTAGGGAAATTAAAATCAAAAAGACACAGCCACCCCAAACTTTGGGACGGCTCTGTTTACAAGAACCTCTTTTACGGTACAAGTTCAATATCGCAGAAAGCGCAAAATGGATAAAGAAGTTGTGGTACTTACGTACAATGCAATATCACTCAGCAATGAAATCTACATCAACAGGCCCGTAGCAGAAAATGAGTGGGCTCAGGTATGATGATTCTAACTGAAATAAGTCACACAGAAAAAGAAACAACATAAGATATCACTAATACACGGAATGTAAACTTGGCTACACAGGAACTGGATTAAAAAAGAGAACAGGGTCTCAAATTTAGAAAAACAACTTATGCTTGCTTAAGGGGAAAGGTGAGTTGGGGTGCTGCATAAAACCAGAGATTGAAATGAGCACAGATAAAGTTCCTTAAGCCAAATATGTAATAGACAAGAGCTACTCCTTGCTCAACGAAATGGACTCAACACCCCATATTAAACGCCTAAGAATTTACCTGATTAGTAAGTATCTTAAAACCTATGGATTGCTATGTCTCCGAAAGAGAATCAAGCATGTGTACAGGGGCATAAACGCAGCAGTGATAGGATTTGAGAGGTTCGGTGAGAAAATGAAGACCCTTTGAAGTCATATTGCATGGTACCCATTCCACGGGTCTCAACTCTCCAATTTTAAGGGAATCTTCCTTCAGCTGAAACATGCATGTGGAACCCAGAGTATGATCAACCGTGTGATCGGGAGACGTGTTCCAATATGTCTCAGTTCTCGTCCCCTGGTACTCGGGTGCAACATTCCAGACGCTTTACTAACACTCTCCCGACTTGGAGAGTCAGTGCCTTTAACCTCCTGTTTGGCCCAGTTTGCAATTTCTGCAGAAGATGAACAGGAATAGGGAGAACCAATGAGAGACTAGCTGGAGGTGTCTGGACGGGCAAATTTAACTCTCATTTCCCACCAGGAAGAGGAATTAACCAAAGGCTCAGCGTGCCGTGCCGGAACCAGATTAGGGCCTGAATCAATCCTGCGGTGTTGCGGCCAGCTCACAAGAAAGCGAGTTGAAGAAAGGAGCTCAGGGGCACTGTAATTCACAAATCTGCAGAGTTATAAATGACAGCTATTGTCCAAAAATATACTGAAGTAAGGCTGCCAAGAGGACTTGAAAGCGGGGCAGAATTGCAGGAAACCGATTTCAGGAGTAGACTGGAATTGCATTTAAAGCATAGGAAAAGAGGAAGAACGTCCACAATGATGCACTTGGCCAAAAATGTCGTATGCGTTTTTTCCTGAATATATTCAGGAAAAAAAGCATACACCATTTTTGGCCAACCAAGCAAGCTTGCAAAGGAAATCTGCACTACAATGAAGTCTCACTTCCCCCCAGTCAAAAGGGCCATCTGA
Source organism: Orcinus orca (assembly GCF_937001465.1). Taxonomy (NCBI): domain Eukaryota; kingdom Metazoa; phylum Chordata; class Mammalia; order Artiodactyla; family Delphinidae; genus Orcinus; species Orcinus orca. Next base: position 612,718 of record NW_026043735.1, read on the forward strand.
AAAAAGTGTAAAATCCAGAAAGGCAGGACAGGCCATGGAGAACTGGGAGCCCTGTTATGCTGATGGGTGGGATGTAAATTGCCAACAGCCACTCCGGAGAAGTGTATGGTGTTTCCTGAAACATCTAAAAAACAAAGCAACAGAGCCTAGGTCAAATCCACTTATGGTCCTATAGCTTAGGGAAATTAAAATCAAAAAGACACAGCCACCCCAAAGTTTGGGATGGCTCTGTTTACAAGAACCTCGTTTATGGTACAAGTTCAATATCGCAGAAAGCGAAAAATGGATAAAGCAGTTGTGGTACTTACGTACAATGCAATATCACTCAGCAATGAAATCTATGTCAACAGGCCTGTAGCAGAAAATGAGTGGGTTCAGGTATGATGATTCTAACTGAAATAAGTCACACAGAAAAAGAAACATCATAAGATATCACTAATACACGGAATGTAAACTTGGCTACACAGGAACTGGATTACAAAACAGAACAGGGTCTCAAATTTAGAAAACCAACTTATGCTTGCTTAAGGGGAAAGGTGAGTTGGGGTGCTGCATTAAACCAGAGATTGAAATGAGCACAGATAAAGTTCCTTAAGCCAAATATGGAATAGACAAGTGCTACTCCTTGTTCAATGAAATGGACTCAACACCCCATATTAAACGCCTAAGAATGTACCTGACTAGTAAGTATCTTAAAACCTATGGATTGCTATGTCTCCGAAAGAGAATCAATCATGTTTACAGGGGCATAAACGCAGCAGTGATAGGATTGGAGAGGTTCGGTGAGCAAACGAAGACCCTTTGAAATCATATTGCATGGTACCCATTCCACGGGTCTCAACTCTCCAGGTTTAAGGGATTCTTCCTTCAGCTAAAACATGCATGTGGAACCCAGAGTATGATCAACCGTGTGATCGGGAGACGTGTGCCAATATATCTCAGTTCTCGTCCCCTGGTACTTGGGTGCAACATTCCAGACACTTTACTAACACTCTCCCGACTTGGAGAGTCAGTGCCTTTAACGTCCTGTTTGGCCCAGTTTGCAATTTCTGCGGAATATGAACAGGAATAGGGAGAACCAATGAGAGACTAGCTGGAGGTGTCTGGACGGGCAAATTTAACTCTCATTTCCCACCAGGAAGAGGAATTAACCAAAGTCTCAGCGTGCCGTGGGGAACCAGATTAGGGCCTGAAGCAATCCTGCGGTGTTGCGGCCAGCTCACAAGAAAGCGAGTTGAAGAAAGGAGCTCAGGGGCACTGTAATTCACAAACCTTCAGAGTTATAAATGACAGCTATCGTCCAAAAATATACTGAAGTAAGGCTGCCAAGAGGACTTGAACGTGGGGCAGAATTGCAGGAAACTGATATCAGGAGGGAGACTGGAATTGCATTTAAAGCATAGGAAAAGAGGCAGAACGTCCACAATGATGCACTTGGCCAAAAAGGGCTTATGCGTTTTTTCCTGAATATATTCAGGAAAAAACGCATACGCCCTTTTTGGACAACCAAGCAAGCTTGCAAAGGAAATCTGCACTACAATGAAGTCTCACTTCCCCCCGGTCAAAAGGGCCATCTGAAAAAAGTGTAAAATCCAGAAAGGCAGGACAGGCCATGGAGAACTGGGAGCCTTGTTATGCTGATGGGCAGGTTGTAAATTGCCAACAGCCACTCGGGAGAAGTGTATGGTGTTTCCTGAAACATCTAAAAAACAAAGCAACAGAGCCTAGGTCAATTCCACTTATGGTCCTATAGCTTAGGGAAATTAAAATCAAAAAGACACAGCCACCCCAAAGTTTGGGACGGCTCTGTTTACAAGAACCTCTTTTACGGTACAAGTTCAATATTGCAGAAAGCGCAAAATGGATAAAGAAGTTGTGGTACTTACGTACAATGCAATATCACTCAGCAATGAAATCTATGTCAACAGGCCTGTAGCAGAAAATGAGTGGGCTCAGGTATGATGATTCTAACTGAAATAAGTCACACAGAAAAAGAAACAACATAAGATATCACTAATACACGGAATGTAAACTTGGCTACACAGGAACTGGATTAAAAAAGAGAACAGGGTCTCAAATTTAGAAAAACAACTTATGCTTGCTTAAGGGGAAATGTGAGTTGGGGTGCTGCATAAAACCAGAGATTGAAATGAGCACACATAAAGTTCCTTAAGCCAAATATGGAATAGACAAGAGCTACTCCTTGCTCAACGAAATGGACTCAACACCCCATATTAAACGCCTAAGAATGTACCTGATTAGTAAGTATCTTAAAACCTATGGATTGCTATGTCTCCGAAAGAGAATCAAGCATGTGTACAGGGGCATAAACGCAGCAGTGATAGGATTTGAGAGGTTCGGTGAGCAAAGAATGACCCTTTGAAGTCATATTGCATGGTACCCATTCCACGGGTCTCAACTCTCCAGGTTTAAGGGATTCTTCCTTCAGCTGAAACATGCATGTGGAACCCAGAGTATGATCAACCGTGTGATCAGGAGACGTTTTCAAATATGTCTCAGTTTTCGTCCACTGGTACTCGGGTGCAACATTCCAGACGCTTTACTAACACTCTCCTGACTTGGAGAGTCAGTGCCTTTAACCTCCTGTTTGGCCCAGATTGCAATTTCTGCAGAAGATGAACAGGAATAGGTAGGAGCAATGAGAGACTAGCTGGAGGTGTCTGGACGGGCAAATTTAACTCTCATTTCCCACCAGGAAGAGGAATTAACCAAAGGCTCAGCGTGCCGTGCCAGAACCACATTAGGGCCTGAAGCAATCCTGCGGTGTTGTGGCCCGCTCACAAGAAAGCGAGTTGAAGAAAGGAGCTCAGGGGCACTGTAATTCACAAACCTGCAGAGTTATAAATGACAGCTATCGTCCAAAAATATACTGAAGTAAGGCTGCCAAGAGGACTTGAAAGCGGGGCAGAATTGCAGGAAACCGATTTCAGGAGGGAGACTGGAATTGCATTTAAAGCATAGGAAAAGAGGAAGAACGTCCAAAATGATGCACTTGGCCAAAAATGTCGTATGCATTTTTTCCTGAATATATTCAGGAAAAAACGCATACACCATTTTTGGCCAACCAAGCAAGCTTGCAAAGGAAATCTGCACTACAATGAAGTCTCACTTCCCCCCGGTCAAAAGGGCCATCTGAAAAAAGTGTAAAATCGAGAAAGGCAGGATAGTCCATGGAGAACTGGGAGCCTTGTTATGCTGATGGGCGGGATGTAAATTGCCAACAGCCACTCGAGAGAAGTGTATGGTGTTTCCTGAAACATCTAAAAAACAGAGCAACGGAGCCTAGGGCACTTCCACTTATGGTCCTATAGCTTAGGGAAATTAAAATCAAAAAGACACAGCCACCCCAAAGTTTGGGACGGCTCTGTTTACAAGAACATCGTTTACGGTACAAGTTCAATATCGCAGAAAGTGAAAAATGGATAAAGAAGTTGTGGTACTTACGTACAATGCAATATCACTCAGCAATGAAATCTACGTCATCAGGCCCGTAACAGCATAGAGTGGATTCAGGTATGATGATTCTAACTGAAATAAGTCACACAGAAAAAGAAACATCATAAGATATCACTAATACACGGAATGTAGAATTGGCTACACAGGAACTGGATTAAAAAACAGAACAGGGTCTCAAATTTAGAAAACCAACTTATGCTTGCTTAAGGGGAAAGGTGAGTTGGGGTGCTGCATAAAACCAGAGATTGAAATGAGCACAGATAAAGTTCCTTAAGCCAAATATGTAATAGACAAGAGCTACTACTTGCTCAACGAAATGTACTCAACACCGCATATTAAACGCCTAAGAATGTACCTGACTAGTAAGTATCTTAAAACCTATGGATTGTTATGTCTCTGAAAGAGAATCAAGCGTGTGTACAGGGACATAAACGCAGAAGTGTTAGGATTGGAGAGGTTCGGTGAGAAAATGAAGACCCTTTGAAGTCATATTGCATGGTACCCATTCCACGGGTCTCAACTCTCCAAATTTAAGGGAATCTTCCTTCAGCTGAAACATGCATGTGGAACCCAGAGTATGATCAACCGTGTGATCGGGAGACGTGTTCCAATATGTCTCAGTTCTCGTCCCCTGGTACTCGGGTGCAACATTCCAGACGCTTTACTAACACTCTCCCGACTTGGAGAGTCAGTGCCTTTAACCTCCTGTTTGGCCCAGTTTGCAATTTCTGCAGAAGATGAACAGGAATAGGGAGAACCAATGAGAGACTAGCTGGAGGTGTCTGGACGGGCAAATTTAACTCTCATTTCCCACCAGGAAGAGGAATTAACCAAAGGCTCAGCGTGCCGTGCCGGAACCAGATTAGGGCCTGAATCAATCCTGCGGTGTTGCGGCCAGCTCACAAGAAAGCGAGTTGAAGAAAGGAGCTCAGGGGCACTGTAATTCACAAATCTGCAGAGTTATAAATGACAGCTATCGTCCAAAAATATACTGAAGTAAGGCTGCCAAGAGGACTTGAAAGCGGGGCAGAATTGCAGGAAACCAATTTCAGGAGTAGACTGGAATTGCATTTAAAGCATAGGAAAAGAGGCAGAACGTCCACAGTGATGCACTTGGCCAAAAATGTCGTATGCGTTTTTTCCTGAATATATTCAGGAAAAAACGCATACACCATTTTTAGCCAACCAAGCAAGCTTGCAAAGGAAATCTGCACTACAATGAAGTCTCACTTCCCCCCAGTCAAAAGGGCCATCTGAAAAAAGTGTAAAATCCAGAAAGGCAGGACAGGCCATGGAGAACAGGGAGCCCTGTTATGCTGATGGGTGGGATGTAAATTGCCAACAGCCACTCGGGAGAAGTGTATGGTGTTTCCTGAAATATCTAAAAAACAAAGCAACAGAGCCTAGGTCAAATCCACTTATGGTCCTATAGCTTAGGGAAATTAAAATAAAAAAGACACAGCCACCCCAAAGTTTGGGATGGCTCTGTTTACAAGAACCTCGTTTATGGTACAAGTTCAATATCGCAGAAAGCGAAAAATGGATAAAGAAGTTGTGGTACTTACGTACAATGCAATATCACTCAGCAATGAAATCTATGTCAACAGGCCTGAAGCAGAAAATGAGTGGGTTCAGGTATGATGATTCTAACTGAAATAAGTCACACAGAAAAAGAAACATCATAAGATATCACTAATACACGGAATGTAAACTTGGCTACACAGGAACTGGATTACAAAACAGAACAGGGTCTCAAATTTAGAAAACCAACTTATGCTTGCTTAAGGGGAAAGGTGAGTTGGGGTGCTGCATAAAACCAGAGATTGAAATGAGCACAGATAAAGTTCCTTAAGCCAAATATGGAATAGACAAGTGCTACTCCTTGTTCAATGAAATGGACTCAACACCCCATATTAAACGCCTAAGAATGTACCTGACTAGTAAGTATCTTAAAACCTATGGATTGCTATGTCTCCGAAAGAGAATCAAGCATGTGTACAGGGGCATAAACGCAGCAGTGATAGGATTGGAGAGGTTCGGTGAGCAAACGAAGACCCTTTGAAATCATATTGCATGGTACCCATTCCACGGGTCTCAACTCTCCAGGTTTAAGGGATTCTTCCTTCAGCTAAAACATGCATGTGGAACCCAGAGTATGATCAACCGTGTGATCGGGAGACGTGTGCCAATATATCTCAGTTCTCGTCCCCTGGTACTTGGGTGCAACATTCCAGACACTTTACTAACACTCTCCCGACTTGGAGAGTCAGTGCCTTTAACGTCCTTTTGGCCCAGTTTGCAATTTCTGCGGAATATGAACAGGAATAGGGAGAACCAATGAGAGACTAGCTGGAGGTGTCTGGACGGGCAAATTTAACTCTCATTTCCCACCAGGAAGAGGAATTAACCAAAGTCTCAGCGTGCCGTGGGGAACCAGATTAGGGCCTGAAGCAATCCTGCGGTGTTGCGGCCAGCTCACAAGAAAGCGAGTTGAAGAAAGGAGCTCAGGGGCACTGTAATTCACAAACCTTCAGAGTTATAAATGACAGCTATCGTCCAAAAATATACTGAAGTAAGGCTGCCAAGAGGACTTGAACGTGGGGCAGAATTGCAGGAAACCGATATCAGGAGGGAGACTGGAATTGCATTTAAAGCATAGGAAAAGAGGCAGAACGTCCACAATGATGCACTTGGCCAAAAAGGGCGTATGCGTTTTTTCCTGAATATATTCAGGAAAAAACGCATACGCCCTTTTTGGACAACCAAGCAAGCTTGCAAAGGAAATCTGCACTACAATGAAGTCTCACTTCCCCCCGGTCAAAAGGGCCATCTGAAAAAAGTGTAAAATCCAGAAAGGCAGGACAGGCCATGGAGAACTGGGAGCCTTGTTATGCTGATGGGCAGGTTGTAAATTGCCAACAGCCACTCGGGAGAAGTGTATGGTGTTTCCTGAAACATCTAAAAAACAAAGCAACAGAGCCTAGGTCAATTCCACTTATGGTCCTATACCTTAGGGAAATTAAAATCAAAAAGACACAGCCACCCCAAAGTTTGGGACGGCTCTGTTTACAAGAACCTCTTTTACGGTACAAGTTCAATATCGCAGAAAGCGCAAAATGGATAAAGAAGTTGTTGTACTTACGTACAATGCAATATCACTCAGCAATGAAATCTATGTCAACAGGCCTGTAGCAGAAAATGAGTGGGCTCAGGTATGATGATTCTAACTGAAATAAGTCACACAGAAAAAGAAACAACATAAGATATCACTAATACACGGAATGTAAACTTGGCTACACAGGAACTTGATTACAAAAGAGAACAGGGTCTCAAATTTAGAAAACAAACTTATGCTTTCTTAAGGGGAAATGTGAGTTGGGGTGCTGCATAAAACCAGAGATTGAAATGAGCACAGATAAAGTTCCTTAAGCCAAATATGTAATAGACAAGAGCTACTCCTTGCTCAACGAAATGGACTCAACACCCCATATTAAACGCCGAAGAATGTACCTGACTAGTAAGTATCTTAAACACTATGGATTGCTATGTCTCTGAAAGAGAATCAAGCGTGTGTACAGTTGCATAAACGCAGCAGTGATAGGATTGGAGAGGTTCGGTGAGCAAATGAAGACCCTTTGAAGTCATAATGCATGGTACCCATTCCACGGGTCTCAACTCTCCAGGTTTAAGGGATTCTTCCTTCAGCTGAAACATGCCTGTGGAACCCAGAGTATGATCAACCGTGTGATCGGGAGACGTGTTCAAATATGTCTCAGTTTTCGTCCCCTGGTACTCGGGTGCAACATTCCAGACGCTTTACTAACACTCTCCCGACTTGGAGAGTCAGTGCCTTTAACCTCCTGTTTGGCCCAGTTTGCAATTTCTGTGGAAGATGAACAGGAATAGGGAGAACCAATGAGAGACTAGCTGGAGGTGTCTGGACGGGCAAATTTAACTCTCATTTCCCACCAGGAAGAGGAATTAACCAAAGGCTCAGCGTGCCGTGCCGGAACCAGATTAGGGTCTGAAGCAATCCTGCGGTGTTGTGGCCAGCTCACAAGAAAGCGAGTTGAAGAAAGGAGCTCAGGGGCCCTGTAATTCACAAAACTGCAGAATTATAAAAGACAGCTATCGTCCAAAAATATACTGAAGTAAGGCTGCCAAGAGGACTTGAAAGCCGGGCAGAATTGCAGAAAACCGATTTCAGGAGGTAGACTGGAATTGCATTTAAAGCATAGGAAAAGAGGCAGAACGTCCACAATGATGCACTTGGACAAAAAGGGCGTATCCGTTTTTTCCTGCATATATTCACTCGGGAGAAGTGTATGGTGTTTCCTGAAACATCTAAAAAAGAAAGCAACAGAGCCTAGGGCACTTCCACTTATGGTCCTATAGCTTAGGGAAATTAAAATCAAAAAGACACAGCCACCCAAATGTTTGGGACGGCTCTGTTTACAAGAACCTCGTTTATGGTACAAGTTCAATATCGCAGAAAGTGAAAAATGGATAAAGAAGTTGTGGTACTTACGTACAATGCAATATCACTCAGCAATGAAATCTATGTCATCAGACCCGTAGCAGCATAATGAGTGGATTCAGGTATGATGATTCTAACTGAAATAAGTCACACAGAAAAAGAAACATCATAAGATATCACTAATACACGGAATGTAAACTTGGCTACACAGGAACTGAATTACAAAACAGAACAGGGTCTCAAATTTAGAAAACCAACTTATGCTTGCTTAAGGGGAAAGGTGAGTTG